>NW_026963313.1:0-600000 GCF_036588685.1 Mytilus trossulus
TTTTAATGACAGTTCACGGGCAGTGCATGTTTTGGATTTAATTGATCCGGTGTAACTTTTAAACCCATTTATTGATTATATTCTGATATTGTACATTTTTCAGCACCTGTTTGTAACACAGATTAGTATTTCAATCTCGGAGCGGACATTTTGTTGTAGGTTTTTACTGAGATTCACGGACCTAGCAAGCGATTTTTACGGCATTGCCATTTCTTTTCTCTAGGAAAAGCTGTGAGAGATATCTGCACAAAGTTTTTTTATAAACTTTCAGTACATGTATGCCCTGCTGACTGCAAATTTTGAGGTCGATTGTACTTGTAGTTTCAGAGAACATGTGGATTTTTTTTTTCAGAAGTGACGCAAGAACAATATTAAATTTCATTTTTTTCATGAAACATGATTGATTGATCATGATCATGATTGACTGATTACTTGATTGATTGATTGATTGATTGATTGATTGATTGATTGATTGATTGATTGATTAGTTGGTTGGTTAGTTGGTTGGTTGGTTGGTTGGTTGGTTGGTTGGTTGGTTGGTTGGTTAAACACGTTGGATAGGGTCAATTGAAACAGCGAAAAAGAAACAAAGAAGATCTTGGACCGTTTATTAAACACATGTGACGGATACATGATTGATTGATCATGATCATGATTGATTGATTGATTGATTGATTGATAAGTTGGTTGGTTGGTTGGTTGGTTAAACACTTTGGATAGAGTCAATTGAGACAGCGAAAGAGAAACAAAGATCTTGGACCGTTTTTTAAACACATGAGACGGAAACATGATTGATTGATCATGATCATGATCGATTGATTGATTGATTGATTGATTGATTATTTGGTTTGTTGGTTGGTTGGTTAAACACGTTGGATAGGGTCAATTGAAACAGCGAAAAAGAAACGAAGAAGATCTTGAACCCTATAATTAACACATGAGACGGAAACATGATTGATTGATTGATTGATTGATTGATTGATCATGATCATGATTGATTGATTGATTGATTGATTGATTGGTTGGTTGGTTGGTTGGTTGGTTGGCAAACACACATAAAAAATTTCAAGTAGTGCCCCAAATCACATATGTACATGACCTTGACCTTTGACCTTGTGACCTTTGTCAAGGTCATTGCTTCACAATGTCATTGCAAAAGACCCTATGGGTCAAGGATCTTTTGTTTAAGAGTTTTGCCTAATAATGGCTTTTTATAAACCATCAATGGGGGTTATGTCCCTTACATAATGGTAAAACCAATACAGTCATAATGTAACAAAGTTGCCCCTTGAAGTACTCAACATTTTTCACTGCTTAAATTTTCTGTATCTATAACCATTCAAGAATTATAGGGAAATCAATGACATATGAAAATCTTAAATATGACCTTGACCTTTGACCTTGACCTAATTTTCTTAGTTAGGAATCAGGGGACTCAAATAAAAACATTCCAGGGTTATACGGTTAACGGTTTATGAGTTAAAAAAACATACCGACAAATTTATTCCGTAAAGGTAGATAACTCCTATAAAATTTCATCGAATCGCTTCGATCCAAATTAGTCAAAAATTCCTGAGGATGTAACGAACAATTTGTAAAAAGAATTTTGTCGCTTTCTTATTTTGTTACGAAGGAGATGCACACACATGACAAACAGTGAATAGGGAGATAACTCTTACAAAGAAAATGGTTGGGCTTAGCAGGGTGAAATTTAAAAGCGCATAAACTATACGATACAATATGAAAAAAATCTAAGCGACATATTGCGAAACAAACATTTATCGCAAGAACAAAATTTGGCGGAAGAAAAAAATAATAATAATAATAATAATCAGAACAAATACAATAGGCTTTCCACAGAAAAGTGGAAAGACCTAATAATAATAAAAATCAGAACAAATACAATAGGCTTTCCACAGAAAAGTGGAAAGACCTAATAATATGGAAAAAACTGGAGTTGTCGTTCGTTTAACGTTGATAGGATAGATAGCACACAACCTACATTCAGTTGTAAGTGGAGGGTTTAAAAAAAAAAGGGGGGCAAAAGGGGGTCTCGGGGAATTTTTTTTTTTTTTTATTAACGGAACAGAATGGTTAAAAAGGTTTTTTACAATATAAATCAATTGCTTTAAAAAAGCAATTGTAGGGGGTCTTTCCCCCTTTAAAATTAATTGAATTGCGGGGGGGGGGGGGTTGTTTGTTTGTTTGTTTGTTTGTTTGTTTGTTTGTTTGTTTCTGTATGGGGTCTATATTATTGTTACCGGAGAAGTTTCATGTTTAGTTTGGAAAGTTTTTATTTTATTTTAGGTACAGCGCGCGCGCCACATCACGTGACACGGGTTTATAATAACGAAAAGATAGTCTTTTTATTTCTTTTTAGGTGGGGACGTTAAACAGACAACATCTATACAGATGGAATGTACACAATGTAATTTCTTTTGTCATTGTAGGAAATTGACATTTTAATGACAGTTCACGGGCAGTGCATGTTTTGGATTTAATTGATCCGGTGTAACTTTTAAACCCATTTATTGATTATATTCTGATATTGTACATTTTTCAGCACCTGTTTGTAACACAGATTAGTATTTCAATCTCGGAGCGGACATTTTGTTGTAGGTTTTTACTGAGATTCACGGACCTAGCAAGCGATTTTTACGGCATTGCCATTTCTTTTCTCTAGGAAAAGCTGTGAGAGATATCTGCACAAAGTTTTTTTATAAACTTTCAGTACATGTATGCCCTGCTGACTGCAAATTTTGAGGTCGATTGTACTTGTAGTTTCAGAGAACATGTGGATTTTTTTTTTCAGAAGTGACGCAAGAACAATATTAAATTTCATTTTTTTCATGAAACATGATTGATTGATCATGATCATGATTGACTGATTACTTGATTGATTGATTGATTGATTGATTGATTGATTGATTGATTGATTGATTGATTAGTTGGTTGGTTAGTTGGTTGGTTGGTTGGTTGGTTGGTTGGTTGGTTGGTTGGTTGGTTAAACACGTTGGATAGGGTCAATTGAAACAGCGAAAAAGAAACAAAGAAGATCTTGGACCGTTTATTAAACACATGTGACGGATACATGATTGATTGATCATGATCATGATTGATTGATTGATTGATTGATTGATAAGTTGGTTGGTTGGTTGGTTGGTTAAACACTTTGGATAGAGTCAATTGAGACAGCGAAAGAGAAACAAAGATCTTGGACCGTTTTTTAAACACATGAGACGGAAACATGATTGATTGATCATGATCATGATCGATTGATTGATTGATTGATTGATTGATTATTTGGTTTGTTGGTTGGTTGGTTAAACACGTTGGATAGGGTCAATTGAAACAGCGAAAAAGAAACGAAGAAGATCTTGAACCCTATAATTAACACATGAGACGGAAACATGATTGATTGATTGATTGATTGATTGATTGATCATGATCATGATTGATTGATTGATTGATTGATTGATTGGTTGGTTGGTTGGTTGGTTGGTTGGCAAACACACATAAAAAATTTCAAGTAGTGCCCCAAATCACATATGTACATGACCTTGACCTTTGACCTTGTGACCTTTGTCAAGGTCATTGCTTCACAATGTCATTGCAAAAGACCCTATGGGTCAAGGATCTTTTGTTTAAGAGTTTTGCCTAATAATGGCTTTTTATAAACCATCAATGGGGGTTATGTCCCTTACATAATGGTAAAACCAATACAGTCATAATGTAACAAAGTTGCCCCTTGAAGTACTCAACATTTTTCACTGCTTAAATTTTCTGTATCTATAACCATTCAAGAATTATAGGGAAATCAATGACATATGAAAATCTTAAATATGACCTTGACCTTTGACCTTGACCTAATTTTCTTAGTTAGGAATCAGGGGACTCAAATAAAAACATTCCAGGGTTATACGGTTAACGGTTTATGAGTTAAAAAAACATACCGACAAATTTATTCCGTAAAGGTAGATAACTCCTATAAAATTTCATCGAATCGCTTCGATCCAAATTAGTCAAAAATTCCTGAGGATGTAACGAACAATTTGTAAAAAGAATTTTGTCGCTTTCTTATTTTGTTACGAAGGAGATGCACACACATGACAAACAGTGAATAGGGAGATAACTCTTACAAAGAAAATGGTTGGGCTTAGCAGGGTGAAATTTAAAAGCGCATAAACTATACGATACAATATGAAAAAAATCTAAGCGACATATTGCGAAACAAACATTTATCGCAAGAACAAAATTTGGCGGAAGAAAAAAATAATAATAATAATAATAATCAGAACAAATACAATAGGCTTTCCACAGAAAAGTGGAAAGACCTAATAATAATAAAAATCAGAACAAATACAATAGGCTTTCCACAGAAAAGTGGAAAGACCTAATAATATGGAAAAAACTGGAGTTGTCGTTCGTTTAACGTTGATAGGATAGATAGCACACAACCTACATTCAGTTGTAAGTGGAGGGTTTAAAAAAAAAAGGGGGGCAAAAGGGGGTCTCGGGGAATTTTTTTTTTTTTTTATTAACGGAACAGAATGGTTAAAAAGGTTTTTTACAATATAAATCAATTGCTTTAAAAAAGCAATTGTAGGGGGTCTTTCCCCCTTTAAAATTAATTGAATTGCGGGGGGGGGGGGGGTTGTTTGTTTGTTTGTTTGTTTGTTTGTTTGTTTGTTTGTTTCTGTATGGGGTCTATATTATTGTTACCGGAGAAGTTTCATGTTTAGTTTGGAAAGTTTTTATTTTATTTTAGGTACAGCGCGCGCGCCACATCACGTGACACGGGTTTATAATAACGAAAAGATAGTCTTTTTATTTCTTTTTAGGTGGGGACGTTAAACAGACAACATCTATACAGATGGAATGTACACAATGTAATTTCTTTTGTCATTGTAGGAAATTGACATTTTAATGACAGTTCACGGGCAGTGCATGTTTTGGATTTAATTGATCCGGTGTAACTTTTAAACCCATTTATTGATTATATTCTGATATTGTACATTTTTCAGCACCTGTTTGTAACACAGATTAGTATTTCAATCTCGGAGCGGACATTTTGTTGTAGGTTTTTACTGAGATTCACGGACCTAGCAAGCGATTTTTACGGCATTGCCATTTCTTTTCTCTAGGAAAAGCTGTGAGAGATATCTGCACAAAGTTTTTTTATAAACTTTCAGTACATGTATGCCCTGCTGACTGCAAATTTTGAGGTCGATTGTACTTGTAGTTTCAGAGAACATGTGGATTTTTTTTTTCAGAAGTGACGCAAGAACAATATTAAATTTCATTTTTTTCATGAAACATGATTGATTGATCATGATCATGATTGACTGATTACTTGATTGATTGATTGATTGATTGATTGATTGATTGATTGATTGATTGATTGATTAGTTGGTTGGTTAGTTGGTTGGTTGGTTGGTTGGTTGGTTGGTTGGTTGGTTGGTTGGTTAAACACGTTGGATAGGGTCAATTGAAACAGCGAAAAAGAAACAAAGAAGATCTTGGACCGTTTATTAAACACATGTGACGGATACATGATTGATTGATCATGATCATGATTGATTGATTGATTGATTGATTGATAAGTTGGTTGGTTGGTTGGTTGGTTAAACACTTTGGATAGAGTCAATTGAGACAGCGAAAGAGAAACAAAGATCTTGGACCGTTTTTTAAACACATGAGACGGAAACATGATTGATTGATCATGATCATGATCGATTGATTGATTGATTGATTGATTGATTATTTGGTTTGTTGGTTGGTTGGTTAAACACGTTGGATAGGGTCAATTGAAACAGCGAAAAAGAAACGAAGAAGATCTTGAACCCTATAATTAACACATGAGACGGAAACATGATTGATTGATTGATTGATTGATTGATTGATCATGATCATGATTGATTGATTGATTGATTGATTGATTGGTTGGTTGGTTGGTTGGTTGGTTGGCAAACACACATAAAAAATTTCAAGTAGTGCCCCAAATCACATATGTACATGACCTTGACCTTTGACCTTGTGACCTTTGTCAAGGTCATTGCTTCACAATGTCATTGCAAAAGACCCTATGGGTCAAGGATCTTTTGTTTAAGAGTTTTGCCTAATAATGGCTTTTTATAAACCATCAATGGGGGTTATGTCCCTTACATAATGGTAAAACCAATACAGTCATAATGTAACAAAGTTGCCCCTTGAAGTACTCAACATTTTTCACTGCTTAAATTTTCTGTATCTATAACCATTCAAGAATTATAGGGAAATCAATGACATATGAAAATCTTAAATATGACCTTGACCTTTGACCTTGACCTAATTTTCTTAGTTAGGAATCAGGGGACTCAAATAAAAACATTCCAGGGTTATACGGTTAACGGTTTATGAGTTAAAAAAACATACCGACAAATTTATTCCGTAAAGGTAGATAACTCCTATAAAATTTCATCGAATCGCTTCGATCCAAATTAGTCAAAAATTCCTGAGGATGTAACGAACAATTTGTAAAAAGAATTTTGTCGCTTTCTTATTTTGTTACGAAGGAGATGCACACACATGACAAACAGTGAATAGGGAGATAACTCTTACAAAGAAAATGGTTGGGCTTAGCAGGGTGAAATTTAAAAGCGCATAAACTATACGATACAATATGAAAAAAATCTAAGCGACATATTGCGAAACAAACATTTATCGCAAGAACAAAATTTGGCGGAAGAAAAAAATAATAATAATAATAATAATCAGAACAAATACAATAGGCTTTCCACAGAAAAGTGGAAAGACCTAATAATAATAAAAATCAGAACAAATACAATAGGCTTTCCACAGAAAAGTGGAAAGACCTAATAATATGGAAAAAACTGGAGTTGTCGTTCGTTTAACGTTGATAGGATAGATAGCACACAACCTACATTCAGTTGTAAGTGGAGGGTTTAAAAAAAAAAGGGGGGCAAAAGGGGGTCTCGGGGAATTTTTTTTTTTTTTTATTAACGGAACAGAATGGTTAAAAAGGTTTTTTACAATATAAATCAATTGCTTTAAAAAAGCAATTGTAGGGGGTCTTTCCCCCTTTAAAATTAATTGAATTGCGGGGGGGGGGGGGGTTGTTTGTTTGTTTGTTTGTTTGTTTGTTTGTTTGTTTGTTTCTGTATGGGGTCTATATTATTGTTACCGGAGAAGTTTCATGTTTAGTTTGGAAAGTTTTTATTTTATTTTAGGTACAGCGCGCGCGCCACATCACGTGACACGGGTTTATAATAACGAAAAGATAGTCTTTTTATTTCTTTTTAGGTGGGGACGTTAAACAGACAACATCTATACAGATGGAATGTACACAATGTAATTTCTTTTGTCATTGTAGGAAATTGACATTTTAATGACAGTTCACGGGCAGTGCATGTTTTGGATTTAATTGATCCGGTGTAACTTTTAAACCCATTTATTGATTATATTCTGATATTGTACATTTTTCAGCACCTGTTTGTAACACAGATTAGTATTTCAATCTCGGAGCGGACATTTTGTTGTAGGTTTTTACTGAGATTCACGGACCTAGCAAGCGATTTTTACGGCATTGCCATTTCTTTTCTCTAGGAAAAGCTGTGAGAGATATCTGCACAAAGTTTTTTTATAAACTTTCAGTACATGTATGCCCTGCTGACTGCAAATTTTGAGGTCGATTGTACTTGTAGTTTCAGAGAACATGTGGATTTTTTTTTTCAGAAGTGACGCAAGAACAATATTAAATTTCATTTTTTTCATGAAACATGATTGATTGATCATGATCATGATTGACTGATTACTTGATTGATTGATTGATTGATTGATTGATTGATTGATTGATTGATTGATTGATTAGTTGGTTGGTTAGTTGGTTGGTTGGTTGGTTGGTTGGTTGGTTGGTTGGTTGGTTGGTTAAACACGTTGGATAGGGTCAATTGAAACAGCGAAAAAGAAACAAAGAAGATCTTGGACCGTTTATTAAACACATGTGACGGATACATGATTGATTGATCATGATCATGATTGATTGATTGATTGATTGATTGATAAGTTGGTTGGTTGGTTGGTTGGTTAAACACTTTGGATAGAGTCAATTGAGACAGCGAAAGAGAAACAAAGATCTTGGACCGTTTTTTAAACACATGAGACGGAAACATGATTGATTGATCATGATCATGATCGATTGATTGATTGATTGATTGATTGATTATTTGGTTTGTTGGTTGGTTGGTTAAACACGTTGGATAGGGTCAATTGAAACAGCGAAAAAGAAACGAAGAAGATCTTGAACCCTATAATTAACACATGAGACGGAAACATGATTGATTGATTGATTGATTGATTGATTGATCATGATCATGATTGATTGATTGATTGATTGATTGATTGGTTGGTTGGTTGGTTGGTTGGTTGGCAAACACACATAAAAAATTTCAAGTAGTGCCCCAAATCACATATGTACATGACCTTGACCTTTGACCTTGTGACCTTTGTCAAGGTCATTGCTTCACAATGTCATTGCAAAAGACCCTATGGGTCAAGGATCTTTTGTTTAAGAGTTTTGCCTAATAATGGCTTTTTATAAACCATCAATGGGGGTTATGTCCCTTACATAATGGTAAAACCAATACAGTCATAATGTAACAAAGTTGCCCCTTGAAGTACTCAACATTTTTCACTGCTTAAATTTTCTGTATCTATAACCATTCAAGAATTATAGGGAAATCAATGACATATGAAAATCTTAAATATGACCTTGACCTTTGACCTTGACCTAATTTTCTTAGTTAGGAATCAGGGGACTCAAATAAAAACATTCCAGGGTTATACGGTTAACGGTTTATGAGTTAAAAAAACATACCGACAAATTTATTCCGTAAAGGTAGATAACTCCTATAAAATTTCATCGAATCGCTTCGATCCAAATTAGTCAAAAATTCCTGAGGATGTAACGAACAATTTGTAAAAAGAATTTTGTGGCTTTCTTATTTTGTTACGAAGGAGATGCACACACATGACAAACAGTGAATAGGGAGATAACTCTTACAAAGAAAATGGTTGGGCTTAGCAGGGTGAAATTTAAAAGCGCATAAACTATACGATACAATATGAAAAAAATCTAAGCGACATATTGCGAAACAAACATTTATCGCAAGAACAAAATTTGGCGGAAGAAAAAAATAATAATAATTAAAAACCAATTGTTCAGAGAACAATTGAAGGTCTTTCCATCAAAACAGTGTATTTTGATATGAAAAGGTGTGAAACTAAGTTTAAAATGTCATTTTAATTGTCAAATGATAGCTCCTAGTAAGCTGATTCCAAAAATATATTGTTTCCATACATTTTTTTTAAATAAGGGAGATAATTTGTTACTTCCGGTTGGAAAAATGTTACTTCCGATTATATTTGAATATTTTTACTTGACACCGATTCCAAAAATATCTGGTTTTATATACTTTTATATTAATAAAGTACAAAAAATAGCTACTTCCGGTTTACAAAAGGTCACTTCGGTTGTTTTTTTCAAGGTTAAATGGTTTGATACCTTTTTCTAAAAGTTGATTATCTTTATCATGTATACATATAGTATAAAAGCAAAGGTCAAAATCTAGAACGTCAAATTAAGCTATGACCTTGAGATCAATTTCAAGGTCATAAACCAAGGACCTCAAATCAAAAGACCATAGGTCTTAATTATATTAAGTTAATGAGTTATATCACCAAACACGTATTTTTTAATACGTGAGGGGAGAAAACTCCCTTTTACATTCAACGTACGCTTGCAATCAAAATTTACATCTTACGACATGTCGCAACTAACAATTTAGTAAAAATAATTTGTTGATATCTTATACAGTCTTTGGATATAAGTGAAAATAAGCCAAATTCAAATATTAGAATATGACCTTGACCTTTGACCTTGACCTAATTTTCATTTTTTGGGACCAAGGACCTCAAATCAAAAGATCCTAGGTCTCTATCACTTATGGTTTATAAGATAGAAATTCATAACACTTATATCAGATGCATAAGGGGAAATAACTCTCATATGGAGCGGTCATATCGCTTTGGTCAAAATAGGACAAATCATGCGAAGGATATAACGAGCAATTTTGTAAAATAAATTTGTCATAATCTTTTACGGTTGCGAAGGAGATGCGCTAACAAGGAAAACAGTGTTTGGGGAGATAACTCTTACAAAGAAAAGTATTTGTTTACGCAGGGTAAATTTCAAAAGCGCATAAACTGTTCGATATCATATACAAAATATCTAAGCGACATATTGCGAAACAAATGTTTATCGCAAGAACAAAATTAGGCGGAAGAAAAAAAAAAAAAAAAAAATAATCAGAAGAAAAACAATAGGTCTTTCCACAGAAAAGTGGAAAGACCTAATTATACCGACATGAATGGTCAGATATTTAACAATACCACTGACATGAATGGTCAGATCTTTCTGACAAAATTGGCCAGAAAACAAAATGTTCCCTTACGGATATATACAATCACCCACTACTGTAAGCACAATTGAACAAAAACGGCACAGACTAAGATTGCTCCTTCTGATTAACAGTAACAAGATGAGACTTAACATCCTCTTGTTTAACAATGAGACAATACCTGAACAAAAAAAATTGTCAACTTTAAATTACCAAAATATTTTCAAATGTAACTTACAGATGGGCGAATAAAGTTCACAAACTGGCACCCCAAACTTAAAAAAAGGTTTAGAAGAAGCTACAAACTGAACACCACGTTTAAAGCATAAACTTCTTAATCTAGAAGATTATTCTGAAAATCAAGTAAACGTGGAATAATTGCTGACATAACTATTACAGTATGTGGCTTAACTAATTTCTCAATTGTAGAGATAAGCACATTATAGGCTATATCATAATCAGCAACCTCATAGGTACCAACTGACAATATATTTAGTATAGCAATTACTTTTCCAATCACTCATCAATTTGAAGACAAAACTTTACGACAAAAGAAATGATTTCAGCTTTCCAATTGTGAACTTTTCATTTCTAAGTAGCAACATTCCAGCAGCACCTGCATACGGAGTATATATCTTCCAATTGATACGATATTCCCGTGCTTGCATTTCCTATCATGATTTTCTTGATAGAGGGTTACTGCTCACTAGGAAGCTATTAAACCAAGAGTTCCAAATGGTGAAGTTAAAATCATCCCTTCGTAAATTTTACGGACGCCATCACGAGTTGGTTGACCGTTATGGAATAACCGTTTCACCAATGATATCGGATATGTTCCTTACGTCGTAACTACAATCTCCTTCCCTATCATGAATTTGACCTACCGAATTAGACTATTTACCGGATTTGTAATCACACAAGCAACACGACGGGTGCCGCATGTGGAGCAGGATCTGCTTACCCTTCCGGAGCACCTGAGATCACCCCTAGTTTTTGGTGGGGTTCGTGTTGTTTGTTCTTTAGTTTTCTATGTTGTGTCATGTGAACGATTGTTTTTCTGTTTGTCTTTTTCATTTTTAGCCATGGCGTTGTCAGTTTGTTTTAGATTTTGACTGTCCCTATGGTATCTTTCGTCCCTCTTTTATTACCACTGGGTCGATGTCTCTGCTGGTGGAAATTTTGTCCCCGAGAACATCCGCCCAGTAGCAAAACTACAATTGCATGAACTCACGAAGAACTATGAGGAAACTGGCTCGGACGTCGCCCAGTATAAAAAGGTCCGAAATAGACGTCACCATGGACACGGTGTCGTCTGATACGACAGGTGTCCCCTCATCACCAGACATGACAAATATCTCAAACACGACTCATTCAGATCATCGTCATAGTGACAACAGCAATATTACACATATACAGCCTTGCTCAGTTCTCCTTAAAGACATTTTGGTTTTTGATGACACAGTACAACACTGTCGCATTTCAAAATGTGAGACCAAAGGCTGCAAAACTTGTGCTATTTTAAATACAGATGCTGAATTCACTAGCAATTTGACCAAGAAGTCATATTTTACCAGAAGATACGATGATCTGAATTGTAAATCGATAAATGTCGTCTACGGATTAGAGTGAAACCTTTGCGGATTGGTATACGTCGGTGAAACGAAAGGAAGGCTAAACAAACGTATGTGCGGTCATAGATCAGACATTAACCTCAATGCTAAAGAAATTCTATACCAGCATTTCAATCAGCCCGATCATTCCATCGTTTCTATGACAGTTCGAATTATCGAAAAAATACACCATAGCTCGAACAATCCTTATCTTTCAACGACTCTCCGTAGACAAAAAGAAGACTACTGGATTAGACAATTAGGAACTGCAACACCGTATGGCTGCAATGACAAAATTGCTGGTATAGGTTAATGTGGAAGTTCCTAGTATATGGAATCATCTAGTCCTTTGTGTAACTCGGTAAATGTGATGAATATTTTCAACTCGACTCCTCGACGTAGACGTAGTCATGATCATCGTCATTATACATCACCCACTCTGCATGATGTCTCTATTAATGACTTGCTGCCATGCATACACAAACCGTTAGGTATTCATCACATTCACACGAAACTTTATTCATTACCCCTTTCAAAACTTAATTCTCTGTTCAATTTATGTTTGCAATCCACTGTTACAAACCCTCATTCAAACCAATACAAACTACAAGCTATAAATTCCGATATTGCTAGTCACAGACTTTTCAAGCCAGTTCGCATTGGAAAAGATGAAAAAGAGAAAAGATCTTTTCTAAATCTTTCCTTTGCCAACAAAGATCTCGATGGCGTCAACCTAGGCAATATCCTTCATCATAAATTAGTTCAATCGAAAATACCTCCTTATTTCAAAGACCAGTCTGTACCAATTATTTCTTATACCTATACCAAACCTATTGCAACTAAAATTTTCAATTACAAACGCGTTTTGCAGGATCTCGATATTGACGACTTCAAGTCTAAACCTCCTGATTGCACTTGTGCTAGTTCCCAATTCACATATAATCCTGCTGGCCACGTTATTACCGGTGACCTTAACATTGTTAATAACACTTCTCTACGAAACGTGTTATCGAAAGGTCCGAAATATCGTGAGCCTAAATCCATCAATTGGAAAGACAACTTTAAAATTTTGATGGATTCAGTCGAGGATTATGCCAGGCAATGGGTTAAGCGCGAGAAGGAAGACATAGACACTCTATCCGAATGGATTAAGGCAGTGAGTTCGTTAATACAAATCAGAATTAAGAAACTGAATGGGTCCATCAATGCCCATGCTACGTCAATCTTTAAAGATCCAAATGTTGCTAAACACCTATCCGACTTCCATGATAAATATGTTGTTGTCCCCGCAGACAAAGCCCCAAATAACATCGTTTTTGTCTGTAAAAGTCATTACATTAATTGCTTGATAAACGAATTAGGTATAGACAATTCACTTGGAAGCTCAACATATACCCTCACGACACTTACCAAAGAGGAAATCCTGGATAATCATCGGTCTGTTCTTTGTTCCTTTGGTATTTCAACCAAAGATGACGAACTGGATCTTCCATCACTGTATTGGATACCTAAACTACATAAGTGTCCTTACAAACAACGGTATATTGCTGGGTCTTCCAAGTGCTCCACGAAACCCCTTTCTAAATTATTAACATCTATTTTATGAGCAATCAAAGACGAGCTTCAAAGTTATTGTGAAACTGCCTATTTTAGAGGTGGCGTGAATCAGATGTGGATACTTAAAAATTCCAAAGATCTTTTAGAGTACATACAATCTAACTCTCTTTCATCTTGTAACAGTATTAAAACATTTGACTTTTCTACTCTTTACATAAGTATTCCACATTCCAAACTAAAAGACAAATTAAAAGAGTTTGTATTACTTTGCTTCATAAAAAAGAATGGCCAACGTAGATACAAGTATCTTGTCTTAGTCACATATGAAAAACTATAATTCAAAAGTAAGAAAAAATTAGGATAGTTTTAAGATTATATTAGAACTAAATACTGATATTACATTTCAACACAATGCATATTGCAATACTTATTAATAGCAATTAACTATAATATATATGTGTCCAGTTTGTTATGAATCCAACTTCCAACGAAATTTATCGTAAAGATTCCGTTGAACAAAATTTAATCTAATAAATGAAGCGGTAATTAATTTTTCTTTCCATAACACATAAATATAAAAAAAAGACGTCAACACATTTGCCAAAATCCGATGAGAATTACAAATATAACAATAAACATTTAAACTAAATACATGAATTTGGGATAGACAAGTACCGTAACACGTCTTATAGTAATGCGAATTCACATTCAGCAAAACAGTCACAATCGGGAATAAGGCACGTTTGGTAATTAAAAGATTAGACGACATAATGACAAACCACAATGTACCATGTGGTAAAAATGTCCTTAGCTAGTTTGGATAAGACACATCGTATGGATCCACCGATTCGTGATGGTGTCCATAAAATGTACGGAGTGTGAATTTTAATCTGTCCTCCTCATAACTTTGTTGGAGCAGTTTCTGTGTTAGGAGCACACTCCTGTATATTAAGTCCGTATAGTGTGAACAAGCACGTGAATAACGTATCAATTGTGATATGTAAACACCATACGAAGGGGCAGAGGGTATGTTACTGATGGGAAATTGATAATTGGGAAGTTGAAATCGTCCCGTTTATCATAGATTTTCGTGTGAAGTCGTCCATCTAAGTCAATATTGAGGAAAAGATCAAGGTATGAAGAAGTCCTTCTAGTATCAGTAGTATCCTTAATTTCAAGTTCACTGGGATATATGAGATGTAAGTATTGGCTGAAGTATGGGTTATTCTATGATAGATTATCATCAATATATCGGAAAGTAAAATTAAAGAATTTCGCAAGGTGCTTTTTCTTTTTTTTCTTTTAGAATGTTTTGAATGAATTCTGCTTCATACGAGTACAAAAACAAATAAGCCAGCAGGGATGCACAATTAGTACCCATTGGAATACCGACTGTCTGTTGAAATATAAATCCTCCAAACTCAGCAAATATATTGTCGATCAAAAAGTCCAGCATTTTGATAATATCATCTTCAGTATATTTTCTGGAAGATTCAGCGTGATTCTTCACAAAATATGAATTATTGTAACTTAAAACAAGAAATTTGTATCTACGATTCCCGTTTTTATAGAAAAAGCTCGGTTTTATGAGATGGTGAAGTCGATCTTTCAACTGAGCATGGGGAATAGTAGTATATAGCGTAGAAAATCAAAAGTTTTTATGTTGCTGCAAATTTCAAAGATTGTGATTTAAGGTCAAGCAGTAGATCTTTCGAATTTTTGAGAATTCACATCTGCTTAACACCACTGGTAGAATATATCTCCTCACAATATTTTTTAAGTCCATCTTTAACTGTAGAAAGAATAGTAGTCAGTACTTGAGAAAGATGTTTTGTCGAACATTTTGAAGACCCAGCTATGTATCATTCTTTATATGGAGTTTTGTGTAATTTAGGTATCTAGTATAATGAGGGCAAGTTTTCTTCGTTTTCTTTTATGTTGTTCTGTCACATTTATTTATAGAGTTATCTTCCTTTACCCACATTTCATTTTTGGTTAATTTTCGGTATGTTTCACTTCCCTAGATTACATGTATCGATAAGGCCCGAGAGACATAGAAAGAAAAATGGGGAAGGTCAATTAACAGGACAGATAAAACCAGGACAGTTATTTTCGATACGTTTTTATCTGTAACTTTGATTTTACTCAACATATTGTTAAAATTTAAATTGCATAATAAAGAACAGGGTTTTTGCTTACATTATTTGTAAACAATATAAAAATAAATAATAAGTAAGTTAAAAAAATTCTGCCAGGACAGTTTAATTTTATGAAAAAAATGGCTGAAATTGCAGAGAAAAGTTTACTTATACTTGAAATATTTTCTAGAAAACAACTGTCTGGCAGAATATTTTTGTACGATTATAAAGTTCATATAATATTCATTCTAAAAATCTATAATTTAGTATTTTTTCCATCTTTAAAAGGTAAAAAAATCTGCCAGGACAGTAGCCTTTCACGATGGAAATTTTGTTGAAATTATTTCAAAATCAAAATACAAAGTTGAATATCTTCTTTAAAATAAATGTCTGGTAAACAAATATTAGTTCATTAGAAAAAGGTTAGAATATAAGCTCTATGAAAATATAAAATTATATAAACTTTTATGACATTAACAGCAAAAAAATCTGCCAGGACAGTAGCTTACTCCGTTAAATTGTAAGAATAAAATGGCTGAAATTGTCGAGAAAAGTTTACATATAATTGTTATATTTTCTTTAGAACAACTGTCTGGTATAATATTTTTGTACGATTATACAGATTATGGAATAATCTTTCTAAATATCTATGATTTAATATGTTTTGCCTCTTTTAAAGGAAAAAAATCTGCCAGGACAGTAGCCTTTCACGTAAGAAATTTTGTTGAAATTATTTCAAAATCAAAGTATAAAGTTGAATATCTTCTTCAAAATAAATGTCTGGTAAACAAATTTTAGTTCATTAAAAAGTTTGAAAGTTGAGCTTTATGAAAATATAAAATAATAAAGACATTTATTTCCTTAACGCTAAAAAAATATGCCAGGACAGTAGCCTACTCCGTTAATTTTCTGTATAAATTGCGGAAATAATTCAAATTAACAACGCAATTTTTTAATGTAATATTGGAATAGTTTCTTCATTGCGATTGTCTGAATTACAATTTTGATACTACAATAAAGTAAAAGCTACACCAAATCGTAAAATAAAAAAAAAAAAAAAAGTGAATAAAGAAATTGCCAGGACAGCAATTTATTCGCACAAATTTGTTTCAAATCAAAAATCGAAAGTTGAATAGATTATTATTTTTTGTTGTTGTTGTAATTCGTTGTAAAGTTTTAGCATTAAATTTTGGGACAAGATAAAAAATATTAATCTGATAATAGAAGAATTCCTCAAAGAATCAGCTTTAATTTTAGGAAAACTAATGGATTTCATATTTAAAGATAAAATTTAATGCAATAGATTGTGGGATGTTCGCAATTGCAAATACTGTTTAATTTTGTTTTTACAAGTTGTTCAGGTGGGATACATGTAGAACAACTAGAACTAGTATAGAATATCTTTCTTTTTGTTGTTGTTGAAAAAGGTAAACTAGTTTGGTGGAATGTACTGTGCATGGCAAATTTAATTCATGAGAAAACATGTTAGGGTTTAAATGGCAGAAAGTAGTTAAACAATACACTATTTGGAAACTCTTTTTATGTAAGGGGATAAACAAATAGGTGACACTTTCCTGTGCTCTAAATATATAACTGATTAGTGAATAAACACCTTTTGAGTATTTGACACCAATCAGTGACTTTGAAGTTTTTATTACTGTCAAAACATAATTCCGATATATGTCTTCTGCCTATGATACTATGAAAAGAGATCGAATTAAATCAACAAATAATGTTTATTAACCACACCTATGTAATTATATTTTCTAAAAATAATCACTTTAATGTTTCTCTCACGGATTTTTAAACTAAAAACTTTGAATAAAATAGAAAAAGTCTTTGAGATTTCTTCACTTCTTCCTATCAAGGATTTGTATAGTAAGTCTTATTATACAAATCCTTGTTCCTATGTAATAGTAATTTCCTAGCAAATTTGTTTTTCATTTACAGTTTTTTTTTAATAATTAAGTCCTAATTATCATTTCAAAAAAGAATGCCAGATAAGTTAATAAATATACAATTTTTTTATGATTAAAAATGATGTTTATTTCTGCCGTTTATACAACATGTAGCATAGTAGGCCAAAGTCCAGCTGATAATTCAAACGGAGTGGGCTACTGTCCTGGCAGATATTTTTGTCGTTGATGAAATAAATGTTCAAATACTTTTATATTTTCTTAAAGCTTATGTTTTAAACTTTTTAATGAACTAAAATTTGTCTACCAAACATTTATTTTGAAGAAGATATTGGACTTTATACTTTGAATTTGAACTTATTTCTTACGTAAAAGGCTACTGGTCTGGCAGATTTTTTACCTTTAAAAGACGAAGAAAATATCAAATAATAAGTTTTCAGAAAGATTATTTCATAATCTTTATAATCGTACAAAATTGTACAATCAATGGCCAACCGGAGTTATTGATGAAGTATTTCCTAGTAAAGATGGATTAGTGCGCAAAGTATCAGTGCGTGTGATAAAGAACGGGGAACCAGTAACTTATAGACGTCCAGTAACACAGCTTGTACATTTGATGTCAGATTAAATTTACATTTAGATATGACAATTACATTATAAGGGTTAATTTGAGTACTTTGATTTATTCGTCTTAAAGTTTGTTAAAACATGCCTTTATTGATTAATTTTTCAAATTTTTAAGGATTATTTTTTGAAAGAAGTGATTTTACTTGTAGGTAAAATCAGGCGGGGAATGTTCTGTCACATTTATTTATAGAGTTATCTTCCTTTACCCACATTTCATTTTTGGTTAAATTTCGGTATGTTTCACTTCCCTAGATTACATGTATCGATAAGGCCCGAGAGACATAGAAAGAAAATGGCACATGGCCCGCAAACGCATTTTGGTATTATTATTCAATATTTGGAATCTAGTGGTCCCCCACAGAGTAAGTTTTATTACCTGCTTGATATAATCATTTATTTGTATGTAGATATGTTTTGTGTTATGAATTTTTATTATTATTAAGGTTTTGTGGCAATTTATAAGCCACTTGGTCGTCTGCATTTTTGTCATTTTGATATGCATTTTGCTAAAATAATTTGCTATTTTTTCGTACATTTGTGTATTGTTAGATATTTTTCATATCGGTTAAGATATTAGGATTAGGCATATATCATGTACATTTTTCGATACTGTGTATTTGGAACTTTTCTTAGTAAAGAAACGGCTAATTGAACCGAGAAACTTCTTCTCGTAACTTTCATGCATCCGTGCACATTTTAGTATTTTGAGACTTGGAATAGTACATTTATTAATATCTAGGCCTAGGATATAGTATAAATTAGTCTATGTCAACTGACAACCCGCTTAGGACTTATTATTAGTGTAAATAATTTTGTTATTGTTGATGTTATCTTTTTTACTTTGGCCTTGTTATGAACCGAACATGTTGCAACTACAAATTCTGCTCACCTGGTCACAAAGGTTCATTTAGGAGCAAATCGATAATTTGAGAAATATATTTTTCTTGTTTGTTTTGAACATTTATAGCATAATAAGGGATGTATTCATTGTTTTGCTTTACTAGTATGATGTTTAATACAATTTATGTTTAGAAATCATTCAGGAACAATTACTTATGATTGTTTATTTTTGTTGTAGCTTTTTACCTTCTCCTGGGAATTTTGTAGTGAATAAAGAAATACAAGAAATATTTGTTAGTTATTAGGCATTACATATGTTGATACCAAAAGAAAGAAGGACAGATTTATGATTTTGTAAAAGTTCATTCTTGGTAAATGATGTTAAAGAATATGTAGCATTACTAGTAATTTGATCAATTCCAAGCTCTGTAGTGAGACATTGTAAATAATGTTTTATAACATATGAAGACAATATTATTGGAGGCTTTATCGGCTGGAACAAGGACATATTTGTCATGCAAAGAGGATAAAGCATCCACAACCTCCGGGTTCTTGAAAGGGTTAGAAACTCTAGTACTCATATTACATCGTAGTTTTTGTGTGCGCCTCTGAATGCATGATCAAATAGCTTTGATCCATTCAGACAACGAGTCCAGTTCTGGTTCGTCTGGTTCGCGCTTTACCCATTTTCTTGCAAAGTCCTCAACTGCATCCATCAGTAACTTGAAATTCTTTTTTCAGTTGATGGGCTGGGGGATTCTATATTTTGGTCCCTTGGCTAACAACTCTCTTAGTTGTTCATTGGTAACAAACTATACATAAATACATTGGTATAAGCTATACATAAATAAAGAAAAGCAATCAAACTCAACGTCACCATATGATAGAAAAAACGTTTGCTACTACAGATGTCTCAAAGATAGCAGAAAACATACAATGTGATCCAACGAAGACTGATCATGTCTGTCTCAAAGATACCAGACACCATACATTGTAATCAAACAATTGAGTATCATGTCTGTACCGACATTCCATATAATCGAACGATTTATTATCATGTCTGTCCCAAAGACACCGGACAACATTCAATAAAGTTAAGCGATGTATTATCATGTCTGTCCCAAAAACACCGGACACCATACAATATAATCAAACAATTGAGTATCATGTTTTTTCCTATCCCCAATAACCTATGACTTATGATACTTTTGCCGCTGAAATTCTCCAGTCATTCAATATTTTACAAAATTCTCCAAACAACACTTTACATACTTAAAACTACGCTCTGATTGCCCGCGTTTTCACGGGTTAGTTCTAGTACAATATAATCGAGCGATGTATTAAAAGGTGTATCTCAAAAACATTAGGTAACATACCATATAATCAAACCATTGTTTATCATGTCTGTCTCAAAGAAACCAGACAACAAAAATATAAATAAACGTTTGATTATACTCTCTATCACAATGACACCAGACAACATGATATAATAGAACGCTGTTTTGTCATGTCTGCTCCAAAGACACCGGACACCATGCAATACTATGCAACGATGTATTATCATGTCCATCTCAAGGAAACCAGACAACATACAATATAATCTAACGACGTGATTTCAAATCTGTCTCAAAGACATACCACAAAGGAGGGACAAAAGATACCAGAGGGACAGTCAAACTCATAAATCGAAAATAAACTGACAACGTCAAGGCTAAAAATGAACAAGACAAATAGACAAACAATAGTACACACAACAACCCCATTTAAAAACTAGAGGTGATCTCAGGTGCTCCGGAAAGGTTAGAAGATCATGCTTCACATGTGGCACGTGTTGTGTTGCTTATGTTATAACAAGTCCGGTAAATAGTCTAATTCGGTAGATCACATTCATGAAAGGGAAGAGGATTGTAGTTACGACGTAAGGAACATTTGTGAAACGGTTATTCAATAACCTATCCTAGAATCGACCTTATAATCATGTCGTCGCTCTCAATGACACCTTACAACATATAATAAAATGCCTCGATTGAATATGTTGTCTGTCTCAATGTCGTCAGACAACATATAATAAAATGCCTCGATTAATTATGTTGTCTGTGTTAATGACGTCACACACTATACCCTATAACGCATCAATTGAATATGCTGTTTGCCTTAATGACACCAGAAAACTTAGAATAAAATGCATCGATTAATTATGTTGTCTCAATGACACCAGACAACATGTGATAAAACCCATCAATTAATTATGTTGTCTCAATGACACCAGACAACATGTAATAAAATCTATCGATTAATTATGTTGTCTCAATGACACCAGACAACATGTTATAAAATCCATCAATTAATTATTTTGTCTCAATTACACCAGACAACATGCAATAAAACAATGATTTATGAAAATAACAGAGAGAGAGGACAAGAAAAGAATATATTCTGTTAAACATTTAATTGATATTTTATCTTGTGTCTTTTCTGTGTTGTGATGTTATATTATTGTTTCAGAAAAGAGAGAAGGTTTGGTACCATTTCTTTTTTTTTTTATAGATTAGACCGTTGGTTTTCCCATTTGAACTGGTATTTTTTGGGGCCCTTTATAGCTGGCTGTACGGTGTGAACTAAGGCTCCGTGTTGAAGACCGTACCTTGACCTATAAGTGTTACTTTGATGGAGAGTTGTCTCATTGGCTTTCATACCACATCTTCCTATACCTAATAAAAAAATATTATACGGAAACAAGAAAAAAAAAAAAAACAAGACTGGAATAATGCTGTTAACAGTAAAGAATTTAAATACGTGTAAACGAATGGCGTTAAAATTCCCTGAACAAATGAAATTAATTGATTCAACACCCTTGTTTGATAAGTTCTCGAAACAAGTTGTGCTTATAGATGTAGCATCTGGTGATCACTTTTTATTTTCATATTACCCCTTAATATACTAAATATTTACTACACTCATAATAAAACGTATTGAAAAGTACAATATACAAAATAAAATGAATCTAATGTAGAGAATACAACGTGTCTAAAACCTACGGATGATGTCAATTGTAAATCTTTATCTTTACAACCTTTATCGTCCTGTTATGATGAGTCAACATTCAACTTATAATGTTATCACGTAATACTTATCCTGTTTATGTTTACTTGTTACTATATTATTATGAAACTGAATTCGTACAGGAACTTCTTAGGAAGAAAGATAAGAAGTTAGCAATATCCTTTAACTCTATTTACCGCCAAAACGATGATGTTCTTTCAAATGAATAATTTAAAATTTTGTGAATATGTTGACCGAATCTATCCCATCCAACTAGAGATGAAGTATACTACAGATTCAGTAAAGTCGGCCTCATATCTTGTCTTACATCTAGAAAGTGACAATGAGGGTCGGTTGAAAATAAAAGATATGATTTCAGCTTTCCTATTGTGAACTTTCCATTTCTAAGTAGCAACATTCAAGCAACACCTGCATACGGGGTATATATCTCCCAATTAATACGATATGCCCGTGCTTACATTTTCTATCACAAATTTCTGATAGAAAGATTCTACTCACAAGGAACCTATTTAACTAAGAGTTCCAAATGGTGAAGTTGAAATCACCTGTAAGCACTTCACATACAAAAAACAATACAGATAATATAAACATAAGATAAATTTAAAAATAAAAGATTGAATAAATTTAAACATCGCGATAAGAGTCTCCTAATCGATCGTACATCGTTTTATGATTCATTACGTCACATTGGATTAGACGTCTAAAATATTGACCACTAATGTGAGAACGTGACGTTGTATTTGGACGTCAATTTGAGGAACAGGCGTCAATAAATGTCAACGGCATCGTTGTTAATTTTTCATCAATGAACCCAATTTTGTTTCTTAAAACTTACTTCGTTTTATCCATGCATACCTTCCCGCAAAGGTTACAGTCATATCTGTAAAGTTTATCTTAACTGATTTACAATTTATTATTATCCTAGCTCCTAGTCAAGCTAGAATTTTTAGTGGTATTTAGGGTTTATTGCCCTTCCCAGAATGAACCGCAGCAGTTTGAAAGCAGTTCGTTGATATCTACAAGCATATATTCATAACACTGTGTTGTTCTATGTTTTTCAATAACTGTCGCTTACATTTACCTTGTATTAACAAAATCATTTTGACACAATCATCCCCAGTCAACAGAAAACGAGTGTCTTTGATTAGGATTTAAATAAATGAAGGCAACAGTAGTATACCGATGTTTAAAACTGATAAAACGATAGACAAAACCAAATCCGGGTCTTAAACCAAAACCGAGGGAAACGCATTAAATACAAAAAATGACGAACATTAAAATGTACACACACGAACTAAGCATTTGACAAAATCCGATGCGAATAACAAAAATCTCATCAAAACTAAATACCGGAATTTGGGATAGAAAAGTACCGTGACACGTCTTATAATAATATGAGTTCACACTCAAATATAAGAGGAAACAAACGACACAAAAGAAACACAACGTTAAAATGTAGTACACACATACACGAACTATGATATAACAATAACCATATTCCTGACTTGGTATAGGACATAATTTAAAGAAAAAAATGGTTGGTTGAAGATGTTTTTGTGACATGCCAAACTTTCCTCTTTTATGGTCATGTGAAATATAACATTAAAATGACAAGACTAAATTACAGGACTACAATACAAATAAATAGGAGAACACAATTGACAAAGAAACACACGAATAATAGCTAACAAAAAGCAACAAGTTTAAAATTTAATACGCCAGAAGTGCATTTTGTCGTCCACACAAGACTTACTGGTGACGCCCAGATACAAAAGTTTAAAAGCCGAAACAAGTACAAAGTTGAACAGCATCGAGGACCAAAAGTTCAAAAGAGTTGTGCCAAAAACGGCCAGGGTTTTCTGTTAGGTACCAGAACATCCCTATCATTTATAATACTTAATACTTTTGCAAACAGTAAATTTTATAAAATGACTATTTTTTTGGCATAGACTAACATATCTACCATGTCTATGATGAGTTAATAGGTAGAAGTTTCTTGTGTGTTTCAGAATTTTCTCGACCTGTTAAAGGACTACAGTATAATCCGAAAACATTGTCTTTATTCATTGTAGCTCTTGGTGAAGTATGATTAATACGCTTAATTATAGACCAAACGTGTTTCTTCGATGAAACCACTTGGAAAAGGTCCAATACCAATACACCCTTATTTGTTAAATTATTGCATTTTATATAGTGATTCTTTTTTATTTGGTTGTTTTATATTTAGTTAAACACAAAGTATAATAACAATTCACAAATTTAATAGCGTTTTAGCTTTTATTCCTTACCTTAGTTTTAAACCAATTTAGACTACATTTGTTTGATGCTGAAGGACGGGTTTGGTCACACTGAAACGCAACGGTGGTATTTTGAGGGTATCTTGATCTTGATAGCTACACCGTAGTGCATTGTTGGTAGTGCCGAAGTGCTAAGGAATAAATATGTTTTCAAAAATCTTCATGTTCATATAACGAGATAGGACAATGCCTTTGTAAGAAGTTGTTTTTTATGTTTTTAAGTAAATCATCGAGATAATGCACCAAACATTTATTACACACAACAATCTCTCATTCAGTTTGAAACTGCAAGTAAGGACATACTTTATAGGAAATATATTCTTGTATTTCAAATGTTGTAAACAAGGTTTAAAGATATGTACATTAAAAGTATAGATGCAACATTATCAGAATTGAACTTACAGATGATCGTCAAAGATTATGCGATTATCACATAATATTAATTTATATGGCAAACAGGATAACTTCAAGATGATAATTATGTTTGTATTATAATATTTCAACCGTACATGTAAATATCATCAATACAAATTTATCTATACAAATTACCTATCATTTAAGAAAAGAATATATTCTGTTAAACATTTAATTGATATTTTATCTTGTGTCTTTTCTGTGTTGTGATGTTATATTATTGTTTCAGAAAAGAGAGAAGGTTTGGTACCATTTCTTTTTTTTTTTATAGATTAGACCGTTGGTTTTCCCATTTGAACTGGTATTTTTTGGGGCCCTTTATAGCTGGCTGTACGGTGTGAACTAAGGCTCCGTGTTGAAGACCGTACCTTGACCTATAAGTGTTACTTTGATGGAGAGTTGTCTCATTGGCTTTCATACCACATCTTCCTATACCTAATAAAAAAATATTATACGGAAACAAGAAAAAAAAAAAAAACAAGACTGGAATAATGCTGTTAACAGTAAAGAATTTAAATACGTGTAAACGAATGGCGTTAAAATTCCCTGAACAAATGAAATTAATTGATTCAACACCCTTGTTTGATAAGTTCTCGAAACAAGTTGTGCTTATAGATGTAGCATCTGGTGATCACTTTTTATTTTCATATTACCCCTTAATATACTAAATATTTACTACACTCATAATAAAACGTATTGAAAAGTACAATATACAAAATAAAATGAATCTAATGTAGAGAATACAACGTGTCTAAAACCTACGGATGATGTCAATTGTAAATCTTTATCTTTACAACCTTTATCGTCCTGTTATGATGAGTCAACATTCAACTTATAATGTTATCACGTAATACTTATCCTGTTTATGTTTACTTGTTTCTATATTATTATGAAACTGAATTCGTACAGGAACTTCTTAGGAAGAAAGATAAGAAGTTAGCAATATCCTTTAACTCTATTTACCGCCAAAACGATGATGTTCTTTCAAATGAATAATTTAAAATTTTGTGAATATGTTGACCGAATCTATCCCATCCAACTAGAGATGAAGTATACTACAGATTCAGTAAAGTCGGCCTCATATCTTGTCTTACATCTAGAAAGTGACAATGAGGGTCGGTTGAAAATAAAAGATATGATTTCAGCTTTCCTATTGTGAACTTTCCATTTCTAAGTAGCAACATTCAAGCAACACCTGCATACGGGGTATATATCTCCCAATTAATACGATATGCCCGTGCTTACATTTTCTATCACAAATTTCTGATAGAAAGATTCTACTCACAAGGAACCTATTTAACTAAGAGTTCCAAATGGTGAAGTTGAAATCACCTGTAAGCACTTCACATACAAAAAACAATACAGATAATATAAACATAAGATAAATTTAAAAATAAAAGATTGAATAAATTTAAACATCGCGATAAGAGTCTCCTAATCGATCGTACATCGTTTTATGATTCATTACGTCACATTGGATTAGACGTCTAAAATATTGACCACTAATGTGAGAACGTGACGTTGTATTTGGACGTCAATTTGAGGAACAGGCGTCAATAAATGTCAACGGCATCGTTGTTAATTTTTCATCAATGAACCCAATTTTGTTTCTTAAAACTTACTTCGTTTTATCCATGCATACCTTCCCGCAAAGGTTACAGTCATATCTGTAAAGTTTATCTTAACTGATTTACAATTTATTATTATCCTAGCTCCTAGTCAAGCTAGAATTTTTAGTGGTATTTAGGGCTTATTGCCCTTCCCAGAATGAACCGCAGCAGTTTGAAAGCAGTTCGTTGATATCTACAAGCATATATTCATAACACTGTGTTGTTCTATGTTTTTCAATAACTGTCGCTTACATTTACCTTGTATTAACAAAATCATTTTGACACAATCATCCCCAGTCAACATAAAACGAGTGTCTTTGATTAGGATTTAAATAAATGAAGGCAACAGTAGTATACCGATGTTTAAAACTGATAAAACGATAGACAAAACCAAATCCGGGTCTTAAACCAAAACCGAGGGAAACGCATTAAATACAAAAAATGACGAACATTAAAATGTACACACACGAACTAAGCATTTGACAAAATCCGATGCGAATAACAAAAATCTCATCAAAACTAAATACCGGAATTTGGGATAGAAAAGTACCGTGACACGTCTTATAATAATATGAGTTCACACTCAAATATAAGAGGAAACAAACGACACAAAAGAAACACAACGTTAAAATGTAGTACACACATACACGAACTATGATATAACAATAACCATATTCCTGACTTGGTATAGGACATAATTTAAAGAAAAAAATGGTTGGTTGAAGATGTTTTTGTGACATGCCAAACTTTCCTCTTTTATGGTCATGTGAAATATAACATTAAAATGACAAGACTAAATTACAGGACTACAATACAAATAAATAGGAGAACACAATTGACAAAGAAACACACGAATAATAGCTAACAAAAAGCAACAAGTTTAAAATTTAATACGCCAGAAGTGCATTTTGTCGTCCACACAAGACTTACTGGTGACGCCCAGATACAAAAGTTTAAAAGCCGAAACAAGTACAAAGTTGAACAGCATCGAGGACCAAAAGTTCAAAAGAGTTGTGCCAAAAACGGCCAGGGTTTTCTGTTAGGTACCAGAACATCCCTATCATTTATAATACTTAATACTTTTGCAAACAGTAAATTTTATAAAATGACTATTTTTTTGGCATAGACTAACATATCTACCATGTCTATGATGAGTTAATAGGTAGAAGTTTCTTGTGTGTTTCAGAATTTTCTCGACCTGTTAAAGGACTACAGTATAATCCGAAAACATTGTCTTTATTCATTGTAGCTCTTGGTGAAGTATGATTAATACGCTTAATTATAGACCAAACGTGTTTCTTCGATGAAACCACTTGGAAAAGGTCCAATACCAATACACCCTTATTTGTTAAATTATTGCATTTTATATAGTGATTCTTTTTTATTTGGTTGTTTTATATTTAGTTAAACACAAAGTATAATAACAATTCACAAATTTAATAGCGTTTTAGCTTTTATTCCTTACCTTAGTTTTAAACCAATTTAGACTAGTATGTTACTTCAACACAATTTTGCAAGTAACAAGTATGCTATTTTGTCATTTTTGTCAATCTTTTTTCTATTTAATTCGTTTTTAACTACACAAAAATCTTGCTTATTCTTTATTTTTGTTTCTAATTTTCAATAGGTAACATTTTAATGCTTATAAATACTGACTGTATTCTACCTGTTATTAATTGTTATAACAGCACTAATTATATTTTGTTTTTAGGCGTAGGTTGAAAATATTATGTCTTCTGGCTGTTCCTACATTTTGTAATTATTATACAATTATTTAATAATGTTTATGATAATCAAATGTATTGACCTCGACCATGACAGAGGAAAAACATATTGTCGAAACTTGTTAGGTGAATTTGGGACAATAAATATATATTTTTTAATATTACATTATAATGGTTTTGACTCCATGTATTGAGCAAAACATATTGTGCATTAAAAAAATATTTTGGACCGTTAAACTTTAAAATATCATAGATATAGGAAGATGTGATGTGAGTACCAATGAGACAACTCTCCATCCAAATAACAATTTAAAAATTAAACCATTATAGGTTAAAGTACGGCCTTCAACACGGAGCCTTGGCTCAAACCGAACAACAAGCTATAAAGGGCCCCAAAAATTACTAGTGTAAAACCATTCAAACGGGAAAACCAACGGTCTAATATTGTTTTGCAATTGAAATAAAGCTTTGCTACCACATCCAACAAAAACAATACAAACATTTCTTTTTCAATACACAATATTGTTCTCAAAGCATATTTTGTAAATAGTAAAACTGTTTGATTTATATAAACTTAACTCACTTAAATTAACTGCTGAAACACGGCTGGTAACCTATACACGCATTATAATAATTGGTGTTGATTTTCCGGATACGCTTCGAAAGGTTTGTACAGTTCTAAATCGCAAAGTTCTAATTCAACTGATTAAAATATAGAAAAACGGAGAAAGCTATACTGTTGCGAATACTTAAACGAAGAAACGCATATATCATTTATTTTTGCGCAAAGAGTAAAACTCCTATAAAATCTATCAGTTCACGAGTAATTGCCGAAAAAAGTGACACTTAATTTTGAGATGATTCTATTGACAGACCTACAATTTCATTTTTTTTCTTTCTGTCAACGGGATTGAATATCGTTTTTGACAGAAAAAAAGGAAAACGGACTATCCTTGACTGCTGAGATTGGAGTCGAGTGCACCTGAACAAGCAGGGTTCAAACTCATAACAGCAGTGTTGCCAAGCTAGTGGTTACAGTAACTGGTCTGTTTAAGACTGGATGTCTCTATTTTTCTGACCTTGCCTCTATCTAATCTTGCAAAACTTTCCACTTGTAAACAGTAGTTGACTTAAAATAGATTATGTCATTTTATTACGATTAAACCTTATTTGGTAAAGTTATGTTAAAAGTACTTATATAACAAAATGTAAATAGCCTATTGAAAAACACCGAAGTGCATCCATACTCATTAAATGTAGTAATATTAAAATATACAGGACAGCAATATCATTCGTAGACTGCATTTCACAAGGAGCACAAGTATTTTTCTTGAGTAAAATATAATTTATAAAAATTAATTTCCAACAGGAATTCTTTAAATTAAGATCAGGTAAGTATTGATATTAATAGATAGAAGAATTGTTTTTGAATAAACAAATTTATCTATTCAAATTACTTATCATTTTGAAATTTTATTTTATACACATCTTCTCTCTTATACATGCTTATAGTTTTTCTCACATATTTTATATATTCATCTAAAAGAGATTTATGAACGAGGTTAAGTTTAAATTTGCAGGAAAAATATTTTGCCGTCAATAATACTTTAATGTTCGGATAAATTTCAAATGTTTTTGTTGTATATTGCAACGATTTTTGCTTTAATATATTGTTTGACTTCGCACATCCGGCAAAACTGATTTTTTGGAAACGCACATCGGATGAACTCGGTATATTAATATTCTTTATTGAATTATCCCATTTTTTATCTGCTCTTTTGTTCACTTGTCTGGTAATTTTGTAAGAAACAATACCTTAAATGTATTTGTCTTGGCATTGCGCAATAAGGACTCTGAACGGCAATGGCAATATGAACCTGAACCGCGATGTTATCTCTGAACTACATTTGTTTGATGCTGAAGGACGGGTTTGGTCACACTGAAACGCAACGGTGGTATTTTGAGGGTATCTTGATCTTGATAGCTACACCGTAGTGCATTGTTGGTAGTGCCGAAGTGCGAAGGAATAAATATGTTTTCAAAAATCTTCATGTTCATATAACGAGATAGGACAATGCCTTTGTAAGAAGTTGTTTTTTATGTTTTTAAGTAAATCATCGAGATAATGCACCAAACATTTATTACACACAACAATCTCTCATTCAGTTTGAAACTGCAAGTAAGGACATACTTTATAGGAAATATATTCTTGTATTTCAAATGTTGTAAACAAGGTTTAAAGATATGTACATTAAAAGTATAGATGCAACATTATCAGAATTTAACTTACAGATGATCGTCAAAGATTATGCGATTATCACATAATATTAATTTATATGGCAAACAGGATTACTTCAAGATGATAATTATGTTTGTATTATAATATTTCAACCGTACATGTAAATATCATCAATACAAATTTATCTATACAAATTACCTATCATTTTGAGGGGGGAAAAATTTAAATATTTTTTTCCCTTAAGACATGACCATATGTTTTCTAACATATTTGATGTATTCGTCTTATATTTATTTGTCAACAAGTTTAAGTTTAAGTTTGCAGGAACTGTTGTGAAATCAACATTTGATTGGTTGAGACTATCCGATGTGACATTGAACAAAATTAAATATTCCTCTTACCTCCTTCGTCTAACGAATAATTTGTTAAATGTTTTATGTGACATTTACATTCACAAATATATTACACCCAAAACAAGAGCCATGTTAGATAGCATCTAGTATCAGATCACTAATAATAAAAAAGGATTAAAGTTGGCGTCATTTAAGCAGCTCTTGACATTATTTTTTTTATTATGATAAAATAAGGTTTCTTATGCCTTATACAATTGAGTGTTTCAGCTAGCTTTTAAACCAGGTTTCCTAACCATTTCCTAGGCAAAGACATGCCTGTACCAATGGTATAAATTTGTCAAGATTGATATAGATAAAAAGAAAGTTGAGTATTGGTCGAAACTGATTAAGACACATATCAGATAATAAAGAATGAGCCGAAAACTGTTAATCGAGAACTTGTTTTAAACAAGATGACTTTGTCAAGAATTTTTTTTTAAATATTTCAGACAAAAAGAGAATGTCCAGTAAGATTTCATGCAAATTTAAACAAAAATTAGGCTCTTAAGACTTTTTGACTTTTATATATATCAAGCGATAATTCTAACAAATTGTTAAAACGATATCTCTTATGGTCAACATTCACATTGTATTAAATTAAAAATTCTGCGAATCGTTGATCTAGTCTTTTGTATCTACCAGAATGACGTCGTATGTCTTTTACGGTGTCAAACTTTGACATCAGACATTTTAATACTGTTTGCACTTTTCAGAATGTAATTAATTTTGCCAAAACCAAGATTTTCAGGTGAAAAGTTGTCTTCTTAACGTTTGTAACACTTCAATGAACAAACAAATAGCCAATAGAAATGGCGTGTTATGTTTTTTGATGCTTGATAGGCCAATCAAATAAACGCAGATTAAAGTATCACTTTTTCGTATTACACCCCAGACACTCTATGCATGCATGAAATAGATAAAAGACAATAACTGTTAAAGAAGTATATTTACTGAAAATTATATAAAATGGTTGTCTTGGAAATCTATAAAAGAGATTTTATATGAATTTATAGGGTTTGTAATCTGACGTTAACCCTGAAATAAATACAATTTTTGTTCACACATTTGTAATTATTTAAAAAAAAAAATGACGAATTAAAACCAAAGTTACAGTATGTACACGGGTAAATCATAACGAAGGTGAGTACATCTCACCGATGTTTTTTTAATAACCTTGTTAATTGCGATAAGAACATGATATGAAGGCAAACATATTCATCAATGGTACTGTAAACATAGCCCTTTACTTTGAACACACATTTATAGGTAGGAGAACCCATGGTCCTGTGTCTTGTCGAAACTATTTACTTATATAACGGTTTTGCAGAAGGTCATGCGTTTCTCACGTCTTTACACCAAATTCATTTGATATTTACTGATTGATAGTTTTTTATAGGAGAACGTAATTTAATTGTAAGTTGTAATTGGCTTTGAAGAAGGCAATTGCAACATATTTATGCACTGTTACACCAGGTCATTTGCAGGTAAGTGGAGGTTTAATCACACATAACTTTTTTAAAACCTGCCAAATTATTTTTGTTAACTTGTTTTTAGTCAGGGTCTGGTACTACAGTATTTGCCGTTTGTTCATATTTGTTATATTTGATTTTCGTAAATTGTTTTGTTGCATATCATGTCGATTGTTTTCTCGTTTAAATGGTTTCAAATTTTATAATATTATATGCGCTATGGGGTTTTCTCATTCAGGGACGTACCATGGACTATTAATGCCTACCTCCACGGATATACATTGATATACTCTTCCCAGTTCGAGATTTAGCATATACTCATATAGATAATGTCATAACAGATGTAAGCTGGAAATGTGATCTCTGTTGTTATCAAGCCCTTTATTTTGATTATTTGCTGAAGGACGGATGTACTTTATAAAGTGTTTTGTATGAACGTGTTCATGTTTGTTTTGTTAACCTTTTTATTTTAGAATAAAACTGAAAATAAATTTATCACATGATGCATAAGACTCCAGGTGGTATTGGAGGACTAAAAGCTATTATAAAAGATGCAGTGGACGAAAATAAGAAGACCGTCTTAATATCAAGCGATAAAGCAAAACAAGTGATACAGAATCATGAGAATTACAAGGTGGATGTCGTGATGATTAATCTGGAAAAGGTTAGTTAGATAAAGAGTTCTTGTTTTTGGTTATGATTATTTTTATTTTGTGAACAACCACATAGATTCTATCAGAAAATACGCTGACGATGATATTATCAAAATGATGTACTTTTTTTTTATCGGCAATACATTTGTTGTGTTTGGAGGATTAGTATATCAACAGACAGTCGTTATTTCAATGAATACTAATTGTACACACATACAAGCCGATATTTTTTGTTTTCATATGAAACAGAACTCATTAAGAACAGAAAAAATACTAGAGGCTATAATGAGCCTGTGTCGCTCACCTTGGTCGATTTCCTTATCAAACAAAGGACGCTCTCACATATTGTAGACGAGAATAGACTGCATAAAAACAATCTCTATTTTGTTGATTTTGTATTTCTTATTTCTTACTAACAAAATTGTTAGTCTGTTTAGTTTCTCTCTATCTTCTTTAGTTTTTTCTCACAAGAGAGGGTAATAACATATCTTCATATAAGGGCAACCGTTGGTTTTCCCGTTTGAATGGTTTTACACTAGTAATATTGGGGCCCTTTATAGCTTGTTGTTCGGTGTGAACCAAGGCTCTGTGTTGAAGGCCGTACATTGACCTATAATGGTTAACTTTTATAAATTTTAATTGGATGGAGAAATGTCTCATTGGCACTCACACCACATCTTCCTATATCTAATCACTCCTATAATAAAAACTCATCATAGATACCAGGACTAAATTTAGTATATACCCCAGACGCGTGTTTCGTCTACAAAAGAGTGACAGTCTACTTATTATATGGGCAAAATTTTACCTTTTAATAGATCTTATTATTATCTTGCTGATAATTTTTGTTATTCAAAGGGTTTACGAATGTATTATAATTAATATCTTACCAGTCATAACGGCAAAAAATGTTTCTCTCTAAATCCATACTTTTCATGATAATAGGCATCAATGATAAAAATGGTAAAATTTTTCATTTATGGGGAAGAACTCCTATAAAAATGTCTCGAGCAGTTTTAACGTATATGAACAATTGATAGAGCTTAGTACTATTCCGAAACTCTCTATAACGGTTAAACAAAATAGACAAAACTAACATTTTAACATTGTGTTACATTGTAAGCCATGTCGGCATAGACATTAGGTAGGTAGACGGATTCCTCGGACACATTTGTTTAACTAATTACTAATGATAATTGTGACCAAGATTAGTTTAATTTGTGTCAGTATTTTAAGAGAAGATGATTTGTGTAAAAGATTACAAAAATTTACAAAACAATGTAAAACAATTACTTTAACTAGATATAAAAACATATGATATGGGTGTCATTAAGACAATTTTCCATCCAAATTCTAATTTATTAAAGTAAACCATTATAGGTCTAAATACAGTCTTCAACACGGAGCCTTGGCTTATACCGAACATCAAGCTATAAAGAGCCCCAAAGAGGAATAGTGTAAAAGCGTTCAAACAGGAAAACCAACGGTCTAATCTTTAAAGTCTAACCAAGTCTTTAATTGTGGTTCACCATCTACGTCTGCTTTGTTAAGTACCCAACAATTCTAGAATTGTTGATTTGTTTGTTAACGTTAAGCCAATTAATCAGCTAGTACATTTATATTATATCTAGTTTTGAGCAACTAAATGCATAGGATTTAATATTCTTATTTGCCGAGTGTGAATTTGCAATGCTGTAGGACTAGTCTTGCAGCCAACATACAAGTGTTTTGTTATGGTATAGCAATTGTAATTCAGGTTGGATATTGTGTTATGTTTTATAGTTTAAGGTTTTAATTCTATTTTTTATGTTTTATGTTTCTAAAGGTTAAGACAATTAATCATCTATTTCATTTATATGAAATTGAGTTTTGAGCAACTATATGCACAGGATTTATTTGTTTTGACACATTTTGATTTAGAGGAAAATACGACAGGGTTATAAAAAAAAATTTAACAGCATTACGAACACACTTCTATGTCAATATTCTTGCATTGGTTTCAAAATACAACAAATAATACCATTTCAAACTTAATCCCAATTTTCTATTCAATTTCTAGAAATTTTCTTGTGACGTCACTTCTGGCGTTGATAAATGTGTGTGACGCACAATTCATGATTCGATTGTGCTGTACTTGTGTACTGTCGTAAATTAGTTTAATGTGTTCTTTGTTATTCTGTTGTTTATGTGTTGAAATTGACTTCTTTTTGTTTATTTGTGTACTTTTCTGTACTGAGCGTTAATCGCTCTGTATTCATTGCACGTGATGCTGTCATTTTAGCAGTATTTGTAACATCGCCATATAAGCAGTAGGTACGGCTCGCCATTAAACAAGGTCCAACCCATATTTTTTTCTTAAAATGTTTTGTACCAATAGTTATCAAAAGTACCAGGATTATAATTTTATACGCCAGACGCGCGTTTCGTCTACATAAGACTTATCAGTGACGCTCAGATCAAAAAAGTTAAAAAGCCAAATAAATACAAAGTTGAAGAGCATTGAGTATCCAAAATTTCAAAAAGTTGTGCCAAATACGTCTAAGGTAATCTACTCCTGGGTTAAGAAAATCCTAGTTTTTCGAAACGTTAAAAGTTTTGTAAACAGAAAATTTATAAAAATGACCATATAATTGATATTCATGTCAACACCGAAGTGCTGACTACTGGGCTGGTGATACCCTCGGGGACGAAACGTTCACCAGCAGTGGCATCGACCCAGTGGTGTAAAAAGTAATCAAAAGTACCAGGATTATAATTTTATACTCCAGACGCGCGTTTGGTCTAAATAAGACTCATCAGTGACGCTCAGATGAAAATAGTTAAAAAGCCAAATAAATACAAAGTTGAAGAGCATTGAGGATTCAAAATTCCAAAAAGTTGTGCCAAAAACGGCTAAGGTAATCGACTCCTGGGGTAAGAAAATCCTAGTTTTTCGAAAAGTTCAAAGCTTTGTAAACAGAAAATTTATAAAAATGACCATATAATTGATATTCATGTCAACACCGAAGTGCGGACTACTGGCCTGGTGATACCCTCGGGGACGAAACGTCCACCAGCAGTGTCATCGACCCAGTGGTGTAAATAGTTATCAAAAGTACCAGGACTATAATTTTATACGCCAGACGCGCATTTCGTCTACATAAGACTCATCAGTGACGCTCAGATCAAAATAGTTAAAAAGCCAAATAAATACAAAGTTGAAGAGCATTGAGGATTCAAAATTCCAAAAAGTTGTGCCAAATACGGTTAAGGTTATCTACTCCTTGGGTAAGAAAATCCTAGTTTTTATAAAAATTCAAAGTTTTGTAAACAGAAAAATTATAAAAATGACCATATAATTGGTATTCATGTCAACACCGAAGTGCTGACTACTGGGCTGGTGATACCCGCGGGGACGAAACGTTTTCAGCAGTGGCATCGACCCAGTGATGTAAATAGTTATCAAAAGTACCAGGACTATAATTTTATACGCCAGACGCGCATTTCGTCTACATAAGACTCATCAGTGACGCTCAGATCAAAATAGTAAAAAAGCCAAATAAATACTAAGTTGAAGAGCATTGAGGATTCAAAATTCCAAAAAGTTGTGCCAAATACGGCTAAGGTAATCTACTCCTGGGGTAAGAAAATCCTAGTTTTTCGAAAAGTTCAAAGTTTTGTAAACAGAAAATTTATAAAAATGACCATATAATTGATATTCATGTCAACACCGAAGTGCTGACTACTGGGCTGGTGATACCCTCGGGGACGAAACGTCCACCAGCAGTGGCATCGATCCAGTGGTGTAAATAGTTATCAAAAGTACCAGGATTATAATTTTATACGCCAGACGCGCGTTTCGTCTACGTAAGACTCATCAGTGACGCTCAGATCAAAATAGTTAAAAAGCCAAATAAATACAAAGTTGAAGAGCATTGAGGATCCAAATTTCCAAAAAGTTGTGCCAAGTCAGGAATATGGCAGGTTTTATCAAGTAGTTTGTTTCTATATATGTATATTGGTAATTGTTCTTACGGCAATTCAGTGTTTCTGTTGTTCCAGTGTTTTTCTCTTATAGTTAATATTTTCCCCTTGGTTTTGGTTTCTGACCTGGATTTGTGTCTGTTAAATCGTTTCATGAATGTTTAACAATTGATTACTACTATTGCAGTGTTTTGTACTTAATAATCATTACCAAATCGATATTTCAATCTCACATTTATAGGTACACGGTTTTTCAGTGACACAATCTGATGAAAATTATAATTTTGATATGTGATATACATAAGTGAACTCTATAGTACTTATAGTTAGGAAAGACAATCTATAATAAATACTCTTTACGTTACCATGGAAGTTATTATGTGTTGATCAATATTTTAACTAATGGTATCCTAAAGTATCAAAAACCATACTAACGGTGGTTTGAATTGTGAAATGATTAAATCTATGTTGGAAAGGGTAAACCATTCTATCTATTAACTCGGTGAATTTATAAAGGAATATCATTCATTTGACCTGTTATATTGTAGTAGAGAGTTTATAATTCTATATTTTATATTTAGCACCGAAAGATGAATTACAACTCGTATTACATTTAAATAATATTTATGAGTTATGAGGAAATGTATCAATGTAACACACTGCATTTGGAAAGAATTTTGGAAAATAAATTTCAAAAAATGTTATTAACAAATAGTATACACAAACCTAGAATATAAGGGGTGATAAGGGTAATTTGAATATATACCGCCCTTTCACTGTGTTTAAATTCATGATCATCATATCTTCATTTGCAGTTCCGCAGGGTCAATTTATATCTTCTTAATCTTAAACAATGTATAATTTCAGATGAGAAAATCACCAAACAAGGTAAGTTGTTGAAATGTTTCTAAGTTTTTCAACTAGTTTTCGCAAAGTAATTGCGACTGAAGATGCTGTTTCAAACAACCAAAATTTAGAATATTAAAATTTCAGTGATACTTTAATGAAATAAACAAGAATTGAATTATTGAACTTCAAAGAGTCTTATAGATGCCGAATATAAAGAAAAAGGCAAAAGTGTCTTTACTTCCATTTTATTCGAAATTTTCCTTTCTTTTATTTATCTTGTATTCAAGATTTTCAATTTCAAAATTGCACTAGAAAATACATTCACTCCTTAACAGTCATTTCGATCTTTACATCAACTGACAAGTCTGTACAACAAATTCGTCACGGGTTTTAAGTTGTAAATCAGTTGTAAATACTAGTAGCAAATACTGAACAGTTTGAACAAAGACATAACATAATCTAATTAACCGCAAGGAACTGCATAAACATTTCTAAGTTAACCGCAGTTGGATATTCCGAAATCTAACTGAAATACTCACAATGACTTATTAATTTATTGTTAAGTCTGTTAAGGGCTTATCTGATCAAAATCGGTTTACCGGTGTTGGTTTTGTTTGTACCCAATTTGAATAGAAAACGCAATCACATTTTACATGTTTTAAATTACAAAGTGAAAATGTACAACAGTTGGTAAAAGTCGACCATTTTTTTTGTACCCAAAACTTTGCTTAAGTTAACAAATGTATCTGCTCTGATAACTGAGGACTATTATTTGAAAACACAAAGCTGTTTCAATATTAATATTTGAAGTTAAACTTCCATGAAAGCAAAAACATCTTTTTGTAACGATATTTTTTTATAGAAAAGTTTCCTTATCATTTGGCACACTTTCGAAAACGAGTTTAGAGTCTGTTAGTCTGATCTTTCGTTTGACACCTTGTATGTCTCTTCGTCATTTTTCCCGCCTTGTTTATATCTACAATTTCCATTGAGTCACCTAACAGCATTCGGTAAAGTTTTACAGAATCTTTGTCATTTGATGCGATTTCCGTTTTCTATTTCATTTCTTCTTTAAAGGATGTTAATTTGCTTATCATAGTAAACATTTGAAATCACTTCTTATATGATTCTGATGGGCACACCCACGCGTTCTACTTGGACATTTAGTCTGAATTATTTTATGGACTTTCCTTACCGTTTTATTCCACATTTTTAACCTTGCATTGCTGGATTTCTATTTTATTTTTTATTCTGAATCAGTTTGAGGGTTTCCATTATTAAGGCATTGACATTGCTTTATTTCTGCAACTACCACTAACCCCTGTTTATAATTCATTAATTGATCTGCAATGTACAGACCAAACAAAATATGTTTTAGGATGAAGCTGAATTTAACATATCAAAGTTAAGAAACGCAATTGGAAGCAACCAACCAGAGGTTAAACTAGAGGAGTTTCAAAATTGGGGAGAGACACAAGTTATACATGTCATTTCATCCTATCCTACGACAATACAAGATATTCAAGATTTAATCAAGGCAGCATCTAAAGTTTCTTTGCGTGTAAGATGTGCTGGAAGTGGACACAGCTGGGGGCCAATATTTTCAGACAGCAACCAATTACTTATTCATATGAGTAAGATGGAAGGCATCTATGAAGACGGTAGAAAAATTAAAATATCAGATGTAAGTATTTGTATGGTAAATTTAATATATCAAACTAACAGACGGATATAAAATAACAATGTAAGTAGAAAATGTTACTCAGAATAGGTTTATTTATTAGGTGCCATTCGTGACAATCAAGTGAATGTTATTTTTTTCAAATTTCGTTTGTTATTAAAGTTACAAAATAAGATATTTAATGATTTATAAATTCGAAGTATGTCCAAACTTATTGTTCGGTTGTTATTCATTCGTTAATGCGTTCAAGTTTTTGGCATTGCCATTTGCTGAGGGACTTTTCGTTCATATTCCTGTCCCAAAATAGGGAATGATTTGGGTATCCTTAACTAATCCGTTTATCTTTTCATTCGATTTCAATACTTAATAGTCGTTTTCATTTCTTATGTGTTAATGACAGTATATGCAAATCGCAGATGATAAACAACAATATAATAAACAGCCTACCAAAACCATAGGTAAAAATATAAAGCAACTATTGGAATAATTTCAATTTAATTATCATAAATGAAACCTTGTCTCTTTGTCTATGCATGTAATTAGGAAACCAATATCGACCAATTTAACTCAGGAATATCACATTGTAGAAGCAGGAGTGCATAGTGGATATCATGACTGGGGTGACAACTGGAGACTTCAAAGAGTTCCAACTGAAGAACAAGCTTAATATCCCTGCTAATGTTATTTTAGATGTTGTTCAGATGGTCAGTGTTGTAGCAACAGGATGTCACGTGAGTATTTAATCTTGCTCATAATGTTCTACATTAAATTATTTTTTACTCTGATGAAATTTTCCATTCTGTCATTTCTACACATATATTTTGTTTTCTAAAAAAAATCGACGATAATAAAGGTTTTGTTTGGTAGATGACTAATCGCAAAATTAGAATTCTGGTATTCATATGTGACGAGTTTATGATAAATAAAGGTCATAAAAGTTTTTCATTATGAAGAACTACAACAAATACACCAACCACTGAATCATCGAAGTGCTTGAGGATTTTTTAACAACAAATGTTTCCAAATAGTGACGTATTATATTTTTATACCCAACATTTCTAATTAAGTGTTGTAATCGTAGGACTAAGAACGTATTTAAAACCTTCACGAAGACAAAAAAAAACCCACCACATCTTGCAAATTTCTAAAATTACATGTTCTGATAAAGTGACGGAGTCCTGTCACTCAACTACCCACATCTATAATACTAAAATAACGAGGTCCAATTTGTCAGCCGCCATCGGGTGAAAACGACAAATCAAAGAATTCAACTCTATATATAACTTATATAGGACAATGGTGTAGATTTAAAATTACACCACTCCAAACCCTTTTGTTTTCCTCATAATTAATAAGTTCCGGTTCGAATCCGATACCAATAGTATACTCACCTGTTACCTATTACCTTATTTGTACGTTCCGCATCTGACAGGCTCACCACCAAGCGATGTAGTTACACAGGTCAAAATCACAAGTTTGACACTAATAAATTCAACCTTTGTTAAATTGTTTCCTAATGTAGTATTTGAATCAGTAAGACTTTCTATGGTAACAATACGAAGACTAAAAAATAAGGCGTAAATGTACAGTTTTCAATTTGCTAGCGGGCATGACCTAAACAGCGAATAAAATAATACAACTTTATTTACAATGCTGTTAATTAAAAAAAACTCCCTTCCAGGACCTTTTGTTTTCCAAATAATTAATATTCCCTATAATTGATAAGTTCAATGTCGGTGGTTTCAAACAGAACGATTTCGAAAGCAACTAGACAAATGGGTATCTTACAATCGGCATGACTTCATTATATGACAATATCAATACTAAAAATAGGCTTACGCATAGTTGTATACTTTAATTCAGTCACGGACCCTCGATATTACGTGTGTGTTCTAGTGTCTTCAAATTTGTATATACCTTTGAACTTGTCATATTCATGAGGATATTGCTGAACGCAGAAAATCTGTCTAATATCTGAATCTTTTTCCTTAAATCAACACAGATATACTTCATTCAACTGTGAACAATGGCAAATTTGTGAAAAACAGTTTACACATTGTTTATAACCAATGTTTAGCTCACCTGGGCTACAAGGCCAAATGAGCTTTTCTCATCGCTTGGCCTTGCTTTCGTCTGATAGCTTTTTTAAAAATCTTCTCATCTAAAGAAACTAGGCAACATATGTAACCAAACTTGGCTACACTCATCATTGGGGTACATGTGTATAGTCCAAAAATATGTCTGTTGACCCTCTAACGTGACCGACATTGCTTAGAATAGAATCTAGGGCTAAAGTTCAAGTTTTGGTTATTATTTTTAAAACTGCTTCAAAAAAGAAAAGCTTACAAGGCTTATATTTTGAAATGCTAAGGCTTTCCTATCTAAGGGATAAATTACCTTAGCTGTAAATGACAAAACTTTTAGAAAATGTTGGTACTTTGTTCTTCAACAGCGTCATTAATTTGACCTTTTAAATTTCTTTAGTCGAGGAGTTTTTCTAAGACAAAACGCGCGTCTTGCGTAAATACAAAATTACAATTCTGGTTTACATGATGAATTTATTTTGAATGTAGAGTCTACTTATACAATTAAAGCTGTCTGATGACCTCCTTTAGAAGTGATTGTCCTTAAAAGAATTTGAAATCATCTCTACATAGTATTATAGGTAAATACTATACGCACGACAATTACACAAAACCCACATTGTACTTTCATTCTTCATATTGATTCATAATTTTAATAATAATTTCTAATACTTGAAATAGTGGTGTAGGTGTTATTTTATTTAAAGCGTATTGAATATCTAGTAACTAAAGATATTGTAATAAAGATGTACACACATTTTTACACCTATTATCTTGAAAATCATAATAGATAGACAGAAACTTAAAATAGCAAAATGATCAGCAAGAGAAGATCTACAAATAACTCATCATAGCAAAAGTCTTGAATTGATCTCTTATGTGAGTTATTGTCTTATAATGATGAGATTTACTAATTTATTATGATTTTGCCTCCTATCTTAAAACTATATGATAGCTAACATAATTATGTAACAAAATTATCAGCAAGACAAGTATAAGTTACATGCACGAAAGTGTCGACTACTGATAGAAGTTATTGCCCTTTGATATCGATTTTTTCCTTTTTTGCCTATTATAACGTAAACTGTAATAGATAGATATAATCTTTAAAAAGAACTTATGATCTGCAAGGCAAGATACACAAATAACCTACAAATCCTCAGTCGGCTCGTGATTGGAGTTATTGCAATTGAATGATTATTTAAAGCATATGTTTAGCATGTTTTGCCAATTGTCTGTTATCTTTAGAACGGAAATAAATAAAATGAACATTTAAAAAGAATAATTGTCAGCAGGATAAGATAAAAAATATGTCAACATGATTGAAATTATCAGTTATATATAGATAATGATTTTTACAAAAATATGGCCGTTGTTGAACATGTTGAATATCCATTTGAGCAGCACAGGCTCTTTAGAACCTTTATTCCCATTCCTCAAATATAGTAACTCTTCAACCATATAACAATATCAATATGGTAAGTGCATTCAACTTCCCTTTTTACAAATTTTATCGAAGGTGGTAGACTCATAGCTTAAACTATTTCTATTAGGTTATAAGGACGATCAATTGAAATCGACACTTTACGAGTTTTACAGTCAACGTTTAGATATTTTTGTATTGAATTGCAAGATGGGAAACGCATGCATATCATGAAATGTATGAGGGCCTCAGGGAAGATTAGTTTATTGTAACTAACTGAGTTTACCCTCTTTAAATAAAGAATTTATTATTATGAAACGCTAAGCCAGTTAACGCAACTGTTTTATCTCCGTATGGATTCCTTGAGAAGGTTTCTAAAGGAAACTTGAACATCTTGAAAAAACTATTGCACAAACGTTTTCTTAAGGATGTATTCTTCTGCCGTTTCAGTCTCGTTCAAATCTCGTTCTAGAATTATGTCAAAAACATGTGATACAAGTGGAAAATATCAATGAATTTTAAAAATGTCATTATTAAACTTAATTCTGTAAAACAAAATGTGTAGTAACAAAAAGTAGATTTTTAGTAATAATTTTTTGAAATTGTCTTATCAATCAAGTCAGTTCTTTCAGCCAAAATCTTTAGAAAATGGGTGAGGGTTACAAGAAATGATTTTACCAGAAACAAGCACACCATGTATCACTGTCTTTCTTTCTTATTCCTCAGAAAAGTATGTTTTCAACCATTTATAACACAGAAGTTGAAATAATATACATTTTGTTCTTAAAACTGAGAAAAAAAGTTTACAAAATTGACAGCATGGTAAATTTGTCACGAACAAGCATTAAAATATGATAAAAATGTCTTATACTAACATCTATAGTTTTTTAAAGTTAAATTTATTCAGATTGGTCCACTTCATCTTTATTGAAAGTATGAAAAAAAGTTTAATTGTGGAACTGTAATTTGTTTCATAATAATAGCCTATAAAAATGAGTGAAATTTGACGAAAAATGGAAAAATCATAAAAATTCGGTAATTTCAAAGGGCCGTTGCAAAAAAAGAAGTGACTACCATATGATTTCTTTCTTCACTTATTATTTTCGTACAGTCATATAAACCCAAAAATCAGGTTATGAAGAACAGTTTTATTTCTAGTAGTCCATCAGCTAGTTCTCAAAAGCCCTCTAGTTAAGGAGTTTGTGTTACACCCAAGGGTACCGCGATTTTTTTTGATAGAGTTCAACTTCATTATCTTATTGATAAAATACAAGGTGTTAGACTAAAAAAAAAGTGTCCAAAAGAGGTTTAAAAACGTCCCTTTCAATGGTCCCCTCATTTAGCAATCACGACTAAGTAATTTTTAATTAAATATTTTGATATAAAGCGACTAAAAAAAATAAAGTATAGGTGTTAACAACTAAAACAGATACAAAACTATCATATTTAATGTTACTCTGAAGATTTTTTGTTTTACATTACAAACAATCCGATTTTTTGGGTTAAAATTAAGGCATATTTTTTCCTTTCATAAAGAAATTCGTTATACATTATACATAGTGGGAGATATAATGAACATAATTGTGCAAATCGTGATACAAGCATGACATTTGGTATAAAGGTTGACTAAATGATACTTATACAAAATCCGCTGCTGGCCAGAAAAAATAATATTTTTTTCAAGATGGCCACCACACATTTTGAAAATGGCGTCATAAAAAATTAGCCAATATTTGTTAATCCTTTGAAAGGTGTGAAATATGTAAAATCCATAGTTAGATTTGATAAAAAGAAAATGACAGTTCATAAATAACGACTAGAAAATACATTAATGAAACTTAAGGTGACTTCCGGTTTCAAAATGTCGGCTAACGAGTCAAAAATTTCGATTTTTTTTTAACTTTCAAGCAATTTTACACGGGATTTTAATCCTTGAAAGATGTGTTATGTATAATTCAATGTAAGATATGATAAAACGTTAAAAACAGCTCCTTAGTACGACAAAACAACACATAACTGAAGACAAATAGTGGTTTCTGGTTCCAAATTAGATGCAAATACGTAAAAAATATTTTAATAATTTTCATCAACTTAACAAGTAATAACACAAGCATGAAATACAAGCATGAAATTGGTATACAGGTGGACTAACCGATAATTAAAAGAAATCAGGTGCTGGCCATAAAAAAAAAATATTTTTGCAAGATAGCCACCGATCATTTTGCAAGATAGCCACCGATCATTTTGCAAATGACGTCATATCCAGTTGTAAATCTTTGAAAGTTGTGTTTTAGGTATAATCCAATGTAAGGTTTTATAAAGCGTAAATTACAGTTCCTAAAGTACGGAAAAACAACACATAAATGACAAAAAAGAGTGATTTTCGGTTTCAAAATAGCGGCAAAATTTTTGAAAATGTACTTTTTTATAATTTTCATCAACTTAGCAAGTGATATCACATTCTTTGTTAAGATTAAATGCCTAGTTTTGTTAGAAAGACAGGTTCGTTATCTTCAAATTATCGAACAGTAGCCAAAAAACAAAACTCGTACAAGGAAGGACAGAACGGTAGCATTTACAGTCACCAACACAACTGGATTTTTCGCCTCCTCATTTCAAAAGTTCGTTTTTTCTTTCATCCAACCCCAGTGTTCATGAATTGGTACATAAATCAGGCTGAGCCCAAACTTATCCTCCTTGATACGCTGCTCTTTGGATGTGCTTCGAAAAAAATGATGTTGTTCTGTCGTACATGATGCAAACAAATGCTTCTTTTTTGTCCTTGTATGTGTCTTTATACTTCAGCAAAGAAATAAGTACGTCCCTCACATGTTGAAATACTTCCTATTTCATCCAAACTGACATATTCTTTAGTGTCACATGCACTGAATGTATGAATGAAAGAAAGAGTAGCTACACGAGGACCAAACGCATTTGATATATCACGTACAGGAAGCCATCAAAAGTCTTCATTCCTGCCAAAATCTATTCACAGATTGTTCCACCATATTTTTGGAGTGCTGCAATTCTTAATACTACTACATCTGTGTCGGTGCTACCTTAAATTACCGTCCTACAACAATTTTCATAATCAGGCCGAACATGGACAAACATTCGTATATCTGCTTCTCCATGCTTACAAGGGGTAGCTGGAAAGTATCTTTATTAGTCTCTACGGAAGCATTTCTGTCGGCTACACACTTGAAAAAAATCGTTTCGTTGTCATCTTCATAGAGAAAACTACTCCAGAACCCAACTTTTGTCTTCTCACATCTAACCTTTCAATGATTCATTTAGTAAATCTAACACAATATCTACTCTTGAATACTTATCGATGCAAGATTTTATTTAAGGCCGTATAACACAATTGTAAAATCATCCAATATTGATTCCCTGCAAGGTGGCCTGGAATTAACCATTGCTACTCTATCAACGATAAATGCGTCAGAATTTGGATCTGCAAATTACAAAATGTTTCAAGTTTATCCCTTTGCACCGATTTAATACCACTGTTTAAAATGACATCCGAAGACAAAAACGGAGGAGCAGTTTGTCTTTATGGATTAAGAAATATTCTAAATCAATTTGTCCACTGCGACACAAAATAAAAGTCTAGAAAAGATATCCAAGAGCTCTAGCTTTGTTTTTTACAAATACGTTTACAGTTTTATTTTATTGACATAATAGGAGTTGCTCTTTTCAATCTGGTTATAAGAAACCGGTTCTCCTTCGTTTTGTATTTGCTTCAAACGATCTTCAAATGATCTGCCTTTGATCTGTTTAAAGAAACCCTTGTGTGTTCATTAAGTCTATATAGAATGTCGCAAACCACTAGATCTTGCAAATGTATTTGATAGTCTACTGACTTCTGGTCTAGCTACTATGAATACGTCTAAATGAGTTCTTAGGTTAAACCTATGACAACACACCGCCCTTTACAATTGCATTATTCTGTTTTTGTCTGATCAATTGTGTTATAAGAAAAATATTTTCTGGTCTTACGTACAGAAAAATTATCATTTTCAAAATCAATTGCCACCTGTGGGTGACTTAAGAGAAGGGAAGCCATATCTCGGAGAAAGTCGGTCGCGATCGAGAATATGTTACACGATCAAGACCTAATTGAATACAGTATCATGCTTTATATGGACTGTTTGTACAAAATCTGACTCATGAAATAAGCATACAGTAAAACCTGTATAAACCGGCCGGCTACGGGACTATGAAAAAGGGCCGGTTTGGACAGTGAGCCGGTTTATTCAGGTTTCCGTTTTGGCCGGAAGTTAATGACTTGTGACGTCCGACATTTTGCATGTAAAAGTTCTCTCCGATTGTAAATTATATCTGATGAATTAAAATACTTTCACTTTGTTTTTCATTGTTTGCATTTGCATCATAATGCTCGCGTTGTTTGGATTGTAAGACGAGAGTTTCTATTTACTCCCATGATCAATAATTTGAAATGTTGGAATGGCCGATTAAAAAGCCAGAATATTATCAAACGTAATTTCATCACTTTCGAAACGTTGTCGCACATTGTACAATATCCATTGATTGTTGTCATCCGGGTGTTTTTAATTATCAAGGTCATTTGTTTAGGGGTTCACAACGGTTAAAACGTAAGTTCAATCCGAGATATATTAGGCGTGTCTTTTCGTTTAATTGACACGTTTATAATGTTTTAATAAATAATGCATCTCACTACTGTACGATTGTAGGTTCACAGTTTGACACCTGACTAATTGATTATCAAGTATGTTTTGATTGCATATCGATCATTGAAATTAATTAGACAAACCGGTTTTTACAGGTAATAATTAATGTAATTAAGAGTAATGGGACTTCATAATTAGACCGGAATTCGGAATACACAGGGTCCGGTTTACAAAGGGTATTTTAACAAAGACTTTGAATGGAAAAATATGGGACTTTCATTTTCGGCCGGAATTGACAGGAAACCGGTTTATTCAGGGTCCGGTTTAACCAGGTTTGACTGTACTACCAAATTCCCAAGAAGTTCTTATGTTATAATTGAACACCAGGAATTGAACTGTGGAAGAGATGACTATATTTTCTTACGCAAGTCTATCAAATCATTGAACGTCACAGAGTCATGACATGAATATAACTTCTGTGTTTAGCTTTCTTAAGCCGATGTATACCTTTCACGCTAAAACACATAGAGTTATCTGATGCGCGTGTCTAGTCCTAGGTACATTTGAACATACATACAAGAATATGCCGTTCTAGGTGTTGCAATAATTGTTTTAGTGAGGACACATGACACATGTGTCCATCTACCTGCACGTAATATATCACCCAGAATTTTATAACAAGTCATTTTAATGTGAAATCTACCTTAAATGACGATAAACTTATGGTCTCCGTACAAATCAGGCAATTCCAACTGAATATCCATTACCAAAAGTGGCTGATCTGCCGTTACTGTTGATGTTTTTTTCTCGTTTTAACCACATTTTCCGTCTAATCTATCAAATACCTGATCATTGCAACTGAATTGGCTTGTTTTTAAACAGTGGCATCATAGATTTTATACTTACTTGCTTTTTAGAGTAATGAGAGGAACTAAGATTTATACCAGTTTGCCCTGGTAGTGCATACAAATCATTCATTATGTCTATAAATAGTTTGCGCATGCGCAAAATTGTTAAATCATGTGTGTCATTACCTTGAAAGATGTTATCAAATCAAATCATAATATCATTGAAAAACCCAAATCACTTATTTTATAGTAAATAGTTTTAAATATTTTTTAATGAATTTTGTTACATTTTCGCGCATGCGCAAACCCTGTATGTGTCAAATACTCATGTCTAGTGAATTATTCACATGTAAAGAAGGTAGCTACCAAACCTGACAGCTGTTTTTCACCAAAAGAAGGTAAACGAAAAGTTTTCCAGAAAACATCAGTATTTTCAAACTGAAAATACAGCCATTTTAGAAAACGGCGGTGGCCATCTTAAAAAAATGATTTTTTTTAATGGCCAGCAGTTGTTTCTTTAAAAGTATATAATAATGATGCTTTGTGGTAATTTTCATGCTTGTATCATCATTTGCACAATTCCCTCGATTTTTCCTGCTAGTTAATTAAACTTTAGAATTAATCATTATACAATGTTTCAATCATTTGCAGTATCTATATATCGTCTAAAATATGGAATATTTGATAAAATATATGTGACGTGCAAATACTAGTTAAATTACGGAAATCATCAAATTACCGTCTTTGATTCAGTATACAACATGTACAATGCAATCACACATAAGCATTATCAATTTGCAACTGGAAACACACATTTAAATGTCGATTTATGATGTTTTGGTGAGACAAATTATTTTATAAAGTGAATATGTAACAAAATATTACTGAAAAAGTACAGATTGAGGTGTTTTTTTTTTGCGTTCAGAAAAGGTGCACTCTATCGAACTCAATAAAATTGTTCTTGATTACATTTGTGTTTTAGCTATGTAGTGTTTGACATAAGCTTATTAAGTCATTCAATCGACAAACATCGCTTTGTATGAACGTCAAATAGTCAGTTATGAGAATTGGCCATACTTTTTACATTCTTAGGTTTCTCAGAGATACAAAAAAAAATTGGCTTTGTTGTTTTCAGTTTAAATAAAGATTCTGATAAGCGTTGGTTGTTAAATGTACATGAAATTGTTATCAAAGGTACCAATTTTATAATTTAGTATGCCAGACGCGCGTTTCGTCTACATAAGACTCATCAGTGACGCTCATATCAAAATATTTGTAAAGCCAAACAAGTACAAAGTTGAAGAGCATTGAGAATCCAAAATTCCAAAAAGTTGTGCCAAATACGGCTAAGGTAGTCTATGTCTGGGATAAGAATATCCTTAGTTTTTCGAACAAATCAAAGTTTTATAAACAGGAAATTTATGTAAATGACCACAATATTGATATTCATGTCAACACAGATTGTTGACTACTAGACTGGGGATACCCTCGGGGACGAAACGTCCACCAGCAGTGGAAAGAGCTTCAATATCCTTAAAATTCGAGATTTGGTAGGAATGGGTAACCCTGAAACGTCCGCACAAAAAGAACTTTAAAAAACTCGAATGAAGCTAGACAAAACTGATGTTATGAAATTGTTTCAGACACTGCAAAGCTGGCCAAATCCATTTGAAACATCTGAGCAGTTATATGGATTATTTTCCGGTTCTGTTGCTTCTTCGAAATTAATGTGCAAACTTCTAAACGCGTATGAAAAGAGAAAATTTGCTTCAAAGTCAACCGATATCTTCAAAACAATTAAAAGATGATCATTGCTTACATTTTTAAAAAAGGAAATAAAAGACAAGCAGTTATTGGCTGATAAGAACAACAAAACATTGAGAGCAGATGAAAACAAATGTCGCCTGCTTGTCATAGCCCAGACAAGATAGTTGGTTGCGCGAAAGGCTCTCCAGTTTTAATTAGGTCCTCTTCCAATGTATCTTGCAAACTTTGATGGTACACATGTAATGAAAATTAAAATCTGTCCTGGATGGTCTTTTAGAAAATGGTCATTCCTTAGGAAAGCATGTGGATATTTGATGACAGGGCAGTTATTCAACCCATTACTAGGATACCAAGCACTTTTTTATTTGGCAATTGTTATTTTAAAAACCATCCTTTTAGTTTCGAAAAGAGGTCCTGCATTGATTTTGTCACTGATTAGTATGCCACAATATCCATAAAAAAAATAAAACAGCAGGTTCTTGGGAGGGCAAATCATTACGATAAGTTCTAGACCATCACAATCGTGTTCTTGGGGATTGAAGAAATGGTTGTTAGTTGGGGAAAATAAAGTTGCTCTTGTTGAATTCTTTGGTTCGGAAAAGAGTAAATAATCCTATAGATTTACACTTGAATGTATTGATTTATTTGTATCAATTGGAAGTATGTGCCACAAAATAAATGTTGGAAATGAAATAGCGTAGAATGGTTTTTATCTTATAATCAAACAGGAAGAAGCCGATTACAAAATGTTTCTTAATGCAAAAATATGCAGCTGACAAAAGTTACGACTCCATTGTTTTAAAACCTTCTGACATTGATGTGGAAGTATTGGCTTACTATTTTCACAGTTGCATATCAATTCTAACATTGTTAGATTATTGAGAATGTTTGTAGAAAACTGCCAGGATTTCACGGCAGTACAGGTTGTGATCAGTAAGTGTTTTGTCTGGTAAAGGAAAAACAGCAAAGTATTCGGCTTTTTGACACGTTATGTGTTTTATGAAGGTCTATTCCATCGTGGTGAAACCTTTGAAGAGGTTGACGAAGAGTTTGCAAAACACTCGAGAGGTTTTAGTGTTCTATATATGGCTACGAAATAAAAAAGATCGATGAATAAAGTTCAGAACGTTTTGAAATGCAACAAAAAAAAAAGATTTATTGTCATATACTGCCCCCAACAAAAGATACAAGTTAAAGCACATTAAACCATCCAACTTTCAGACGAAGATTTGGAAATCTGTTCTTAAACACAACACTGGTCTGTTGCTAAACAACTATAGTTGGATTGCTTAGAACGATTTGATCAGTATCAATTAGCTAGACCAACCACCAACGTTAGATGCTTTAATAATTCTGAAGTGCTGTTGATTTAAATCTGGTTGTGCCAACAACAGATGTTCATGTGTTCAACAAAGTTTATCCTAATCAGATACCTGTATGTAAATGCTCGAAAGCTTGTAGATATAAGGATTATCAAAACGTTGATATTGCTAACGATGACGACGAATATGATGGAAACGATGATAATGATAATCCGGTGGATGCAGGTGACCAAACTGATGATGATTCTATGGATTGACCTTCTGCGTGACCTTAAAATGTAGTGATTCGGTTGTAAAAAAAATTAAAAAGATAGAGATCTAGAAACTCTGACAGTTTTGTGTGTTTTAATATGTAAGTTATTTCATGAATATGATGTATAAAAAGTAAAATCACAAAAATACTGAACTCAGAGGAAAATCAATTTGGAAAGTCCATAATCACATGGCAAAATCAAAAAACAAAACGCATCAAAAACGAATGGACAAGAACTGTCATATTCCTGACTTGGTACAGGCATTCTCAAATGTAGAAAATGGTGGATTAAATTTGTGACATAATCGTAATCATAATTTCAAGTTGCCTATGTTTGTGTCTGTCGTTGATTCTATGTTTTTGTTGTTTAGCTTTAAATGTTCTTTTTAACAGCCTTTACCTTGTAGTTACATTATGCCCTATGTGTCAATATAAAAAATATACCATTTTATTAAGAAAATTAGTACTTTTGCTTCTTTTCATTTAAAATCATGAATTTTGGAAATTACCCTCCCCCTTTTTTCTTGGTCCTCTACGATTTAAAAATTAATTGAAAATTAGCCTGCGTTTTAATAAGATATGATTTGTTCCATTTAATAAAAAGAATAGTACTTAATTATTGGTTATTTTTACATTTTTCTTTAAATATGTGCAAAACTAAATTTTTGATATACCCTTAAATAAGTTTCCTTTTAACCCCTTTTGGACACTTTTTCAAAAGTCTAAGACCTCTTAAAATATTCTACATATATTACTCTTTAAATTTATACAAAATAATTGCGGTACCCTGGGGTGTAACACAGAATTGAAATTTTGCCCTACCAGCTGATGGACTATAGAAATTGTTGTCTCCTTAGAGGTGTACATCCTTAATTACTCATCTAAAATTACTTAAAGTAAAATATGAGCTGGCAGTGACATGGCAAAAACATAACAAAATACGATCAAAAGACAAAGAACGTAGTAAAGTATTTGCCAATGTTCTAAAGTTCAAACTATCGCATATCCATCTTGTCTATTTTTGTAAATAAAGGCAACAGTAGTATACCGCTGTTCAAAATTCGTAAATCCATGGACAAAAAACAAAATCGGGGTAACAAACTAAAACCTAGGGAAACGCATTAAACATTGTAAAATTCTTCTTCCTGCCCAGGTTGGATTTGCAAATATTAGGTGCTGACATTGATCTAATTATATGTATACGATGAAGACAGTTTGTGTTTATATGTCAAAATACGAATAGTCGAATTTTTTTTCTTGATATATTTTCCAAAGCCAATTTTTGTCTAGTTTTAATGTTTGTAAGTAGTTATTGTTGACAGTGTAACGCATTCTAAAATTTTCATACACAAATATATATCCTATTATTATACATTCAGGGCGTAGGATGGAATGTAAAAGCACCATGCGACTACGTACTGGAAATGCGCATAATTAACAGTAATGGCGAAGTTATTACTTATACAGATTCTAAAAATCCTGCATTGTTTAAAGCGGTAAGTGCAAACTTGGGATGTTTTGGAGTTATCATTGACATGAAAATGAAACTCGTTCCTGCCTTTGATGTCGAAGTAAATAATGTATACATGAAACTAGACGAAATACTCAAAGAGGAAACACTATACAACTTATTCAAAAACAACTGGTCGGTTGAGATATTTTGGTTTCCTTTTAATTCTTTTAATCCAGTCGTCAACTCCGACATGATTACAGATGATAAAGTGTGGATCCGAAAGATAAACCCAGAAAAAAGAAGGAGAGAAAAAGCCTGAAACATATTACGAACTGAAAAATATGGTAGATTGGGTGTCACAAGAAGTTCTGGCACTAATTTCACCTGTACTCGCTAATCATCCTCCTTTGGTTACTTGGACTGCAAGACCATCGTTTTGCGCAATAGAATACATCAATTATCCAACTGGTCCAATACTTGAGGAACTTCCACGAGCTATTCATTTTAGGTAAGATTATTATTTGTCTGAGTTTTTGATGAGAAATCATAGGGGGAAACACAGTTAAAAAAAGGTATTCAAATTACCATACCTTCTGGTATCTATACTGAGTGCCAATGAAAACGCAACACTTTTGTTTTTCAAAAAAATCTTATAATTTTTATTTTATTTATATTTAAACTTTGTATAGTTGGTTTAAAATGACTTTTAAGACCATTGACGACAACTTTATGGTTGAGTGATTTTTGGAACAAATGCGAAGTAAGGGTTATTTTGAACGGACATAATCCGAGTTCATCGCTTTTCAACATACGCATCATTTTCACGATTTTGTCATTTAAAGCTTGGCTTATGTCATGAATTTTCCCGCCCTTATTGTAAGGAAACTGCAATAAACATCTGAGTAACACTGCATGAAATGATACGTTTACAAAATTTATTCATATATTAAATTTCTAGTTTTGAATTTAAGGTCTGATTTATGAAGAATTATTTTAGTAGTTTATGAAAATTTAATAATTTTTTTAAATTTCTTATTTTTTTAAGTTTAATTCCGATTTATGGGTTATTAAACTTGATATTTATTTGAAAAATAATAGCAGTTTAAATTTGTTATTTAAAAGGTTTAAATCTAGTTTATCACCGTTAAATTTGTCATTTAAATATACGTTTATTTTTTATCAAAACTACTAATATCAGACGATTTAACTGAAATTTAATTTAGATTAAATAACAAGTTTATACTGATCAATTTTTGTTCGGTAAATTTGAAATTTAATGCCAGTTTTGGTATACGTTTATTTTTTATCAAAACTACTAATATCAGACGATTTAACTGAAATTTAATTTAGATTAAATGACAAGTTTATACTAATAAATGTTTGTTCGGTAAATTTGAAATTTAATGCCAGTTTTTAGTAACGTGTTTTACATTGTCTTATCGGGGCCTTTTATAGCTGACTATGCGGTATGGACTTTGCTCATTGTTGAAGGCCGTACAATGACCTATAGTTGTTAAAGTCTGTGTCATTTTGGTCTTTTGTGGATAGTTGTCTCACTGGCAATCATACCACATTTTTTTTATATTATGTTTCTTGTTTAATTTCAATGATGAAGTAATTCTTCTTCTTAAGGGTCAACAAGGCTTCACTACTGTCAGATGAAGACATGTTGTACAAAATAAAATGGAGCGAAAACGATATTAAGAAAACAAGACGACTTTACGATCGGGCTTATTATAATTGTTCAAAAGGAAGAAGAAGAAAAAAGAAACTTTCGTTGGAAAAATATTAACAACTTACGTAAATCAATATTTAAATCCTGAAAATCCCTAAACCTGTAGATCGAGATTTTCAAGTAAGTAAAAGTCTTCGTCAGATTTCCATGGACGTTCTGGTTATCTTTTATCTCAATCAAAACACAACAAATAACAAGAGCTTGAATAATGGCTAAATTTCATTGATAGATTTTTATCGTCTTTTATAAAGAATAATCCAGGTATGAATAGTTTAAACAACATGTATTTATCGAAGTACATATGTACATATCAACAACACAAATAGAATATATTTTAAGAAACAAGCAGTTTTGGTTATCCCCCTTATAATTATAAACTAGTTATATTTTGACATTTTGACATTTTCCTTTTATTTGATATTTATGATAATCATATATATACTTATTTCTATACAGTTCACTTTATCAGATTTTTCTTGAATATCGTATTACTTTTTTGATAATATTTATGATGGGATGTAACTCTTTTTGTCAACAATCATATCTGTTTCAGAGGAAAATATTTATTTTAAAAATAAGTTATCTCCCATTACATTGGAAAAGCGTAAAGATTAAGATTATACATTTTAAAATTTGTCTTTCTTTTTTAATATATTCAACACAGTTTTACAGATGGATGGATAATTCTTTGAAAAAAAAATAACCAAATGTGCAGCATACTAGTATAAAAGGGCACACTATTAAAAGTAAAAGCTGTTTTAGCGCAAATTTCACAATTTTCACGAAGTAAACGGGATTTTTTCCCCAGTCGTCGTATTTTGCTACTGACTCTTTCGCAAATAATGATACCCGTTTGTACAACATAAATCGCTTTTCCGTAAGTGGAAGTTATGCGGACGCTGAACCTACAAGTCTAATCGACCCCAAAATTTGTAGTCAGCAGGGCATACATGTACTTAAGGTTCATAAAACAACGTGGTGCAGATATCTCTCAAGACTTTTCCTAGAGAGAAGAAATGACAATGCCGTAAAAATCGCTTCCTATACTGCTACTTTTGCATAGGTACTTTTTCTGTACAAAAAATCTGTGGTACTGGAAATGTACTTTCAAAATATAGTACTTTTTTGTTACTTTAAATTTATTGTAATTGTTAGGTACCTGTGTTTTAATCTAAATCCTATTGATATTAAGATGTATTAAAAACCCACCCAAGAGAGAATCAATGATATGGCTTTCCAAAAGCAAGAGACTGACATCAATCAAAATAAAAAAATTGAACTTTTTTAATATACTTTATAAACCAAATAAAAGACCCTCGTATGTTGATCAATGCAAATCCAAAAGTGGTAGATATTTAAGTGCTCATACTTTATCTATTGGAAGAGGGCGATATCTAAAAATACCAAAATAGAGTAGGGTATGTCTTTGCTGTAACAATGGATACATTGAAGATGAACTTCACTTTCTTTTAAAATGTTCCTCCTATAAATATGTGAGAGATAACCTTATTAAAAAATTAGATAATGTTCTATTGAACAACAAAGGAGTAGGTCCAGTAAGACATCTGTTTGGCCCCAAAATATAGCAGTTTTACAAAATTGTTAAAATGTAAACTTTTAGTTATTTATTGGAAAGTAGAATTTTAGTTTAAACATATTTATTTACAGTGGATTGGGAAACATGTTTTGCAACTTATATTAATCCCTCTCCACTTTGCAGGTGCGAGTGCTGCCTTGTAGCGGCATTAGCCTACTCTTTTTCGAAAACTACAAGGGTGTCTTTAACGTGCAAGAGATATGACTCTCTCTTAACACGGGTCAGCCATTTATCGTCCCCTTCCGACGGACTATCATCGTTTCCTTAAGACCATAATCGCAAATGGTGTCAAGGTTCTGCTACATAAATATGGGCTGTTTTTGACAATACAATGCACATATATTGGGCACTAGAACCTATAAGTCATGCTAAATTACTGAAATCTTCACAATTCCAGCATTTTAGTTAAATTTTAGATGGTTTCCGTGTAAAACGAAAGTGGCCGCATTCGTGTTCATCCAAAATATTGAAATGGAAGTTGTATTTGATGATAATACATAACATATATAAAAATTGAGGATGAACACGGATGCGACCACTTTCGTTTTTGACAAAAACCATCTAAAAAGTTACATTTTTTCGCATATTTGGTAGATTTTTCATATTTGAGCTTGAATCAGATCGATTTTAATGACTATTTTAAGTTAAAATCTTTCACATAAATTTATTGAATCATATGAAATAAACCGTGACTTAAGTGTTTAAAAAGTGGTCAAAATCTTTCGTCAGATGAAACTGAAATTTGAGGCCAAAATCGGTCTTTATTGGACCTACTCCTTTCCTTCCTTATCATATAACTTGCTTATATCAATTCTAAATAGTAATTCCCAAACAATATTGAAAATTGTCGTCAACTATTTGAATGAATGCTTGTTGGTGAGAAACTCATTATTAAAAGGTACTTGATTTCTGTAATAATGTATATGCTTCCCATTTATTTTTTTTATATATTTCTCTCATAATTATCCACTGTCACTCCTTCATTGTATATATGTTATTGTAGTTAGTCTTTAATTTGTTGCCATAACCATTTATTGTCAATGTGTTAGTGCTAATAAAGTTATCTTATCTTATCTTATATTCATTAAATATTTTGATTTACTCATTTTACTGTCTTATATATATTATATATTATTAAGGTCTCAGACAGGGTATATACTGAGACATTCCCGGCTTAGAGTTTATATCCCCTGAGCCGAAATTAGTTTGATTGTTTATTAATTTGTTATGGTCACTTGTATTTCTAATTCGCCGTCTTGCTTCACATTTAATAAATCCTCTGAACACATGCTGTGAGTGACAGCTATTTCTGTGCAGAAACAGATAAGAATTTGTTTCTTTAAAATGTATTTCGAGGTCAAGAATGCCATATGTTGTAAATCTTTGACCTTTAATAACATCAACATCCAAGAACGACACTTTTTATCGTTTTTTTATTTCATAGGTGAACTTTAATAAGGGGTTATAATCATTTACAAGACGAAAAAAGTCTATAATTTCATCTAATGTTCCATTATATATTATGAATCCATCGTCTCTATATCTGGCATGATAGAATATTTTGTCTTTTTATTATATCATGTATATTGAAATGCAGAAATAGTTTGATTTTGTTATAATAAAACACCCATGCAACCACGCATCCCATATTGCTGATAGGACCCGACACAAATATCAATTTCGTGTTTCGGTAGTTAAGCTTGGGATGGTCAATTTAAGATGCATTATTTGAATATCATCAAATATAAAAATTATTCATATTTATATTGATATATTTATATTTTTATTCTCCTTGTCCCAATAAATCCCAAGACCTGTCATGGGTTTTTGCTTAAGGGCATAACCTACATATTGTTTTGATTATTTTTCTTTTGTTTTTTCTGTTTAATTAAATACTGAATGATAATTTGAGTGTCTCTGGTATTTGCTGTCTTAGATTTTCCATCTAAGATTTCACCACATTATTTATATATTTTGGTCAATGGGAGATAACTTTGTATATTTAACAGTTTACCAATTGTTATCTCTTTTTAACATGTTTGAAAATTAATGAACAATTAATCTTAAAAGAAATATTATTTTCACTCAATTGTCCAAGTACATTTAATATTTGATAGTCATGTGCATGAAATTTCATAATTTAGTTGATAAAAAATATTTGTGTGCTATTTAATTCAATTATACATATCATAAAATGTCTTTTTTTACTTTTATCATATGTAATCATTTGGGGTGAGATCCTATAAAATTTAAATTAATGTCTGAGCAGCACATTGGTTTGAAATTAGCAGCTATGTTATGTTTGCTGTTTTATTTTTTGCTATTTAATGTGTTTGGTTTATTTTTAGATTGAAAATATTGCAAGCAAGGGAGGTTATTCATAAATATTCTTATGATACCAAACTTTGAAAATGCTTATGTTTGCTGTTTGTTATAACCCTTTTGCAATGATTTTTAAACAAGTAATCATGTTAATTTGCCATATACCATTATTTTGTTGACTAGTTTGAATTTGATGTATATCTTTACTTATTTCAAAAAAGTGTTTTTTGTATATGTTTACATAGTAAAATTATAGTTATTGATATTACGAAAATTTTGACAGTTGGATGTTTTTTCTTGGATATTAATGACATTTGCCTTGTTACAAAACCTCTGACTAGGCTGTCGAAAGATTCTAAATCTTGCATGGATAAACTTGGCAGTAAATACCAGGGACAGCTAAATGCACAGTGCAAAAAGTTGAGGTCTAAGAAAGCCTTGTCTAAATAAATCTCCAGAACTTGCATTTAATTGAGTTTGCTTAAGGGCATATGACAAAAAAATAATCCTTCAATTTTGAATAGGGCCAAATAAAAAGTACACTTTTGGAATTAGCAAAGAAGAAAATGACTTCATGATTTACTTTTGAATTATAGTTTATAAAGATTACCAGTAGATCAGCCTAAGGAAAACCTTTGAAAATAAGTCAGACAGAATATTTTGATTTCTTGAACTTAACTTGAAGATTTTTTTAACTATACAAGATAAATAATTGCTTTCTGATTTCAACATTTGATTTTTACTATAAAAATCATTTACAGGTGCAACATATATTTGTCATTAGATAATGTTATTGTGTTTGTTTGACCTACATATTTTTTATGCCTTATTTATGGTCATTATGTTTTTCTTGTCTTGGCATCAGTCTGTCCCTTTGTTTGTTCTGTTTGTCCTGTTTCAGGTAAAAGATTTTGGTCAAGGTAGTTTTCAATGAAGTTGGAAGTTCAATGAGCTTGAAACTTAGTACACATGTTCCCTGTGATCTATGATATAATCTTTCTAATTTTAATGCTACATGAGAGAATTTCACCAATTTTCAGTCCACTGAACATAGAAAATGATAGTATGAAGAAGGCATCCATGTACTGGGGACACATTCTTGTATTAATTAAAAAAAAAATGCCTTTTTTAATTGATTAAAAGCTGAATAATAATTTGGGTGTGGTTCATTTAAGTGTCTGGTATTTGCTGTCGTAGATTTTTCATCTAAGATTTCACCACATTATTTATATATATTTGGTCAATGGGAGATAACTTTGCGTATTTAACAGTTTACAAAAATGTTACGTCTATTTTGAATGTTTAAGTATTAATAAACAATTAATCTTAAAAACATAATATTTTTGTTCAATTTTCCTATGTCCTAGTACATTTAATATTTGATAATTTTGTGCTTGAAATTTTTTATTTTTTTAATAAAAGTTTATTTGTGTGCTATTTTAATCAATTGTATATATTTGAAATTTACTTTTCCTTCAATTATTTTTTACCTGTATCTTGTGTATATAGCATTCAGGGTGAGGTTTGATAAAATTTGAATTAATGTCTGAGCAGCACATTGGTTGTTCATTTAGCAACTATGTTATGTTTGTTGTTTTATTTTTTGTTTTTGATGTATTTGGTTGTTCCTTTGATTGACTAATAATGCTAGCAAGGGAGATTATTCATTAATATTTTTATGATACCAAACTTGAAAAAAAGCTGGGTATGTTTGCTAATTGTGATAACTCCAATGTTATGATATTTAAACAAGCAAACTCAAATAGTAAGCATGTTTCTTTGTCACATACCATTATGTTATTGACTAGTTTGAATTTGATGTAGAACTGAACTTTTATTTGTTTACACGGTAAAATTGTAGTTCCTTGATGTAACCAACATTTTGACAGTATATTTTATTGATAATCAAAATAACTTTGATTTGTCAATATCTGAATAAAATTAATTTGATAAAGACTTTGTTTCTTTTATTAAAGCATATACAAAGGGAGACAATTCAATTTAAAAAAAATATTATTCAATCTGTATAAATATGCCCAAGACAGGATGGCAATAAGATAAAACAGGAAATTGTTGTGTATGATTATGCTTTGTCCAAGGGTTTTTGTTATCTCCTGTATTATATATTGTTGCAATTATCACACATAGAGATAGATAGGCTTGCCCTGAAGTCTATATCTTAATTTTGTGTTATGTGCAAGTCTTAAAATTTAAACATTTTAAGTTCTCATATAAAATCAGAGGCATTGGCATTATTTACTTACAGATAAAGGCATACTTACAAACTGGTATTAACCTTTGCAAATAAATGACTTATAAACTTTGGATTATAGTTGTAGTTTCATCTTTACAGACTTTAATGATACTTACAAACCATACATTTGCAATTGGAACCCAAAATCTTATTCTACTGTTATTAAACTGAGGAGCAATCCCTGCCTTCAAGTCTCAAACTTTGTATATATTGATAAGAAAAGTTGAAGGATCCATCATTTTTTCAATAGCTTCAATATTTTAATCATTGAATTTTCCTATTTTTTATTTCATTTTCTTCTTTAATTAGATATTTCCAAACAAGATATTTGAGTTGAATATGAAAAAAAAATCACCCACATCCTTCCTCCATTTTAAAAATCAGAAAACTTTTCTCAATTTTTATTTCCATGATTGTAATTCCTCAGAAAATTTAACTAGAAATTAAATTCTATATTTATTCAAATATAATTTATCTTAAAAATTCTTTAAATTTGAAATTTATTAAAATTTAATTTAAATTAAGATTTCTTGAAATTTGAAATTAATTATAATTTAATTTAAATTAAGATTTCTTTAAATTTGAAATTTTTTTAAATTTAATATATTTTAAAAATTCTTTAAATTTGAAATTTAATTTAAATTTCGATATCTATAAATTTGAAAATTATTTAAATTTTTTCAAGTTTAATTTATATTTAAATTGTTTAAACTTGAAATTTATTCAGATATAAAAATATCTTTAAACTAGGTTGAAATTTGGGAATTTATTTGCTTTATTAAATTAAGTTTAAACTTATGTTAAATTAGAAATTTTCCAATAAAGTAAATGCATATATTTTTTTATAATTTAAAATTTAATATGCATAAAATATGCATTTAATTTTATATTAAATGCATCATTTCGTGCAGTGTAAATGAAGAAAAAGAAATTTTACAAAACTGACGAAACTTAATCATTCTATATTCCGCTTTTTGGTCATATTTTAATAACTTTTGAATATTCTCAGCTAATGACTCATTAGAACAACAAAAGATTACTCTGCTGCTCAAAGAAAATCAGTGCTACCTGTATGAGTGTCATATTGTCACCCCCTAAAAGTTGATATAAATTATCATAACAATTTCCCACAACACAATTCATTTCTTTTAGAATTATCGTTATTAATGCTTCACATATGTAAAAGTTATGTCAAAACCAGAAACAAGTAAAAATGTCAACGAGGCACTATACAGACGGCCGGAATATTCGATTGACACTTTCATTTACATGTAAACAGCAGTAATGTTCAGCAAAGAAAGATCTACAAATACGTCAACATGACCAAAATGGTCAGTTGACCCCTTAAGGAGTTATTGCCCTTTATAGTCATTTTTATCAATTTTTCGTAAATTTTTGTGATCTTTTACAAAGATCTTTTCTTCTGAAACTACTGGGTCAAATTCAACCACACTTAGCCACAATCATTAGTGTGGTATATTGTTTTAAAAATGTGTCCGGTAACGTGGCAAACTGACCAATATGGCCCCATGGCTAAAAATATAACATAGGGAAGAAATGCAGGCTTATAACTCTGAAACCAAAGCATTTAGAGCGAATCTTACAAGAAGTTAAATTGTCAATCAAGTTAATATCTTTTTATGCCCCATCTACGACAGTAGAGGGGCACTATGTTTTCTGGTCTGTGCCTCCGTTCGTCCGTCCGTCTGTGCGTCCGTCCGTATGTGCGTCCGTCCGTCTGTCCTGCTTCAGGTTAAAGTTTTTGGTCAAGGTAGTTTTTGATGAAGTTGAAGTCCAATCAACTTGAAACTTAGTATACATGTGCCCTATGATATGATCTTTCTTATTTGAATGCCAAATTTGAGTTTTGACCCCAATTTTACGGTTCACTGAACATAGAAAATGAAAGTGCAAATTTCGGGTTAAAGTTTTAGGTCAAGGTAGTTTTTGATAAAGTAGAAGTCCAATCAACTTGAAACTTAGTGGACATGTTCCCTTTGATAATATTATTCTAATTTTAATGCCAAATTAGAGAATTTATTACAATTTCACGGTCTACTAAACATAGATAATGATAGTGCGAGTGGGGCATCCGTGTACTGTGAACACATTCTTGTTTGTATAAATGTTGATTATGTAACAAAGTTATGAGGAGGACAGATTAAAATTGACACTTCGTAAATTTTATGGACACCAGCACGAATTGGTGGATCCATATGATGTCTCTTTAACCAAACTAGCTAAGGACATTTTTACCACATGGTAGATTGTGGTTTGTCATTATGTCGTCTAATCTTTAATTACCAAACGTGACTTATTCCCGATTGTGACTGTTTTGCAGAATGTGAATTCGCATTACTATAAGACGTGTTTCTGTACTTGTTTATCCCAAATTCATGTATTTAGTTTACATGTTTAATGTTATATTTGTAATTCTCATCAGATTTTGTCAAATGTGTTGACGTCTTCTTATGATATATTTAGGTGTGACGTATAGAAAAATTTATCACCTCCTCTTTATTAATTATATTAAATTTTGTACGTTTATTTACGTTTGAAGTTGGATTCATAACAAACTGGACATATATATATATATATATTACAGTTAATTGCTATTAATAAGTATTGCAATATGCATTTTGTTTAAATGAATTATCAGTATTTAGTTCTAAATCAATACTAGTTCTATCTCATTTTTGAATGATAGTTTTTCATATGTGACGTCATGCTGTTTCTAAATTTCATAAATTCAAATGTGGCATAACGTTTCTGCCTTTTCGCCATCGTATGTGACGTCACATGTTTTTAATTACGTTGACGCCTGAACTGATTCGGATGTGTGTCTATTTTATGATAAACTTGGGTTTAGTTTTCTGTAATTAGTTAATATTTCAGTTTCATTATGTATATCGCTTTCATATTCATTTGTTAAAATTTACTGGTTGCAATAGCATTAAGTGTTCTATAATTATTATAAGGATGTTCTTATCCCGTGCATAAAAACAATGCCGTGTTTGTCAAAACCTTTTCAACTTTTGATCTTCAGTGCTGTACAACTTTGTACCTTTTTCACGTTCGATCTTTTATATCTAGGCGTTATGTATTCAGGTTTAGTTTTCTGTAATTTTTAATACTTCAGTTTCTTTATGTATATCTCTTTCATATTCATTTGATAAAATTTACTGTTTGCAATAGCATGAATTGTTCTATATAATAAGAATGTTCTTATCCCGGGCATAAAAACAATGCCGTATTTGGCGAAACCTTTTCAACTGTTGATCTTCAGTGCTGTACAACTTTGTACTTTTTTCACTTTCGATCTTTTATATCTGGGCGTCACTGGTGAGTCTTGTGTGGACAAGGCGCGTTTTTGGCGTATTGAATTTTAAACCTGATGCTTTTTGTTATTTATTAATCATGTTTTTCTTTGTCTAATATGTTCTCCTATTTATTTGTATTGTAGTCCTGTAATATTATGTTGCCATTTCAATATTATATTTAACTTTGCCATTTAAGTGCGAGGTTTGGTATGCCATAAAACCAGATTTAACCCACCACTTTTATTCCCCTTTAAAAGTGTCCTGTACCAAGTCAGGAAGATGGTCATTGTTATATTATTGTTCGTTTCTCTGTGTGTTACATTTTAACGTTGAGTCTTTTGTGTTTTCTCTTATTTTTGAGATATTGAGATAAGACGTGGCACGGTACTTGTCTATCCCAAATTCATGTATTTGGTTTTCATGTTATATTTGTTATTCTCGTGGTGTTTTGTCTGATGATTGGTCAGTTTCTGTGTGTGTTGCGTTTCGGTGTTGTGTCGTTGTTCTCCTCTTATATTTAATGCGTTTCGCTCGGTTTTGGTTTGTTACCCCGATTTTGTTTTTTGTCCATGGATTTATGAGTTTTGAACAGCGGTATACTACTGTTGCCTTTATTTATCAGTGATTTATATCAAACTAAATAATATTTTTTATAGACATATGAACATCCATGGCTGTACAATCTGTCTTTACCGGTATCGTGCAATTGTACAAAATAATGTTTTTCTCTGATCATTTATGACGTTTTTTCACGATTATGTACCCTTGTGTTGCTTCAATGCTTAACATATGGACATTTTATAGAAAATCCAGAGCCGTTTTCCTTGTTCTATCATATTTGGCAATTTGATGAACATTAGATATAGGATCATTGCATGTAGTGCTAGTATTGGTTTCCTTATAACAAGTTTATTAATGTAGTTATTGGTTAGAACAAAATTATGGACCAAATAAGTACACCTTTAAGGGTGAGCTCGACTTTAGTTTCTCTGCACGAGGTATTTTAAAATGTACAGGTTGGTTAGAACTTTGTGTAAAAAATAAACACTAGCACATCATAGAAAAGCAAGTAAGTAATCTATGTTTCAAATTTATAACACAAATCTCTTTATTAAAGGCTGTGGATTTTCTATAAAAAAACTTGGTTTCTTTGCCACAAAGTACTCTTTTTCTATTAAATGCAATGCGACAGTAAATAATAATGCTTAGCATCAAGTGATCCATAGCATATGTTCAAAATGGCATGCCTCTATTATTCATTATATCTGTAGTTTTGATACAATTGATATTTAAAAAAAAATCGTACAAAAATGGCTACAGACGGGTACATAAACCTTATTTCGATGTTGTACTTTTACTTATATAATTTAAGTTCAAGATGCATGGCTTTTTATTAGTTGTTTTTTGGGGTTTGAACTAGCTGTCAGTAACTGCGAGTACTGCCAGATCTTTACTTATTGTCTTTTTTATGTGATAATAAGTTTAAACATATTTTATTGTTCCAAAAAGAGACAAATGGATTAGACACAAGTTTTTCAACTTAGTAACGTCTTCTCCAAAAAGATAATAAGTGAACTGCCACATCCGATGTGTGTTTTTGTTAAAAGAAATTCTTTATATTAATCGGACGAGTTAATCCCATTTCAACTGACTTTGATAGTATGTTCTTATATTGTAATGTCAATACTCTGACCCAGGTTAGGGAAGGATTTGTATCCCGCAAACATATTTAACCCCGCCATATTATGAATGTCCAAAGTCAGGAACCGGTATTTCAGTGATTGTCGTTTTATTGCTGTATATCATATTTATTTTGGTTCAATATTTTGTACATAATTCAAACAGGTGTTTTTCGATTTAATTGTTTATATTTGATATTTTAGGGCCTTATAAATGTGACTGTGCGGTGCGGGTTGTGCTCGTTGTTGGCAATAATATCACATATATTAATCTTAAATTAGAAAAAAATCATCTTAAAAAATTCTATTTGTGAAGAAAAAGGAAAACAAACTTTTTTATACCATTACCTTGATTAGGAAAGATTACTTATAAAGTGGTACATACATTTGCCTACTTGATGAGGTTACTGTCATTTTTTCAAATACATACTAAGCTTGTTGCACTCACCTGCGAAAATCATTTAAATTTCACTTTAAATTAAATTTAGTCAGAAAAGCTCTAATTTAGTTAGCACTGCCATTACGTTCTATTATTCAACATAAAATGATAAAAGCTCGACCTACACAATATAAAGTCACAATAAAACGTTTTTTTGCAGAACCACATAGATTTTTGTACAATTTGGTCGATATTTAATAGTTTATTTGACAAAATCTACTGAGGTATATCTTAACGATAATCTATGGCAAACTGTTCTCCTTAAAATTATGTTTGAACCCTTTTATCGAAAAAACATAACACACTTCGAACTAACTAAAAGAGGGACGAAAGATACCAAAGGGACAGTCAAGCTCATAAATCTAAAACAAACTGACAACGCCATGGCTAAAAATGAAAAAAAACAAAACAGAAAAACAATAGTACACATGACACAACATAAAAAAAACTAAAGAATAAACAACACGAACTCCACAAAAAAATAGGGGTGATCTCAGGTGCTCGGGAAGGGTAGGCAGATCCTGCTCCACATGTGGCACCCATCGTGTTTCTTATGTGATTACAAATCCGGTAAATAGTCAAATTCGGTAAGTCACATTCATGAAAGGGAAGGGGATTGTAGTTACGATGTAAGGAATATATCAGATATCATTTGTGAAACGGTTATTCCATAACGGTCAACCAACTCGTGATGGCGTCCGAAAAATTTACGAAGGGATGATTTCAACTTCACCATTTGGAACACTTGGTTTAATAGCTTAAAACCACATTGAGATTTCGAAATTACACACTGAGATTTCAGAATTACTCACCGAGATTTATACAAATGAAAAATACACACTGAGAGTTTAAAATTGTAGTCTGAGATTTCAAAAATACACACTGAGATTAATTAGCACTTTACAAACTAAAATTTCCACAAAAAGAGGTGACCTGAATAGCAAGTTTAGCTTTTTTATATATTTTGTCGAGCTTCAACTCATTTTTCACAATGATTTCTAAATGCAGCAATTCTCGTGTAATTGTTTTTTGTTACTTTTATATGACCAATTTTTCCTTCCTCTATATACAAATATCTATGTTTGTCAAACTAATAAGAAATTTCATAATCTGAAGAAAGGTAAATATTTATGATCAAGAATAACCTAATAGTAAGAACTTTTAATTCATAAACCAGCGTAACTAATCAATAGGAATGAATGTGAATTCTTATTAAGGTAAAACGTATAACAATTGAACGTGGTTAATATTGTATTGTTACTAAATATTTGAAGTGTGAAGTTAACTATTAAAACAAAACATACTGTTAACCAGCTTATTTTCGCGGATACTTTATTTCGCGTTTTTCCCAGCTAGTCAACTTCGCGGCGTTTTAATTTCGCGATTTTCTTATTTACTTAATGTAGTTTGATAGGGAAAGATCCAAGTTATTCCTTTTCGCGACGATTTAATTTCGCGTAATTCTTCTACTCGGGAAAGTCGCGAAAATAAATCGCTCGCGAAATTAAGTTGGTTTACAGTAGTTAATTTATTTGAGGTGATGGTGTACCTCTGATTTTTAACTTTCAATGGAAAGGATAAAGTATTGTTTAAGATATATTTTTAAAAGATTATAAGTTGACATATAATGATTTCTTTTGCAGAAATTACATTGAGAAAGCCCCTGTGTATGACATGGAATTTGCCTTCAATTTTGATAAAACAAAACTTGTCGAGATCATTACTGTGGTTACGAAAAAGGTAGACGATTACAAGAAGTACGGTCAATACCCACTGAACATTGCTATGGAAATGCGTGTAATGGGTCACAGGTAAATATTAGTTTTTTTAGTGTTTTTTAGGTCGTTACATCGTGAAATAAAACGTACTGCAATATCGTAGTTGAAGATATAAAATGCATTGGTATTTGAGGTTGTCTTTCATACATGTAAATGTGTTAACGTACTGTTTTCTATAAATGATCTCCGTGATTCATCTCATAGATCCATAACTTGGGAATTTAAAAAGTATAGAAAAACACCTAGCGCCTAAAATTGAATACTAAGGAGGAAGAATAGTAGTGCATATCAACTTTCCATTCTAGGGTATACTTTTTCACAATTCTTTATAGTAAAAGTTGCACAGTTTTAGCCACAAAAGGGAGTTCCTATTGGAAATCCTATTGTGTTTATCTACAAAATTTGCAACCTAAAAAACTTCTTTGTATTTACTTGCAGTGGAGCACTTCTTTGTCCAGGTATAATTGGAAATACAGAATACGGCGGATCCGGACAAGTGTTATTCATAGAGGTCTTAAGCGTTATCAATACAAAACAATGGACAAGGTTTTGCACGGAAGTAGGACTAAAATGGATGAAGTTGGGTGGTATTCCACATTTAGCTAAACAATGGGATTTTCTTCCAAACATCGAAGATTACATTTACAAAGTATGTGTAAAGAAAATACTAGCAAAATTGAATTACTGTAATGTAAGGTATTACTTCTTGACTGTTTTTGTAATTACTAAAATATAATTAGATTATTTTAGACTATCTTTCTATTCAAACAAGAATCAAGACAACAGATTGGGTACAACATGTAAACTTATAACACTTCTTTGTTAATACGTATTTTGAATATTGGCAATTGCATTATTCTGTTTATAAAAGATTTTCATTTGTGAGATTAATATTAAACTTGATTCATAAAAAATAATTCAATAACGAAAACAATTCTACCTCAAATAAAACAATTCTACCTCAAATAAAACAATTCTACCTTATCGCCCCTTCCTTAAATATGATCATACTATACAGCTTTCAAATAAGAAATTCGAGTTTGACGCGTGTATGTTTGTTCGCTTCTGAGATTTAACGATTAAGCAGATCTGTAAGTTCAGGTTACTAGTAATCATATTGAATAAAGACTTATAAAAAAAAGATGTGGTATAATGATGCTTATGTTGCAACTGCCATCGTTAAAATTATACTCTGCAATATCTAGGCTTTTAGTCAGCATACTTCATACCTATTTATAATAAGCAGCAATAAGCATCAGAAACAGTTCATAAAAATACTCAACTTCGAAGTATATTCAATTACACATATTTGACTATGTTTTGCCTACATAAGATAACTAACATTCAACTTTCATTTCATAAACTTTTTTTTTAGTATTTTAAAAATCTTTTGCAGTCTATTTGAATAGCACATGCAAAATAAATGGATTATCATATGATATACTCTATGTATAAAAAATTACGTCTTATTATTTTCTTATCTTTCAGAGTAAGAAAATACAGATCGATGAATTTACAAAGCAACTCAAGGAATCTAATGCTGATCCAAAGGGAATGTTTCTAAACGAAAGCATTAAAAGGCTATTGCGACTTTAACATGTCAGATTGAAAACATTTACAAATAGTGCTGTAATTTCTTTAAGGGAAATTTTCAAACTGATTGTGTTTACTAACATAGTACAACTATATATGTGTATGCTTATTTATAACCTTTTATATAACTGACTGAGTTTATAAACATATAATAAATAACTATAGTATAATTATATGTGTTTTCATGTTAAATTTCTCGTTTATACAATTTAATGTAAACGAAAGTCGTTATGAACCACATAACTTATTATATTAACTAAAATATTCTCCAAACAACTCAACTTGTATGATTGAACTCAAATATGTTCAAATACAAATAACAAATGAAATATGTGTATGTCTGAAAAGATCGGAACTTCAGTAAATTTGAAAATGACCAAAATTGTCGACTGACCCCTTGTGGAGTAATTGCCCTTTATCGTCATTTTTTTCCAATTTTCTTATTTTTTTGTATTCTTTTACAAACATCTTCTCATCTGAAACTGAACAGACAGACAAATTAAACTAGACGTGGTCACAATTATCATAAGGGTATCTTGTTTAAAAAAAAAAGTTCGATGACACCGTCTGCCAACCAACATGGCCACCATGTCTAGAAATAGAACATAGGGGTAAAATGCATTTTTCTGCTTATATCTCAGAAACTTAAGCATTTAGATCAATCTGAAATGGGGTTTAAATGTTCATCAGGTTTAGTTCTATTTGCACCGAACTTTGCTGAAGAATCAGATTACTAGTTGTTGGGTTGCTGCCCATTTTTAATCTTAGGGAAATATTGCAGTTTTTGGTTATTATCTTGAATATTTCTAAAGATAAAGATAAAGAGACGTCCAGCAAAATAAGATCTGCAAATAATCCAAAATCACCAAAATTTACCCCTGAAAGAGTAAGTGCACTTAACAGTCAATTTTTTTTTTTTTTTATTATACTATTTTTTTTTTTTGCAAAAATATTGTCCTCTGAAACTATAATCACACTTGGCCACAACCATCAATGGGGTATTGAGTTTTAAAAACATTGGCCGATGACCCCGCCAGCCAACTAATATGGCCAACCAACATAGATATAGCACATAGGGGTTTGTCAAATTAATTTAAAAACCATTAAAAAGAGAGAAAATCTTGACCAGAGCAAAAATATCTGATTGTTGAGCTCTTACAATTGTCCATACATGTCTCAACTATCCGATTAAATCTTATATTGAACCCTTAAATGACAAATTTTACCTTTTTTCCATTTGTGTCTATTAAATCGAAAACTATAAAAGATAGAGGTACAGCATTTTTTGTCTTTAAATTCAAATCTCTGTAATCTACGCATATTCTTAGTGTGCCATTCTTCTGCTTAACAAGAACAACGTTGGAGGCATACGAGCTATGAGACTCTAATTATTCCTGCTCGGAGCTTCTGGTATAAGTTGCTCTTAACATCTTCCTACATTTAAGGAGGTATGTGTCGGTATCGTTGTTTGGACGGCCTATCATCTTCTAACAGTATCTTATGTTGTACTATGTTGGTATGTCCAATGTCGTAATCATCTTTCGAAAATATATCCTGGTATGATGTAATGAAATCTTTTCCAAGTTGAAGTTGATCTGATGTTATATTGTCGTTGGATATGTCTACCTGCTGTAGTAATGGTGGTTCAAATTCTTTCTCTTTATTTAAAGGTTTATCTTGTATGAGGACAGGTTATAGTACAGCAATTATGGCGTTTGGTTGAATGGAGACTGTTCTTGTAGTGATGTGTCAAATTCTGAGGTTGAACATGTCATTATGATGCTATTTATAATCTATCAGTGATGGTTCAATATCTAAATCTGATGGTAATATAGATGACTTTGTTTGCTGCGTGATAGCAGTTACGGAGTGGTAAGGTAGTTCTTTGGTTGTCATGGCTTTTATGGATATCTGACTGTTCGGTGGTATAATGACTCTTTCATATTCAGCTGATTTAATTAATGATAATCTGTTTTTCATCTTTTTAAGTTCTTTTTCTCTCAATAGTTTACATCTAAACGACGAATACCAGGGTGTTGTTAAATCTGATGGCTGAAGAAATAGGTTGCCAAATCTATCTTTGTAATTATCCATGATGGTTGTCAGTATATTTGTTCCCAACAGAACTGGAACTTTGGAGTGATACGGACTATCTGGTACGACAAGTAGTATGGTTGGATAATGCTGATCGGTATCTTTCAGTTGAATGTTGGCCTCAATATATCCATGGTACGGTAATGAATTTCCATCTGCGCATTCAATGTTGATAATCTGTTCTAAAGGTTTGAGTGGTGTGTCAGTAAAGTGCTGAGTGTACAATTCATGAGCTATTGTTGATACAGTGGACCCTGTATCGAGAAGAGATGAAGTTTCAATGCCATTGATGATCATTTTTGATTAAGTTAATTGTCCACAAAGTCCTGGTGGTATTGTTGATTTGCATAAATTCTATTGAATAGGGCTGTGTATGTTCATGTCGATCGGCTGCCCCTTGTCGATGACATCATCTTGTTTAAAGGTTTGCCGTTGACATCAGAGTTGGCTCGGCATCCTCTGGCAATGTGCGAGTCTCTACCACAACGGTCACACGTAATCGATTAAGTTGACTGATGTTGATTCTGCCCAAAACCTCTGCCATTACCTCCACCATAACCTCTGCCATAACTTATTCCATAATCACTATCATAACCTCTATTTCCTCTACCACTTCTAGTATTTCCTCTACCTCTAAACTGATTAAATGTCTCTTGGTACGGTTGTGGTTGTGTGTCTTGTTGTTGTTAATTTGGTTGATCTTATTATGTTGTCTAGATTCTAAGTGTTCGAGGCGTGTGTTTATCTGCTTCAGTGTTGTAACAAGTTCAGATTCCTCCTCTTTCTCATTCATGTCATTAGCAATGGCCTGTTTTGATGTTGCTTTCACCTTTGGTAGTTCATCAAGATTATTTTCTTTCTCAATCTTTCACAAAGCTACACGCAAATGATCAAATGTATTAAAGCGTTCCTTCTTATAGTGGCTGATATGCTTTATATGTGGTCTTAGTCCTTTCCAAAGCATGTCATGCATCATGGTATCTGCTTGTGGCTTACTGACTTTCCCTGAATGGATGGCTTTATCAAGTATTACTTCCAAGCGACAACTCCATGCTGAAACATCCTCGGTTTCCTTCTGCTTTGCATTGTAAAAGTCGCCCTTGATGGTTTCAAGTTCATCTACATTGCCAAAAACGCTTTCCATCTTGATCATGATCTCAGTTAATGATGCATCTGTTCCTAAACGCATTGCTACTTATCCTGCTTCCTCACGCAAAGCTCTACGCATGGCTTGGATGATAGCTTCCTATGAGTGGATCTTATCCTTCATGAGTCCAAGTACTTCATATTTCCAAATTAAAGTTCGTATGTTGTTTCACCTCCTTTCTTTTCACCACTACCAGAGAAACGGTTGATTCTAGGTGGCTGAGTATAATGGGATGACGTTGTTGTTGATGGTTCCTTCTTAATAGGTTAAGTCTGTTTTCCCATCTTTAGTGTTTCTACTGCGTAAGCATCAATCCACTGTTGTAATGCCTCAGGTGTATCGGCCTTTGGTTTTATATGCATTTCCTTTAAGGTGTCGACGAGCTGTTGATATGCCTTATCGGCCATGATGTCAAAATATGAATGAATTTATAATAAGATATACTAAATCTACAAGAAATATAATAAGATATCCTAAATCTACAAGAAATATAATAACATATCCTAAATCTACCAGAAATATAATAAGATATCCTAAATCTACAAGAAATATAATAACATATCCTAAATCTACCAGAAATATAATAAGATATCCTAAATCTACAAGAAATATAATAACATATCCTAAATCTACCAGAAATATAATAAGATATCCTAAATCTACAAGAAATATAATAACATATCCTAAATCTACAAGAAATATAATAACATATCCTAAATCTACAAGAAATATAATAACATATCCTAAATCTACAAGAAATATAATAACATATCCTAAATCTACCAGAAATATAATAAGATATCCTAAATCTACAAGAAATATAATAACATATCCTAAATCTTCCAGAAATATAATAAGATATCCTAAATCTACAAGAAATATAATAGATATTAGCACCTATGAAAAAACCAAAGTATCTACAATAAATACAGATAATATAAGTATCCTACAAGAAATAGCAAATTATTGTTAATAACCTACAATAGAGAACAAAGTTTGATTAAATTCCTAAAATGCATAATAAATGTATATATTAAGTACCTAAAATTAATATGAAAATAGAACTAATTACCTACAATGAATACGAAATAATATTAAATACCTGAAGCTAATATAAGCAATGTTAAGTACCTTCAGTGAATACAAAAATTTGTTAAGTACCTTCAATGAATACAAAATTATATTACGTACCTTTAATGAATACAAAATTATATAAAAGTACCTTCAATGAACACAAAGTATAGATAATTTATAGCTGAAATCAATACAAATGTATTTGACAAACCTATATAAATCTATCTGGTAAATCTATATAAATTTATCTCGTACTCAAAATTAGTCAAAGTGAAAACGAATATCTGGTAAGTATATCCTAAAACACAATGCAATATGATATAACTATATGTGTCACCACTAATCTATGATGGATAAAGAAAACAAAATAATATATATGCAGCACTGAAAATTTAATTAAAGATTAGTTAAAGTCCAAAGATGAAACAAAATATCAAAATCTGAAATTAAATAATAATTAATAGATCTGAAATATATCAAAGTTAAGTATTAAATCTGGTACCAAGGAACTGTAAAAGAAGATATGTATAATGATTAAATACAAGTATCAAAATACAGAAAGACCAAAAAAAATAAAGTCAGCTATCTAATAGTAATCTGAAATTATAAAGTACAATTATTTTTCTGAAATTACAAAACTCCATTATAGTGCAGATTATCTACCCTGATGAAAAGAAATGAATAAGTATATCAAGTATGTAAATATCTAAACATAAGTATGAATATATACAAATATGACACAAGTACTATATATTAATAAATATGAACAAAACTAAAGTAAAGATAAGTTCATCAATAGATCGAAGTAAAGTAGATGGAATATAAAGTAAAGTTAAAGTACAAGTATAAGTATAAGCAACAGTGACAACAAATACAACTAAGGTTGGACCACAACACAAATTTACTAAGTTTTACTGTGTAACCGAAGCCTACTGTGTAATGTTAGTTTTATATGTATGGGCTTGGGTTACTTACATCAAATTATATCCTCGGATCAAATATCAAATATGTTTTCTTGTCTCAATCTATGAGTTCACTCAAATGTATCTATATATTGCTATCTATATCTGGTTCGCTTATAGACTATCAAGTGTATGTATGTTTTTAAATGTGTATAAAAGTGTATTAATTTACATGCACTGTAATGCACAAAGTAGGGTAGGTGTCGGGCAAGGCAAGAGAAGATTTATTCAAATATGAAAGGTCAAGGTCAATCACAGGTTCATATCAACATTCAATCATACATACGCACACGTAAACACAAATAAAATAAATAAACCTATACCCTTATATAATAAGTACAAGTGTATATGTGACTACCCTGTATAGCAATACACTATGTCAATAAATACTAAGTACACACGTACTAAGGTAATATCAAATCAAAGTATCAAATATGAAAAAATAATCTAAATACACTTGCTCATAAATAATACCAAATCAGGACAACAGTATCTCACTATTGTTGTGTATGCGTGTTAACAAAGTGTAAGTGAATGACAAGAACAAACACAAACAGGTATGTAAGCCCTATCAATCAATAGTACACAACGTAAACAAATAAAAATGGCTAAGTACAAAACACAAAAGTCAAGTGTAAATACCAGCTGGATTTTCAAAAATTTCTAAGTTTGGACAAGCAGACCAGTTGTCAGTATCATTCAAACAAAGAAAATTTATAAACAGTACATTACTATACAAATTAAATATCAACACAAAACATGCATGACAATGGCCAATTTCAAATTTTTGATGTTTGTTTTTCTTCAATTATAAAAAAGAAGATGTGGTGTGATTGCCAATGAGACAACCAAAATGACACAGACATTAACAACTATAGGTCACCGAACGGCCTTTAACAATGAGCAAAGCCCATACCGCATAGTCAGCTATAATAGGTCCCGATAAGACAATGTAAAACAATTCAAACTATTGGGCGCCAAATGTAATAGGGTTCTTGGACAGAATAAAAGGATTCGTCAAGTTTAAGATGTTTCATTCATACGACATGAATAAATTAACCCTGAAAGTACACAAATAACAAAACGTAAATACATAGACAGTACTGTGTACAAAGGGATATAACTATGAATCATAAAACGGAAAGTACATGTTTAAAATACGATAAACTAGCTCTTTTTCTGTTAGAAGACAAGCAATACTATTTAAGTGTTCAGGGGCGGATCCCGAAATTAGCAAAGGGGGAGAAATATTTAAAGATCGCCGAGAGGAGCGAGGCTAAAAAAATTGGGACCTTTTTGGGGCTAAAAAAAATAAAATAAGTGAAAAAAATGTACTTTTTAAACTTTCCTGACGTGGGACATGTATATTCTAATGTTGCTGTAAAGTGTAATAGTACGGTGACCAGACCAAATGTTTTTTTTAGATTTAATCGTCAAACATACTATATGGCTATATTATATATCATTGGCATCGGAAAAATGAGTACTATTGAAATATCGATGTCGTCAAAAAGAAATGTGGTAACAATTTGGCATAAAATGAGGTCAAAGATCAAATTCTGTTCTTATTTTTTTCTTCCATACTTTCAAAATTTGAAGAAATATACAACAATTTAGTTTACATTCTAGATACAGACATTTTCTTATATCAATTATCAATGAATTATCTCGAAAATGTAAAAAAAAATTAATAAGATATCGGTTTGATTCTGGAAATTGGCGTTTTTTAAATATTTGTCAACACATATTCTGTTAAAATTGCAGTAATTACCTTGCCGGCTGACATTCAACCTCATCAATGAATGATAAATATTATTTTCACTTGCATCCTACTATCATGAAGGCGTATTTTGCATAAGATCATTCATGAAATTCATTAAAATTAAAAAGCACTCAATACTTCGAAAATAGTTACAATTCAACATTCCAATCAAAGAGATCCACACAACAGAAATATATCCTCTGGTTAATTGTCAAGGAACATGATTTGAAATTTTTACATAATTCTGACCCTTTACAGAATCAAAGCCCCGGACATGTAAGGTTTAGTAGTGAACAAACACATGACCCTTTCACATGCAGATTATCCTTTCAATGAAGACAAAGGATCCTGCAAGAATTCTGCTAAAATATGCCCTTTAAAATACACAGAGTGTAAATCAATGCATCATTTTACTCTCGTCAACCGTATTCTAAAGGTGACCGGATATGGGTTAAGCAATGTGTAATGCGGTTCCAATTTTAAATTTTTTAATTTGAAACGAACTACGTAAAACATACTGTTTCAGTGCCGTCTCGCAGGAAGGTAATCTGACTAAACTTACATCTTTACTAGTGGAAAACTTGAATAACTATTATGATGGAGTGGTTTTAAAGAGACAGTACCTTTTAAATTATCTTTCATGACTAAACAAGGGCTTTATCATTGTCAATATAACCGAAACTCTAAAACAACTGAAATAGTCGTGCGTGTCCTTTGAAGTCTTGTAGACAGTTTGTATACCTACTCCAAACAGAGACGAAGTTGCGTCGCATCCGGTAAGTACATGTGTAGCAGACAATAGTTTACAAATTGTTGGGGAAAGACAGACACATAGTTATTGAATGGGTGAAAATCTTCGCCCATCCTTTACACTGCTAATGTTCCACATCTGCAACCAAAACTCGCTTGTATGTGTCCTAATTTTTTTTTTTTATAGTAGAGAACACACAGAACAGTTACAATTGTATAAGAGGTCCGTATGATTGTTCTCCCACTCTTTCACATTTCCCTAAACTCCGTGTCAAAGTTTTAGGCATTGGGTATAGGCATTCTCTTGAGTGCTGAACAAGTTATTTTATCCATGAACAGTGTTGGTATAGATAACTTTGATAATTTCGGAATTAAAAAACGTTCTGACTATGTAAAGCTCACATCGGGTGGAATCTTATGGAAGTTGTCAAAGTTTTCCAGTCAGAAATACTTCTCAGCTCTATAATCTGATACACTTTGATGAAAGCTGTAGTCTCTGTGCGGCGTTCCCTTTCGGCAGACTTTATATAGTTGTTCGTGTCGTAGTGGTCAAAAACATGTGCTGCTATGTACGCTATAGAAATTCATTCAGACATATTTTTTAAATATTAAGCTGCAAAGTCGCCACATGTTTTACCTTTCTTAGCATTAATACATTGAACCAATGCCATATCATCTCTTATGTAAGTTGTGAGTGATGGTATAAAGGAAGTTAGGGGAAGTGCACAAGAGACTTAAGATTAGAATTGCTTCACAAAATCCGACTTGCATGATTTTCTCATGGTGCCGTCATTTTGAAAAGGAGATAATGGAATAGGTGCGACAACACATGTTTTATGATAACATCATCTCTACATCTTGCCGAAATCGGTGCACGTCTTATCACAAATTATGGATTTATGCGACCTGAAAGTATTTGCCCCGATTGATATTTAAGGTTTGTGTTTGACTTTGATATTGGACTATAAAAACTCCTTGTGATCTTAAGAAAACGTACTAGTGGCAAAATGTTTAGACATATTCAAGCCTTCCTCGACAACTGTGAGCAAAGAACCTCGAATATGTCTTGAAGCATGCATTAAAGAAGACATATTGATAAGACATTGAGGGTGGGATTCCACACCAAAGGGATCAGTCAAGGATCCTTTAGATGGTTCACAATGGCAATAACATGTTCTTTATCTCTTGTCATTGCTGTTGGTTTTGTTTCGTCTTGTGAATCTGCATAATTTGCAGCAATTCCATCCCTTTTAAGCAGTACACGACTAATGTATTCTATGAAATGTTTAGTAAGGGTCCATCTAACAAGCACAGACTTTTGATTTGTTATGTCTACAGTGCCACCTAATCCCCTTGAGGCTTTTATAACGGTCTTTTCTGTTGCCATGTCATAGTACTGTTAAAATGTCCACGAATCTGTCTAGAAAGCAAAATAGCCCTCTATGAAAGGTGATCGAAGGTTCTCAGAAAATTGAAGCATATCGAGTATGTGAACTGGCACCCACCTTCGTTCGGTACGGTTGATTACAACGATATAATTTTACATTTGAAATGACGATCTCAAGGAAGAGACCAATTTCCCTCTCGTTATGGTCTAACATTTGACAGCTGAATGTTTACTACTTCAAGAAACATATCCCAGTATGTAAATATAAGTAATACATCACATCCCAATTGGGTATATGTATCTTTAAGAGGCTGTATATGAGCTTCGAATAGCTCCGTCATATGAGCGTTATGAATTTTGTCTGGCTTGAATTGCTGAAATAGTGCTTCTGCGACAAATGAATTTGATATTATTGATTAATAAAGGTACAAATGTATGAAATATCATATAAATGTTAATTATTTTACATTTTGCGTTAAAAAAATTATGAAATTAAATTGGAACCTACTCTATTAAATGCAAAGTATTCGCAGTGTTAAACTTATACAAAAACTCTTTAATAACGAATTAAGTTGGCTAAACTTTATTTGAAATCGTTAAAATAACATAAATAAGGTGTAACAACAATGTATATAGTAACAGAAATCTATATCACGGATGTTCTTTTACAATGTTGACCTCAACACTTTTCTTAGTCAATTTTTCGTCCAAGTAAACTAACGTACTTCAAAGCCAATTTTACGAAAATTGCACCGTACGATTTTTTGACGACAAGTCAAAATGTTAATTTTAACCTTTGAACTACCAATACTGTGATTTATAGCCGTTTAGTCCTAATGACGATTAAACTCCTCAAATAAGCGATTTTTCCTTACTCGGTCTCCGTACTATAAGGGTCCGACATTTTTGATTTTGTATTCTTCCTATTAACTGTCTAACATAAAATGATAGTATGGGTGCAAGTGTGTACTGATATATTTGATGGGGGGCTTGTCAGTAAGAAATTATCGTTTGTTGTATGTTAAGTCAGCATAACCTCACAGACTTCTTGTTGTAAACAATATTTACGCCGGGCTTTTCGATGAAATTTATATACCACCGACACGAGATAAAAAGACAAACAAATATTTGTATCCAAATGTTTAATTGATATATGTTTCACCCAACAAAATTAAGGGAAGTGAGGAATTCCAAATCAACCAAAGGCTTCGAATGAGTTTGTAATGACAGCGAATTTATGAATGACGGTCGACAAAGAGAGACATAAAGGCTCCATCCAGTAGACAGGTTGCAGTCTGGTCTTGAAAAAAGTATTCAATAAATCAGTTCGGCGAAACAGACATTCAAACGCCTGGCCCCCAAAAAACGCCCGTTCTTTATTCATCATGTTCATTTAATGCTATAGTATTCTGTTGGAAAGTTTCGTTTCTAATAGCGAAAAAGTGGACAAGATTATTATTTTAATCCATATAAGGCCAGAATTTTTGTTTAAGGCAAAAATCAGAGCCAAATATCTCAGACTGCCTCCTCAAACAAATGGTTCGCACTTTAAATCTATCTCGAGCGTATACTTACTGGGGATCATTACACAGCTACGTTATTTTAAAATACGCTGGGGCGATTGGAAAATATAATGATTCTCCAATAGTTTGCAAATAAATATAGCCGTGTGTTATCCGTTAACTTAAAACTCGTTAACTAGACGTCTTTTTCGATCATGTGACTGTGTACCCTACTATTTACGACACAGTTCAAGTCCACAGTTAATGTAGTTAGGGAAAAACAAAAAGAAGAGTCATGATATTGTACCCATTAATGGGCGTATAGTAGTACCCAATTTTGTAAAACTAAACTTCTATCCGCCCGTCTGTCTAATTTTGAAGGCATAGAATTTTTAGTCAATTAAGCTTTTTATAAATGCAATCTTTTAAGGCTAGCCATTTGTTTTAAACAATATGTTTATAAGTTGTGCGCACAATATATTTAAATTGTGAGCACACTACTACTATATTTTTTTGTGCGCCAATATAATTAACTGGTGCGCACAATATATTATTTTGTGCGCACAATATATTTTTATTTTCTTTGCATTTCCCTGCATGGTCTGTGCGTCCGTTTTTCCGTCCGTCCGTCTATCCCGCTTAAGGTTAAAGTTTTTGGTCAAGGTAGTTTTTGATGAAGATGAAGTCTAATTAAATTGAAACTTAGTACATATGTAACATATGATATTATCTTTCTAATTTTAATGCCAAATTATAGTTAATACCCCATTTCAATGTCCATTCAATATAGAAAATGATAGTGTGGATGGGGCATCCGTGTACTTTTGACACATTCCCAATGGTCATTTGCTGAAGGATAACACATTGTCTTTATATTTTTTTGTCATTTTATTAAGGATCGCACATTGTCTTTATTTTTATTCGTCATGATGAGATAAGATGTAAGATATTTTTATTAGTTTGAAATCCAAATAACAGAATCGATACCAAGACAATACACATGTGATTGAGGATAACACATTATTTTCATATTTATTTTTATTTGACATGAGATTGAGGAATTGAGGACAACAGATTGCCTTTATTTTAATCGTCATGTGATTGGTTATATGTCCTAATTTTAAGACCTCTAGTCTGGGTCCAAAGTTTGGAAATTAAAGTAGTCCAATGATTGAAAACTTTGGTCTGTGACAGTCTGGAACCAAAGTTTGGAAGTAAAATTAGGCCAATCATGGAAAACTTTGGTCTCAAAGTGAGAAATCAACGTCACGAATAAATGTATTTCCTTCAGGTTGTTTTAAGGTATCTAACGGGGAGGTTTTATTTCGAAGGAGATTTTTGTGTAATAGATATACGATTTCAATGAGTTCCCTTTTAACAAGTATATTGTTTCTTTTTTTATACCGAAGAAACACAATCAACAGATATTAAATTTAGTAACAAAATTTGTTTTTTTACCGGAAACCTGGTTCGGCTCCCCATTACAATATAATTCCTCGATGTATATATAGGGTTCTTGAAAAGAAACTAGGCATTAATCTTCAGACAGCAAAGTTGATTATTCATGATGATTAGGGCTGTAGTTTTCTCTTGCTTTGTTGGTATGTACACGTTTCTTAACGATCTAGCTTTGTCTGCAAAGGATTTTAAATTAATTGCTTTCATTTAAACAGAAAAATTCATTAATATTATTCATACTTCTGATTTTATTCGAGGATCCCTTTTATCATGTTGACTTTTTGATCTATCTTCTAAATGGATAAAGCAGAATCTTTATACAGCCATAAACATTATCAATTTGTTTTAGAGTTATTGTTCTTACATCTGACAAAATATATATACTGGAATTCGTAACAGCTAGTTGAAATTTTGCCCCGTGAAAACATGTCTATTTAATAGTTTGACGCTGCATATATATATAGTAGTAAGGCAAATGAATTTAAATTTTGTAGTCAATGTTTAAATGGTCTGTTTAAAAATCACATTTCGGCTTAAAGTATTGATGGTTCTTTGTCAGATCAGGCAGAATTTATCACTGGTTCGGTTGCTTTATTGCTTTATTGATTGAATTTACTAAACGTTCAGTGACAAATATTTCAAGCGTTTTCAAGATAAACAAAAATAAAGGTAAAACCTACAGTTCTTCAGAGTAAATCGACCACGTGAAAGGCGAGTTAATTGAATTCAGTTCTTCATTTTTTTTTGCTGTTGGTTTATTACTACAAAAGAAGAGCTCCGTATCAATGAGTACATATACAATACAATATCTTTGAGGTATGAAAAGAATAAACAGAAAAGCCGGAGAGTACAGTGTTATAGGCAGGCCATGGTAAGGGGAAAACAGGCCAAGAAATAAACAATAGATAATATTGGGTTGCTTATGTAGAAGCAATAGAAAATAGTCCGCGAAACACATAAAGAATAGAAAAATAATTAACAAAAATTAAGAATACATAAACGAAGGACCCCTTATACAGACTCTTATTCCTGACATTCTCAATATTTATGCGGTGCAATGTATACATATATCAAAGTAAGTTTTCTATTACTGTGGATTCCTTTATTTTCGTGGATACCGATTTTCGTGGTTTGAGGAAAAACTTCATTTTCGTTGATATTGAATTTCGTGGTTTTGGCAAAGTCTGTATTCATTCCTTTAGAAAAGTTGTAATTCGTTGAACATTTAAATTTGTGGTGGCCTTTGTACCCACGAAATCCACGAAAACTAGTATCCAACGAATTTAAATGAATCCACAGTATAAATAATACTATTCGTTTGCAGCTTTTGTGTGTGCTCAGCACACTGGCGGAGGAAATCATCACCCACCTCATCACCCCCATCCGGACAACAAACAATGCACTCACGATGCTGACTGTAGCGGATGTGTAACCAACACAACCGGATATTGTAACTTACAAGATAACTTGTGTTACTGTAAACCCGTGACTGCCAGTAAGTAGTGACCAATACAACCGGATATTGTAACTTACAAGATAACTTATGTTACTGTAGACCCGTTACTGCCAGTAAGTAGTGACCAATACAACCGGATATTGTAACTGACAAGATAACTTGTGTTACTGTAGACCAGTTACTGCCAGTAAGTAGTGACCAATACAACCGGATATTGTAACTGACAAGATAACTTGTGTTACTGTAGACCCGTTACTGCCAGTAAGTAGTGACCAATACAACCGGATATTGTAACTGACAAGATAACTTATGTTACTGTAGACCAGTTACTGCCAGTAAGTAGTGACCAATACAACCGGATATTGTAACTGACAAGATAACTTATGTTACTGTAGACCCGTTACTGCCAGTAAGTAGTGACCAATACAACCGGATATTGTAACTGACAAGATAACTTGTGTTACTGTAGACCCGTTACTGCCAGCAAGTAGTGACCAATACAACCGGATATTGTAACTTACAAGATAACTTGTGTTACTGTAGACCCGTTACTGCCAGTAAGTAGTGACCAATACAACCGGATATTGTAACTTACAAGATAACTTGTGTTACTGTAGACCCGTTACTGCCAGTAAGAAGTGACCAATACAACCGGATATTGTAACTTACAAGATAACTTGTGTTACTGTAGACCAGTTACTGCCAGTAAGTAGTGACCAATACAACCGGATATTGTAACTTACAAGATAACTTATGTTACTGTAAACCCGTGACTGCCAGTAAGTAGTGACCTATACAACCGGATATTGTAACTTACAAGATAACTTGTGTTACTGTAGACCCGTTACTGCCAGTAAGTAGTGACCAATACAACCGGATATTGTAACTTACAATATAACTTATGTTACTGTAGACCCGTTACTGCCAGTAAGTAGTGACCAATACAACCGGATATTGTAACTTACAAGATAACTTGTGTTACTGTAGACCCGTTACTGCCAGTAAGTAGTGACCAATACAACCGGATATTGTAACTGACAAGATAACTTGTGTTACTGTTGACCCGTTACTGCCAGTAAGTAGTGACCAATACAACCGGATATTGTAACTTACAATATAACTTATGTTACTGTAGACCCGTTACTGCCAGTAAGTAGTGACCAATACAACCGGATATTGTAACTTACAAGATAACTTGTGTTACTGTAGACCCGTTACTGCCAGTAAGAAGTGACCAATACAACCGGATATTGTAACTTACAAGATAACTTGTGTTACTGTAGACCCGTTACTGCCAGTAAGTAGTGACCAATACAACCGGATATTGTAACTGACAAGATAACTTGTGTTACTGTAGACCCGTTACTGCCAGTAAGTAGTGACCAATACAACCGGATATTGTAACTTACAAGATAACTTGTGTTACTGTAGACCCGTTACTGCCAGTAAGAAGTGACCAATACAACCGGATATTGTAACTTACAAGATAACTTGTGTTACTGTAGACCCGTTACTGCCAGTAAGTAGTGACCAATACAACCGGATATTGTAACTTACAAGATAACTTGTGTTACTGTAGACCCGTTACTGCCAGTAAGTAGTGACCAATACAACCGGATATTGTAACTGACAAGATAACTTATGTTACTGTAGACCCGTTACTGCCAGTAAGTAGTCTTATAACAAAAATTTTGCCCGGATTATTTTAATGTATACCAGTTCGCCTAAAATGTATTTCATTTATCCCGTAGATTCTAGACTAAAACTTTATTGCATCAACTACAAGAGTTGCAACCTAAATTTGGTTACGTTAATTTGAATTTATTTGTTTTGGTTTAAAAGAATTGCAATAATTGATTAAGTCTTTCCAGTAGAATTCAAGCTTAGACTTTAAAAAAGAGCTTGCATGACTTCTGTAATGAATTTTAAGATCTCAGTTGAAATAGCTCACGTCTTATAGTTCTGCTTTATAGCTTTATTTTATTTTTATTTTGAAAAATGTTGGAGAATCAAAATTTGTTACAAATAACATTGTGCTTTTGATAAATCTTACACGAACTAACTGAAACTTGATCGTATAATTTATTGAAGCTTGTCTTCATACACATGTTTGCTTCGATTTTCAGAACGTGCTGCTTGCCATAACGGACATCAGTGCGCATGTCCCGATGGACAAAATGGTGTATGTAATGCACAGGGACACTGTGAATGCGGAGACCATCCAGTAGGAAGTAAGTTTGGATTAGATCCAGGGGGCGGATTCAGCCATTTTAAAAGGGGGTCCAAATATATGTCCAATCAAATGCATTGATCGACAAAAAAGAAAAAGAAAAAGGGGTTCCAACCCCCGGACCCCCCTCCCCCCCCTTCCGGATCCGCAACTTAGGTCAGTCACTGGACAGATTTTTCCGAAAACATACCCATATACGTACTGTGTAACAATATTTAATTGTAACAATATTTAATCCTCGAAATGAAATGAAATAATTAAAAATAAAATGGGATAGTATATTCTAAACAGGAATTTCACAATCTAAAAAATTAACAAAACAAAAACCCGGTGAATAAAGAGATGTTTTATTTACGTGACCAATGAAACACTTACATATCTAACGCAGTCCAAACAAATGAGTTCAAACTAACTATGGGTCACCGTTACGCCTTACATGCATAAAAACCCGTATATCAGTATAAATCATGTGTTGATTCATTCAATAATAACATAAAATATTGAATTTCCTTCTGAATTAATAACTTCGCTAGTTTTTTTCAGAACGAGCCGATTGTCATAACGGGCATCAGTGCTCCTGTCCCGATGGACAAAATGGTGTCTGCAATTCCCATGGACACTGTGACTGCGGTGACCATACAGTCGGAAGTGAGTACAAGTTGTATCATCATGCTGTTTAATATAACGTACTTCTGATCAACCATAGGTTCTATAAAATGGAGAATAGAAATGGGGAATGTGTCAAAGAAACAACATCCCGACCAAAGAACAGATAACAGCCGAAGGCCACCAATGGGTCTTCAATTCAGCGAGAAAAACCTGCACCCGGAGGCCTGCTTAAGCTGACCCCTTAACGAAAATGTGCACGAATAAAGTGATAATAGACGCCATAGTAAGCTCCGAAATATTTAAAAGAAACTAAAATAAAAATTCATACAAGACTAACAAAGGCCAAACGCTCCTGAATTCGGACAGGCTAAAACATGCAGCGGTGTTTATACCTCTAGCCAATGTAGAAAAAAAACAAAAACACAACAATGCGCACAATTAAACTCTATGTAACTTGTTCAAGTTTACTTTTGGAGAAAAAAAAAATGAGATACTTTCAGGCAATCGCACTATCGATCTGTATACATACCTTAGATCTCATCACCATATTCAATATAATGGATCCATGTAAAACACCACATAAGTTTACACAATAGATACAATAAAGCAATTTCAAATTACTAGAGAGGACAATTTGTAAATAATATACTTATTTAAGATATATAATGTTTATAGAAAATACAATTTTTGTAGAGAGTATGATTATGCACTTTGAATGCAGGAAATTTAGAAGCATTTGTTAAATCGGGTCGAATTTGTTATTTGCCGTTCAGATGGGGGCGACCCGCCATCTGTAATATTTGCAGAAACACTTGAGATTTTCCTATTTACCTGCATGCAACTAGCAACGTTTTTTTATATATATGAGGGGGGATAGGACCTTTATCGGGACTCCGGGATCGGGTGTTTTTCAGCTCGGGATTTCGGGATTTACCCCTTCGGGATTCGGGAATTCTTTTTTTCAAATTTCGGGATCCGGGATTTAACTTTATTTAAATTCGGGACCTCGGGATATCGTGTTTTTAAGCCCGGGATTTCGGGATCAGGACCCCTCCTACCCCCCCCCCCCCCCCCCCACACACACATATAGCATAATGAAAACTTACTTTAACTTATTTTGCTAACTAACATAATAATATCAAGTTTAAAACAAAATATAAATTCTGAATTGCTGTATTTTATATTGTAATATTTCTCTATTTTTAGAGAGAGCTGTCCATGTTGGTTCTCACTGTGGTCAGAAGTCTGATTGCGCAGGTCTAGACTGTGCTGGTAAAGATTATGATTGTATAAACATGAAATGCGCATGTCATGAGAATGGCCGTAAGTTTTTGGTTTATTATGAAAAAAATAATTGAACGCAAGTCCGCTTTTCTTTTCAATTTCAGCAGCTGCTTAAGCACTTTTTTGTACAATAAATCAAGAAAAGGATAATTCAACGGTTGCTTTGTTTTAAGTATTAAAAGCTACAAAAACGTTGACAATATCCGCAACTAATGTATAACCCCAAACAAATAAGTTGAAGTGAACTTCAAAAGTCATTTAGTACACTACAAAAAAAAAGCCCGCTATCACTGGGCAATCAATGTGAGATATCTGCCTACAGTATCCAGCGTACCAAATGGCTACTACTGTTTTCGTGGATTTTGTGTGTACAGGAAAACCACAAATTACAACTTATCTAAAGGAATGACGGAAGTTTGCCAAAACCACGAAATCAAATATCCTCGAAATTACACGTTTTCCTCAAACCACGGAAAATGGTACCCTCGAAAATAAATGAGCCCACAGTAACTAAATGAACAATTTGAGTCCTGGTTTCTTTTTCATTTACTTAGACACTACTTATACAAAATAACAAATAGAACTTGCATCCACAGCATCGGTCTCTGGTAAATAGTTGACTCCATAAATCTTTTTTTTTTTTTTATATTTGAGTAGTCCAAATACCAGTATAACCTACAGGCAGCACCGTATATGGTATTCCTCTATTGTGTACCCGCTTAAGTCACTGTATCTGAACAGTGTGATTGGAATAAAAACACAGTACTTTCCCAAAATGAGGGATGAATCAGGTGTAGAAAAAAAGTAAACGGTCATGATACATATTCAAATTCATTTCTGAATGATATAATGAAAATACTTAATTTTACGTTGTATATGTAGAATGTGGGCAGTTTAAGAAAGTGGTGAAAATTCTAAAAAGGGTATCATTATTTCTACGGGCCATGAAATACTACCGTTCCACCTACAACCGTAATAAGAACTAGTTTGTTTTTACTTTTTTGTATTTCCTCCGCTTATAATCATTTGAATACCTACATAGACATAGGAAGATGTGATATGAGTGCCAATGAGACAACTCTTCATCCAAGGAACAATTTTTTAAAGTAAATCAGTATAGTTCAAGGTAACACGGAGCCTTGACTCATACCGAACAGCAAGCTATATAAAGGCCCCAAAAATACTAGTGGAAATCCAACGGTCTAATCTATATTAAAACGAGAAACACGTATGAACTTCGTGTATGAATGAACGTTCTTTTCTTTTTCAGATGCCGGTGGTCGTTAAACAGTGCAGCGTCATCACAACACTGTTGAATAAAGATTGTGTAAAACATGTGTATTTGTTGATCATTGTGAGGCAGGACCAAATAGATTTGATCAAATAAAACTGAAATATTTTTTTTCTATTCGGATAATTTTTCTTTAGCATAAGTATGCAATTCAGTGTTTCTAAGCCAGCGTACATATGTGTAAATGAATATACTGTATATGAAACAAAATTGAGAATGGAAATGGGGAATGTGTCAAAGAGACAACAGCAGACGGTTTCCAACAGGTCTTTAATGTAGCACCTGGAGGTGTCGTTCAGCTGGCCCCTAAACAAATATATACTAGTTTAGTGATAATGAACGCCATACTAAACTCCAAATTGTACACAAGAAACTAACATTAAAATAATACAAGACTAACAAAGGCCAGAGGCTCCTGACTTGGGACAGGCGCAAAAATGCGGCGGTGTTAAACATGTTTATGATATCTAAAAAAAAAGTCATGGTGAGGGTTAACTGAACATAGAACAATTGACAGTGCATAGCGAAAAGAGAAAACAAATGTTCCAAAAATAAAGGATAGCGAAAAATTAGGAATTAAATAAAGAGGAAGGTAAAAATAGGGGAAGAATACATATTTTTCATAAAAATACATATAAAATAAAGTAGTCAGAGATGAGAACTTCAAGCTCCAAATGCTTTTAAAACCATTGAAATATATATTCTGTTTTCATGTATAAATTGCAATGATAAACTTGCTGAAGTTCAAATACAAGTAACTCACTCCTAACTGTTGTTCTAAATTTTTCTATCTTTCAGTGGGCTTCTTTTTTCCAACATCGGAATGTTACGAAGTTATGATACGACTTCTGTAAATATTAATATAGTTTTAATTAAATTTTAACTTGTGAAAATTGCTTTTGAGAAGATAAATGACTGGTACGCCTAAATAAGTTCTACATTTTCTGAAAGCTTATTGAAACCTGGCTGTCAAATATTTTCACTTAAGGTGGTACCTAACACTTTAACGAAAATTAATTTGGCTCGTTTAATTTTCTTAAAATTTTTAACAAAGTATTTACTTTGACCCTTTGACAAAAATATATAAATTTCAAAAAGTTTGAACCAACCGTTTTATCAGAAAAATTACACTGGTTATATAGCAGTTTGACAAACACTTGTTTTGATCATTGAGAAGCTTAATATTCCCTTATAAACACTACGTCATTAAAACGTTCTGCTGATTTTACAGAGTTCTCTCCCTGTAGTGTTAGGTACCACCTTAACTATAAACAAGGGTCGAAAGATACCAAAGGGACAGTCAAACTCATAGATCGAAAATAAACTGACAACGCAATGGCTAAAAAAGAAAAGACAAATGGATAAATAATAATTGACGATTACAATTTTCTTTCTCAAACATTTTCTCTCACATTCTATGTCTCTATATGAATCCCCTCATTCGTTAGCTCTCTTACCTAGTACAAACAATCTCAGTACCAAACACTCGTTTTGTTTCGGCACTACCACACATACCCTCTCAATTTGCATCTGTTTCCACACACATACACACACACACACTCTCTCTCTCTCTCTCTGTCATAGTTCCTCATACACACGCCAAAACTTTCAATATTCAATAATTTTAACTATTATAATACTGTTGTATTTGGAGGACTATTTAGAAGAAAAAAAATAGCAGTACCCTTTGATTTTACTTTCCGCTATATACACGATGTTCCCTCACTAAATAATTTAAAATTTGGTGACTATGTCCATCGAACATAAGGATACGACAGATACAGTTAACTTTTCCTCATATCTTGATATCTTGACCAGTTGAAGGACGCCTCCAGGTGTGGGAGTTTCTCGCTACATGCATTGAAGACCCATTGATGGCCTTCGGCTGTTGTCTGCTCTATGATGGTCGGGTTGTTGTCGCTTTGACACATTCTCCATTTCCTTTCCCAATTTTATTACATCCACTTACATCTAGAAACTGACAATGAGGAACAGTTGAAAACAAAAGACAAGATTTCAGCTTCCCAATTGGGTACTTTCCGTTTCTTTGTAGCAACGTTCTAGCAGCACCTGCATACTGATTCAAATCTCCCAATCGATCATTATTCCCGGCATTGTAATTCATATCACGGTGTCCTTGATAGACGGTTGTTGCTTACAAGAAAGTTAAAAAAAACTAAGAGTTTGAAATGTGGAAGTTGAAATTATCCCTTTCGTAAATTTTACGAGTTGATTTGTTCCTTGTATCGTTACTATAATCCCCTTCCCTTTTCGCATATATGTGAACTACCGAAGTAGACATATCACCTGTTTTGTACTAATATGAGCAACACGACGGGTGCCAGAGGTGGAGCAAGATTTGTTTACTCCCCCTGATCACTTGAAATAACCACCCAGTTTTTGGTGGGTCTAGTTTTAAGTATTCTATGCTGTGTTTAATGTATTATTGTTTGTTTGTCTGTCTGTTTGGTTTTGTTTAGCCATGGCGTTGTTTATTTTCGAATTAAGAGTTTTAATGTCAGAAATATTCAAACATATTCAACATGTTTGTGAACTTATGCAAAGTAGGAAAATTGAACCATAGATAGATATATAGGGAGATGTGGTATGGGTGCCAATGAGACAGCTCTCCATCCTAATAACTATTTATAAAAGTTAACCATTATAGGTCAAGGTACGGCCTTCAACACAGAGCCTGGGCATGTCTAAATAAAGTCAAGGAACAAGAAAGACCGTTCCTGAGTATATTGAAGAGGTTCTTCATAGTTGGTACCTCATTGCCTTTTTTTAAACCAATTTCTGTATTTTTTTATCCATTTTTCTCTCTTCACTATCCTTACTGCAGTGCACATTTTCTTCATTATTCTCTATTCTGTAACACCGGAACATCATCGAAGACAAGACAAGACAGTACTGTGTGTTTTGAAAAATTCCTTATATGAATGAAGCAAGAAGGAACTCGTTTTTTTCTTATGTTAGTACCATACAACGTTATCAGGTGAAATTTAATAACTACCTGCAATCGGTTCCTTTACTATTATTTAATTTATCCATTTATCTTAAACAAGTATTAAAGTTATTGAAAGTGTTATCTGTGATTTTTGTTTCATTCAATAAATTCCCTTTACTATCAACCTCGCTTACCCTCAAATATTTGTGTTGTGTGATAAATACAATACAAACATTGTAACGACTGTCGTTGTTTACGTTTAAGTTAATGTCTAATGGTTTTTAACTTCTTTTTCATCATCTGTGCCATCAGATAAATGGAGAAAAAAAACTTGTTTTTCAGTTAAATTTTTATGCAAAATATGCATTAAAAAATCTAAAATTTCCCCACAAGTGTACCCCCGCTTTCAGAACTTTCGGAATAGAACCATTATGCGTAATTTGATAATTAATTAAATGTTCAATCCTTTAAATTGTGCCCTATTCAAATGACTGTCGGACACGCCTGGATATGACGGGTCTTATCTTAAACAACCTTTTACATATATTTAACTTTACATTTAAACAGTTACATTGACCGATGCTGAAGACGGAATAAAATATTTGCTCTAGACTAAGTGATCTAAAATGGAAGGTAGGACAAATATTTCATTTCAATTGACGAATGATTTTTTTTTACAAAATGATAAAACTTTTTTTTTCTTATGAAAATCACTTTTAAACAAATATTTATCAATTAACTCTAACTTGTTTACTTATCAATTATTAATTGATTAATGTATTAATTAATTAATTTATTTATTCATTAGTTAATTAATTAATTCATTCAATCATTCATTCATTCATTCATTCATTCATTCATTCATTCATTCATTCATTCATTCATTCATTCATTCATTCATTCATTCATTTATTCATTCATTCTTTCTATCGATCTTTCTGTCTTTTTTCTGTCTTTTACTTTGTTTCTTTGATTCTTTCTTTTGTTCTTTTTTCTGTTGTGTGTAAACTTGGGTTTATTCTTTGTATATAAAAATCAGAATTTGGGTACGTAATTATAGAATAGAAAAGGAGTGTAGGTATAAATAACTCTTATATATTTAGTGGGTCTGGAGCGCTTTCCGGTTTTTCCGTTTTCTTTATATATTGGTATATAAATGGAGAATGTGCCACAGAGACAGCAACTGGACCAAACAATTGAAAACAACTAAAAGCCACCAATGGGTATGTCAATTCGCCATATTTTTGGATATTTGACATTTAAGTCGGAAAACAAAGACAATTATATTCAACATATCAATTATATATATTTCAGATATAAGGATCATTGTGGTTATGACCTTCTGTTGTTTGATAACTTTAGGTAAGTATATTGAACAGCATATTCCAGTGCATTTAACATATATACACGAAGGTTCAATTTTGTAACTATAATTTAGATATATTTTCAACATCTCATTGTGCAATAGTTAAAAAAAACGTCATGAGATTGCTAATCTTAAAAAAAAATAGAAGATCATTTTTTACTTTTGCAATGACATTCATTTTTATAACGTTATATTTTACATTCCAAAAGCGAAAGAGAGGCTAAAGATACAAAAGGGCCATTCAAACTCACAAGTTTAATACGAAATGAAAACACCTTGGCAAAATACAAACTTTAAGTATACTCAACGAACCATAATAACTAAAGAGCTAAAGAGTGTGAAAAACTGAAAACTGGTGACATTTGGTGATATTTGTTTTTATTTCTTTGTTATATTTGATTTTTCCTGAACAACAATATACTCAAGTAGTTTTAATTAGTGTTAGAACTATCCTTCAACTGTATTTAATACATTTATTTGTACAGATCATGTTCTGTTGCAAATGACCAGTTCGAATTTTACCGAGGAAAACAAAAATGTTTCAACCGAAATTTCGAATAATGGAACACATTTCACAAAAGGTCACACGGAGCAGAGTTCAACACCCATCATTGGGACAAGAGTTTTAACTAAAGCATATGCTACAAGCGCAACAGGCCAAACTTCGACAAAAAAGCATACAACGATACAAACTAGTACTACTAGATTTGCAAAGACAACGATAGGATCTAATCAGCATCCGACAACAGATGAAACAGAAAGAACCCTTTTAGAAACTAGACCATCTACATTACCAGTTCCATCTTCTAGTATATCACAAATACAACTTACCAGTCAATCAAAAGTTATTTCTACAAATGCACCTGGTGTTTCAACAGTAGGATTAGAAACAACTGAACAGCCAACTCAAACAAATATGTTAGTTGACACAACCCTTGACACGATACACACTGGTACAGGCAAATCAATTCAAGCGTCAGGTAAAACATCAGTATTATTTAATACAACACAGTCTACAGATACAACCACAGTGCCAACAACAAGTAAATTACAATCAACAAGTACGAATACAGAGCCGCCACAACCACCAATTACAACAATGAAAATTGAATCTTCTAATGGAAATAGAATTTCCCCGCCATTATCATCAACTACATTAATTGAAATAGGTCTGAATAATTCTTCAAGTGGTATAACAACGGAAGAGCCATCCCAAAGCATTACATCTGAAAGAAATAATATATCCTCTACAAGTGGAATTACAAGACAGTTGCCGCTACCAACTACATCCGTTGATTCAAATATTCTAAACAACACAAATGAAATTACATCACTGTCTTCTTTACTAACAACATCAGTAGAAACAAATAATCATAGTTCAACAAGTGAAATCACAACACCAACCGTAAAGATAGAAACTCCTAGCATAACCAGTGGAACTACTGCACAGCCACAGACGCACACCACAGCAGTGGAAACAAATAATCATAGCTCTACAAGAAGAAATATAACTGAAATTAGTTATACAAATGAAATAAAAACAACTCCATCAACAACATCCATGAAACCCAGTAAATCTATTTCGCAAAGTTCATCTCCTAAGGAATCGTTATCATCATCAACAGTGAAAGCTACAAATCCTCCAACTGCAACAAAAGCAATGACAGCTACCGAAATTGTGTCAAAGCAACCAATACAGACAACACATTCTTCATCTTCTGGTCATATCCCTAACCCTGAAAAGCCAACAACAGTAACACCGTCTTCTCTAAGTCATATCACAACAGATGAAAAGCCAACAACAATAACATTTTCATCTTCTAGCCATATCACAACAGACGAAAAGACAACAGTAACAAATTCTCCATCTATTAGTCATATCACAACAGATGAAAAGACAACAGCAACAAATTCTCCATCTATTAGTCATTTCACAACAGATGAAAAGACAACAGCCATAACACCGTCATCTTCTAGTCATATCACAACAGATGAAAAGACAACAGCCATAACACCGTCATCTTCTAGTCATTTCACAACAGATGAAAAGACAACAGCCATAACACCGTCATCTTCTAGTCATATCACAACAGATGAAAAGACAACAGCCATAACACCGTCATCTTCTAGTCATATCACAACAGATGAAAAGACAACAGCCATAACACCGTCATCTCCTAGTCATATCACAACAGATGAAAAGACAACAACAACAGCAACAACAACTCCATCTATTAGTCATATCACAACAGATGAAAAGACAACAGCCATAACACCGTCATCTTCTAGTCATATCACAACAGATGAAAAGACAACAGCCATAACTCCGTTATCTCCTATTCATATCACAACAGATGAAAAGACAACAACAACAGCAACAAAATCTCCATCTATTATTCACATTGCGACCAAGGAAAATACAGCAGCAACAACACCGTTACCGCCTCGTAATATCACGACAGATGAAATAACAACAACCATAACACCGTCATCTCCTAGTCATATCACATCAGATGAAAAGCCAACAACAATAACATTGTCATCTCTTAGTCATACCACACCAGATAAAAAGACAACAACAATAACACCGCCATCTTCTAGTCATATCACAACAGATGAAAAGACAACAGCTACAAATTCTCCATCTATTAGTAATATCATGACCAATGAAAATACCCCAACAACAAAACCACCACCTCCTAATAACATTTTGAATGAAAAGACTAAAACAACAACACCGTCATTTCCTAGTTATATCATGACCAGTGAAAGGACAACAACAGCGCAAACTTCATCTACTAGTAGTACCACGAACAGTACAAAGACAACAATATCACAACCTTTATCTACTAGTAGTATCACGAAAAGTAATCAGACATCAATTACACAACCTTCATCTTCTAGTAGTATCACGAACAGAGCAAAGACAGCATCAACACAATCTACTAATCAATCCTCAGCCAATGTTAGGATTACTTTTACAAAACCAAATGCGACACCAAATTCATCGACAGCAACACCTATTGCAAAAAAAGTAACAGTCGGTAAGTACCTTGTGCCTTGAAGCAATATATGTTAGACAATTTACTTTTGTTATAGAGAAAACCAATTTTTAAGATCAGTTGCAATTGCAACCCGTGAAATATCATTTATATACTGTTAAATGTGATTGATACAACTGATTCGAGGATTACTTATCCTTGTAGGTATCATTGACACAACATCTCAGTAGTTTGTCATGTAAATACAGATTATGTTTTATTGAAACTTGCTGTTGTGAAATTTAGAATTCATTGAAATTGAGGAACGTATGTCATTCGTGTATAACTCTGATTAATTTCGAATGCTGCAGGATCTTTCTTTAGCACATGAGATATCCACGGTTTTTATTGGAGGGGGAATGGGGATGGGGTTGGTTGGGTTCTTATCACTAAATCGTTCAGTTTTCTATAATAAGGGATTATTAAGTGTATCAGCTTTTTGTAATTTCAATTAGGTTTTTGATTGATTGTTATTTGTTTCTGAAAAGTTCCTTATTTTAATTAATGTCTTTCTTTGCTAGGATTAATCAATATAGTATCATACTGATACTAGTGTATTCACAAACGTCAAAATCATTCAATTGCGTAGTGGAATTAACTATTTGTGGATTCTTATAAATTCTATATCGCTTTTGGACTATTTTAAATCTCGGTCTTTTTCTGAAATTTATTCTTACATACTTTTGATTTTTAAACCCTGTATGATAACATTGCCTTTTTGAAATTTTAAAATTGTTTGTATGTACATTGAACGACAAATATATGTGACTTATATTAATTTTCCTACGTCAGACACGCGAATCAAGAGTGTGCTTGGAGATAAATGTTTTTGTGATCTGTTAAATTGTCCCCTTTTAAAATTGTAACACGATGATGACTGTTGTACCCAAATTTTGACTAATTTATTTATTGTGTCTGTTTAGTTCACGCATCATTGTAAATACTAGTACAACGGAATTTGATGAGAATATCAAAGTAAGAGGGTAGCGCTATAAAACCAGGTTTAATCCACCATTCTTTACATTTGAAAATGCCTGTACCAAGTCAGGAATATGACAGTTCTTGTCCATTCGTTTTTGATGTGTTTTGTTATTTGATTTTGCCATGTGACTTTCCGAATTGATTTTCCTCTAAGTTCAGTATTTTTGACTTTTTTCATAGAATTAATATAATTTTACCTTACAATCATTTTTTCTATTGTATCAAATTGAAGGACCATGTAAGAAGCCATTTTCTGTAGTACAAGGAAGTTGTAGAAAACCATGTGCTGGGGACAATATATCTTGTGGAAGTAGCGGGAAATGTTACATAGATGATAATAAACTATCCATATGCGTGTGAGTATTACTGATATCCACAGAAATATCATAATCTTCCAAGCTTTACAAGGTCTCGGAGATAATATTCGGTGTAATATCATAAAGGCGGAAAAATATCAATGGGACAATCGAAGCGAACAATTCAAAATGACCGACGACACTTTGAAATAAACAGAAAGCGATGAAAAAAGTCAATTTTAATATATGATAAAGTGTTTGCCCTTTATGTAGATAGTTTACCCCTTGCTGTTGCTCGTGGTGAAATATATAGCTTAAAGGGCCAACCCGTAGTAAAATCAGTATAAATTCAAATCTCCATGAATTATTTCTTAAACAAATGTACATATAACACAACATAAAAAACAAAAGACTGAACAAACACAACTCAACCAAAATTAGAGTTGATAACAGGTGCCCCGGAAGATTAAGTAAATCCAGCTATGCACGTGCCACCCGTTGTGTTTCAAAACAAATGTCTTCTTAAATGACACAATATTACTGTACAAGAATGTTTAGTAAAAGAGACAAATCAGTACAAGCTCCTACATATTGAAATTGACTAACCAACTATAACCCTCAGTCCTCGTAATGTACATTGCACTGCCAATACATCCTTCTAAATGACGTATAGACAAAGTATATATTGTTAAAAACAGTGAAGATGCCCTAATGGCCAATAATTTCTAAATTGCTCCAATTAAAAAATCTACTTTTTAATATAGATTCTTTCTATAATTGGAACACTGACGAACTGCTGAATTTTCTTTTCTTTTACAGATGTAATACAGATGACGGATTGTTTCAATTTACTGGAGACAAATGTGGCGCAAAGGAGATGAAATCAAAATATGTCATCACGATAGCTGCTGGCGGTGCGGGAGGAATAATTCTGATTGTTTTATTTATAGTTTGTGGATGTTTTTGTTGGCGACGCTCACGTGATAGAAGTTACGCGTAAGTCTTTCAGCAAGATCCACTTTTATTCATTTCATAAACGAGATAAATATTAAATTTCATTGTTTCAATTCGTAGATGGTGTATTTTTATTAACCAAAAGGCAAATCATTTATACATTTTAAAGCAGTAAAATGTGTAGGTATATAGTGTAGTTATATATGTGAAGTTAAAAATATCAATTAATTGTTTCTATCTTTGTGTATATTTGCAACTTTGGTTTAACAAATCTAGTATCTTTTAAGATTTTTTTGAAAAAAAACTATCTATGATGTAGCTTTTATATTCCTCTACCTAAATTAACTAATTTAACGATACTTACCTTGGTTAAGTTGAAGTTAAAGTGTAATTCTATGAAGATATAGAATAACTCTGGAGGTGTTAGATGAGATAGTACTGCGCAACTGCAACCTCAATATTTACAGTAAAAACAAAAAATGTTGGTATTAAAAGTACATCTACCAATTACAATATACAAAGATGTACCAAGCCCTATAAAAAGAGCTGATGGGGTGGGTGGTGACATCTAACACCTCCAGTGTTATTCTATGTCTTCATAGAATTACGCTTTAACTTCAACTTAACCAAGGTAAGTATCGTTGAATTAGTTAATTCTATTACGTCATAACACTTCCGGTATTAGATGAGACTTCAAAGCTACAACTTTTTTTCCCGGTGTGCTTTTGAATGTGTGTTACATTTATTTCTCATTGACAATGAATACCTGTGATGATCATAAGATACACTAAGACAATTTGAAACAACCAGATGCCAGTGATATGCATTATGTAGCACTCATAAACATGTAGATCATTTGATCTTTCTTATTAAAAATCTAAATCATAAATCAAACATTTAATTAACTCGTATTCAGATTAGTAACATTTTTTCTGCAAAAACATCACTTATTGTTACTGTCTTGTCATAAAATTTTCCAAAAGTCGTTGAACTTGACCAACCGGCTTTGGCTAAAATATCATTTACAGGCACATTATTCTGCTTTGCCTTCGAAGTAGATGCAGATCGCGTACTGTGTGCTTTAAATATACTTGTGTCAATTCCTGCACGGCACATAACGGACTTAATCCATCTAGAAATAGTTGAGCAACTAACTTTTTTGTGTGGTTTAATATAACTTAATATTAATGAATCTTCTTCTGATCTTATATCAACAGTACGTTTCAAATATTCCTTCAGCACTAAATACACATATAATCTCCTATCTGGAGGAAAACTTTTTAAAATATATTCTGGATTCTTATATCCAGGTCTGCTTTGTTTCAGTAAATCAAATATCTTAAAACGAAAACAGTCCTTCTGTTTTTGCATATTGCTGAGTTTTAATAAATGAATACTCTGTGATCTAGTAGAATTCGTCAATGCAACTAACATAACTAGTTTTAAAGTTAAATCTTTCACTGATATATCAGCAACTGGTGATAAACGTCTTAACAATCTCAAAACAATAGAAACATCCCAAATATTTACATCATTATGTACAGTAGGTCTCAAATGATATACTCCTTTTAGAAATCTTATCACAAGTGGATGCTTTCCAACAGGCACATTATCAAAAGTCAAACCAAACGCAGATAGTGCTGACCTAGCACTATTTAAAGCGGAATAACTCAATCCACATTCAAACAAATTAGTCAGAAATTCTAGCACAAGTTCTACAGACGTGTGAACTTTGTCCTCTTTCCGTTCAAGACAGAAAATAAACCATTTCTTGATATATGTTTTATATTGTTTCTGAGTTCCTGATCTCCATGATGCCATGATAATATTGGAAGTTTTCTCTGAAATTCCTCTGTTTTGTAATCGGTTCCGGATAGCCGAAATACCATCAAATTCAATGTCTTTTCTAAAGGATGAACTATGTCCTTGTATGGTAGAGTCAATAGCTTTTTGTTTGCTTTGATAACATATGGATTGTTTATTAAAAGTTTCATTACTTGAACAAACCACGGTTGTGTTGGCCAAAGTGGTCCCACAAACAGCACGTCTGCCTTGTCTTTTATAATCTTCTTTACACAGCGTCCTATCATGCTAAAAGGAGGAAACATATAACTGTAAGAAAAACTACCCCAATCAAGAGTAAAAGCATCAACAAAAGATGATTCTGGGTCAGCTTTCCATGAACAAAAAATTGGTAACTGAGTATTTAGATGTGAAGCAAATAAATCTATTTCTGGTTTATTCCATAATAAACATACTTTTTCAAAATTGTTTTTATTCAGTTGCCATTTTATCTGATCATTAAAATTTCTTGACTGATATAGTCCGGCGGCTTTGTGAAATATTGTGCAGATCCTGTTACAAGCATGAAATTTGGCATAGACCTTCCTCAACTATTACTCTTTTATTTCAGATAGGGAGGCATTTGAAAAAAATGTCTCACTTCCGGTAAAATCCAAAATGGCGGACGTCATACTTAAATCAGCCCAATATCGAAGGCTAGCGTGTAAAAATGTGTTATTATCATGCTACTATCACAATATTTGGTACAGACCTTTGTGTTTTACTACTTTTGGATAAATTAAATAGATTAGACGTCTTCAGAAACCCCACTTCCGGTTAAATCCAATATGGCTGACATTGTACTTGAATAGGCTTATTTGTTAGGGAGGGTAATTGAAATGTGTTTTAACGTATTGCTACTATAATTACATTGTGTATGAACCTTTCTTTGGTGCCTCTGATGGAGACAATGTATAAGACATATGTCTTAAAATCCCTTACTTCCGGAAGTATCCAAAATGGCGGACAGAAAAATATCAATTCTTTATTTAAATTTTCAACTTTTTTCAAAATGGAAAGAAAATGATTTTATTTTGTGCTGGTCATTAAACTTTTTGCTTCAAGTTATCCCCCAAACCACTTATTCTAGCATGATGTTAATGCTAAGATTTAAAGTTGACACTTCCGGTTAAAAATATGATGTAAATTTCAAAGATGAGTCCTCAATCTATTTCTTCGATGAAGAGTTTTGGATAGATTGATTTAAACAAAATAAAATCACTATAGTACTAAAAATATTTAAAATTTCTTCTAATTGGCCAAGAATACATGCTTATTCACAGTCACCACCACATGCACACAAGACAGTGCACGGGAGACCCAATTTTACACATTAAAAATAACCGCGGCATCCTTTCTTACATCAATAATATACAAGCTTCTGAAAAATGATGAGGTCTCAGAAAGAGTTTTTTTTTAAGGGGACCCTCTTTGTCCCTTCGCAATCCATTAGTGACAAGAATAGGTAGCATAAGAGTCAATCCAAAGCTCGTCTTACTAAACACCTGCATTAGAATATTACACGTTTTATATGCTTGAAAAGACTAGAACAAGTCGTAGGAATAGACTCACTTAGAATAAGTTTTCCCTTTTGTGCAACAATTGACTTTCTTGCTTCTTTAATCATGTTAGATCTGAAAAGTTTTTGCGATCTTTAGGCTGATCCATCATCATTCTTTATGTTAAAGTCACATCTTCAAATACCATCAATGTCTCCCACGCAGTCTTTTTTTTTTCCTTTTCAAGCAAAGGAAACAGTATCACAACCTGTCATAAGGTATGGGTCAGAAATGAAAGTGTGTGATCACTCGTTGCCTAGTGCATTTGAAAGGCCATTGATAGATATTAATCCAAAGATTTTTGCCTCCCCAAATACAATCCATAGTTCGTCTGCCCCTATGTCACGGAATAGCGAAATAGTATTGACAGCATCATCAGTAACTGTTAATCAGGACTCGTTTAAGTGCGTGTTTCACTGCAGCAGACACATGCACCATGATTTAAGTGTCAGTCTCTTTATGTTAACATGGTGCTTCACTTAAAATACATCACGTGTTGAATAAGATAAAATATCCTGAGCATTTGTTGCTACAACTACCATACTCATCAAAGACTTCATCCACTCTTGTTACAGTCTCAAGGTATTTTATTAAGGTAAGGACATACTACCCAATCATCATACTCGTTAGGAAACACCTTGAAACTGTATCATGTGAACATAGACAATACTGGTAGTTTGAAAGCTGCTAAAAGAAGCAAGGGCAACATTTAGGGGAAAGGGAATACACAGACGAACCCAGAATTAAAAACATCCTCAAAATTGGGAAAGTTTTCTGAGAGATGACGACAGTAAGAAAGAACTTTTAAGTTTTCATTAACAAGAGCTTGCTCAATACAATTTTTAGTACAAGGTAGTTGAAGCAACAAATTCTCAGGATGTTCAGTGTTATCCACCACTTGACGATGTTTCAAGTTTAGCACCATGTTTACACGAAGAGACTGACACTAGAATCAAGATAGATGTGTCTGATGCAGTGAAACATAGACTTAACTGAGTCATGACTCAAACAGTCGATACTGATGTCATTGCTGTTTCGCTCTTCCGTGACATAGGGACAGACAAACTTTGGTTTGCATTTGGAAGGGGAAAAGTATAAGATATATATCAATCAATGACCTTTCAAATGCACTAGGCATTAAAAGATAACACGTTTGCTGGAAAAGGAACTGCGTTGGTGACATTAATGGAGTTTGAAGATGTGACTTTAGCATTTAGAATGATGATTGACCAGCCAACATCACCATATGGATTTGATGTTTAATGTCATTGAAAACGATACGTGGTTTTGTTGGAAGATCGAAAAAAAAGAAACAGATTAGGTTAACAAGGCAAGAAAATATGTGTTTTTGCAGAATTTATGGAAGTGAGAAACAATATTACAGTCTTTGTTAATGTTGGAAATCAGCTCTCCAATTGTGGATTGCGGCCTACTGAGTATTCTGATTGGGTATTATGTCCTTACCTAAATAAAATACCTTGAAACTGAAATACGAGTGGGTGAAGTCTTGGATGTGTATGGCAGTTATAGCAACAAATGGTCAGGATATTCTATCTTATCCACCACGTAATGTATTTCAAGATCAGCACCAAGTTCACATTTAGAGGCAGACACTAAAATCATGGTGCATGTGTCTGATGCAGTGAAACACGCACTTAAACGAGTCATGATTCGAACAGTCGTTAATGATGATGCTGTCACTACTGTTTCGCTATTCCGTATAGGGGTAGACGAACTATGGATTGTGTTTGGGAGGGGAACAGACTTTAGATTAATATCTATCAATGGCCTTTCAAATGCACTAGGCAATGAGTGATCTGAGTGATCTGAAATTATTATTGTTATCCATGTCTTTACCTGTTGTGATATGGTTCTCTCTTTGCTTGAAAGGGGGGAAAAGACTATGAGGGAGACATTGATTGCATTTGAAGATGTGACTTTAACAAAAAGAATGATGATTAATCAACCTAAGTCACCGGGGTTTTACTGTAAGATCGCACAAACTTACCAAATGGGTATAACATGGTTAACGAAGCAAGAAAATAACTATTTTCGCAACAGGGACGGCTTTTTGAGGCTATTCCCTCAACTTGGTCTCGTCTTTTCCAGCATGTAAATCATGCAATATACTTCGGTAGATGTTTAGGGGGACAAGCTTGGGATTGGCTCTTATGCTACCCACTCCAGGCGGGGACAAAGAGGATAACTTTTGAAAAACTCTTTTTAAGGCCTCATCATTTTTTCAAAAGCTTATACATTGTGGATGTAAGAAAGGATACCGCGGTCAATTTTAATGTGGAAAATCGGGTATCCCGTGCACTGCGATGTGTGCATGTCATGGTGACTGTGAATAAACATGTATTCTTGGCCAAATAGTAATAATTTTAAATAATTTTTAGAACTATAGTGATTTTATTTTGTTTTAATCAATCTATCCAAAACTCTACATCGAAGAAATAGATTGAGGACTCATCTTTGAAATTTACGTCATATTTTTAACCGGAAGTGTCAACTTTATATATAAATATTTACAACATGCTAGAATAAGTGGTTTTGAGGATAACTTTAAGCTAAAAGTTTAATGACCAGCACAAAATAAAATCATTTTCTTTCCATTTTGAAAAAAAGTTGAAAATTTGAATAAAAAATTGATATTTCTATGTCCGCTATTTTGGATATTACCGGAAGAAATGGGTTTTTAGACATATGTCTTATGCATTGCATCCATCAGAAACACCAAAGAAAGATTCATACACAATTTAATGATATTAGCAATACGTTTAAACACATTTCAGTTACCCTCCCTAAAAAATAAGCTTATTTAAGTACAATGTCAGCCATATTGGATTTAAACCGGAAGTTGGGATTCTGAAGACATCTTATCTATTTAATTTATCACAAAGTAGTAAAACACAAAGGTCTGTACCAAATATTATGATAGTAGCATGATAATAACACATTTTTACACGCTAGCCTTCGATATTGGGCTGATTTAAGTATGACGTCCGCCATTTCGGATTTTACCGGAAGTGAGACATTTTTTTCAAATGCCTCCCTATCTGAAATAAAAGAGTAAAAGTTGAGGAAGGTCTATGCCAAATTTCATGCTTGTAACAGGATGTGCACAATTCGTCTGAAATATGCTTGTAGCCGCCGGACTAATAGTCTGCTTTTGTATTTAACTTCCACGGTATATGAGTAGCAATCAGCCATATATGGTATTCAATGCACCAAATCCAAATTTTTAATTTTTAAAACATTCAATAGACTTTATACCACCCATACTGTTTATATAGCTTACAACAGTTGTATTGTCTGTAAGAATTTTGACATTTTCAACAGTTTTCAAATCATCCTTGAAGGTTTTCAGAGCATAATAAACAACTAATAATTCTAAACAATTAATATGATTATCTTTTTCATCATTGCTCCATCTGCTACCAATTTTTTGTTCATTCAAGACTGCTCCCCTAATTTTGAGGCGTCTGTTTGAATTATAACCTGTGGGTTACCTCTATTAAATTTCCTCTTTTGAGTATAAATATTATCTGACCACCACTTTAGGTCTTGTTTCATTTCTGATGTTACAAACATTTCAGATTAAAAATCTCCCATAGCTAATTTTAATGCTTTAATTTTCTCTCTCTCTCTATTTTCCTGTAATAGAGTTTACCAAATTCCACAGCAGGGAGACTAGATATGAGTATCCCAAGAACTCTAGCTACTTCTCTTATTTTACATTTATTTTTACTTTGTAATTGTTTGCATTCTTTAGCAATAGTATCTTGTTTTTCCAACTGGTAAAGTAACTATCATCGTTTCCGAGTCAATGTAAAAACCTAAAAACTTGATGCGTTTTTTAGGAGTAAACACTGACTTATCTTTATGTACTATAAATCCAAGGCTTGACACCATATTAACAGTTTCTGTTACATTATTTTTGCATTCGAGTTCAGTATCACCTAATAGAAGTGAATCGTCAATGTACCCAAAATTAACATAACCCATTTTACGCAAACTTGCATAATCAACTTTCATAATTTTGGTAAAAAGCCTCGGTGCCATAGCTATACCATTTGGTAAGCAGGAATATTGAAAATATTTCTCTTTCCAAACAAATCTTAAAAATTTTCTATGCTGTTCAGCAATGTTAATAGAATAATACGCATGTCTTAGATCTACACTTGACATGTATGCTTTTTCTTTAATTAAATTTAAAGCGCTTTCAAAAGAATCCATTTTGAAATGTTGATATTCAATGTTTTTATTTAATTCTTTTAAATTAAGTATCACTCTGTATTCGCCATTCTTTTTTGGTCTTACAAAAAATGGGGAAATAAATTCATTTATTTCAGATTCAACTTCTTGAATTACATTCATTTTTAATAATTTTTCAATTTCAATATCAACAATTGTTTCTTCCTTTAAATTGAAATTGGAATTTCTTATTGACATTTTATTTTGTATAGGAGGTTTATTGTCTGTAAATTCTATATAACAGTGCTGAACCGCATCTAAAATATATTTATCAGATGTTAATTTTCTCCATTCATTAACAAACAATTTCAATCTTCCTGCTTGAAAATCATGTGTGTTAATACTCACAACATCTAATTCCTGTACTTGTCGTGAGTCCAACGAGAGTTTTTTTGACTCAGATTTGTCAATTGACATTGAGGCACTACCACGGCCTCGTCCGCCTCTGCCTCTACCACGGCGTCTATTCCATGAGGATCTCCAGCCACCACGGAAACCGCCTCTAAACTGGCTATAACCGTTACCAACTGAAAGGCGATTTGAAATCTTACTACATTCTCCAATGTCTTTGACTGTTTTAGAGACATCTCCACCAAATAACCATTTATTGAAAGGTTGACAGTTATTAACAGCTGACTATATTCACCTTTTACATCAGGTTTCATGAGTTCTCTCCTAGCTAAGCATATTTCTTTATTTGCATGACCAAATAAAGCAAGAGAGTCCATACATTCATCAAGAATACCTTCCAACTCAGGTATGTTTTGAGTGTCTTCTTTACTTAGAATTGTGTCTAGTCTATCAACTACTTTGGACAGATAAGTTGCCCCTCTGACTACAGAAGTCTGACATTGTCTCATTCTATTGTCAATAGTTCTAGTTCTGGGCCATAACAGATCCCATACTAACTGATCAGTTTGGACTGGTACAAGTCCTTCACAATTCTCAGGCCGATTACTCTTTTCATCTTTCATAAGTTCTCTGTATTTCTCTTTAGAAATACCATTTCTGAAAATATCTGTGATATTGTCTGCTAGATGTTCATCTAGTTTATCACCACATTTCTCACCAGATCTAAATCTTTTATTCATACTAGAAAACCTAGACTCTTCGCTATTTGAGACAGTTTTCTGTTTTTTACAAGGTGGTTCATTACCGGTATCTTGACCGTCATCAGGTTCATGGACCTCGTCCATATCTTCATCTACGTCACCTACATTATCATACTCATCATCATATTCATCATTATACAAAACATCTATACGTTTGTTCATATCTTTTAACTTTTTATTAGTTGAAGATTGTTCATTTCTCATGTCAGTAAGCATATTAATAATCACATTATTATTGCTATCTGATGTGCTAGCCGACACCTCGTGTCCCTTGTTTACCAGAGTCTTTCCTTTAGCGTCCTTGTTATTAACCTTTGGACCGCTACCTGTACTTTTACTTGCAAAAGGTTTTGAGCATTTTCTTTTAGCGGGACCTTTAGCGGGACCTTTACCGTTCCCTCCATATGCTATTTCATCTTCGTCAAGCCTTAGTAAGTCATCTTCAAAAGAAGATATAGGAGTTTTATCTCCTTTCTCTTTGTGCAGCATGGCGTCCGCCATCTTTGTCAAGTTAAATAATCTCGTTTCACAAACGAAATAATTATAAGATTTTTACCTGCGTAAAAAATCTGTTTATAAAGACATATACTTTTATTCAATATGAATAAAATATATGTTCAAGTCAATCACATTGACTTATTATATCTTTTATAATGAAATCTAAGTTAGAAGTTGCGCATCGAGACAAACCACGTCCGCTCGATAGCAAAGTTAGCAACACATTGAGGTTACAGTTGCGCAGTACTATCTCATCTAATACCGAAAGTGTTATGACGTAATAGAATGATTATTTTGCTCTTATATTACAGTAGTGAATGGGAATCTCTTAACGACTATCGTGTCTCAGGCAGGAACGTACAATACATTGATGGTTACAAAACAGATGGCACTTTTGGAAAAGGGAAAGATAACCCAGCATACGACAAATATTACAGAGAGGAGGATTTCACAGAAAATGATAAAAAGGTTAAATGTTGTTAGAAACTAAGTGCAGGCTTAAGTAGCAGTCCAGCTAAGAATCATGCAAAGGGTGATACATCCATAGTGAAGGATATCCATCTGCTATAGTTTAATTGATTCAACTTGAGGCAAAAATAATATAAATGGCAATTTGCACACAAAAAATCAAGCTGTTGCTATGGAAACGGCTGTTCCTAGCAACAAGGTGTTTAATGGCCCTAAATACCATAAATTTGTATATTTTTTCTAATTGGAAAAAGTGCAATACTGATGAACTGTATAAAAAGTATATACCAGATCCTTCAATCTATAATGTTCAACTTAAATAGGAAACATTTGAAAAGATGGATTCAAGAAGGGAAACTGGGTAACCATGACAACCAAATTAACAAATATTTTCAAGTTGGAAAATTGTCAAAAATTTGACATTTTCAAACTCTATCATCTCCCTAGACCCTGATGATAGAATTGATTTGTTTGATCATTCTAATTCAGTTGACTCTTGTCTAAAACATATCAAAAATAAAAATATGTAGCCTAGTACAGAATTTTCATAAAAATGTTGATCATGTCGTCACGTTTTTCACAATATTTAGCCACTTTTTTCTAAAAAATTATCTAAATAAGCTTTCTGTAGATAACCTTATTTACTTTTTATTGCTAGTTTAATGTGAATAATGTTTTTAAACCATTTTATAAGACAGTCTGTTGAATTCTGAAGCAAAAGCATACATAATTTTTGTGAATATGGACCATTTAAGGTAAATACGATCAGGTTTTTCGAGAAGTTGATTTTCAGGTTCATGAAGACACTTAACTAAGTAGAATGGTACAACTTTATGTGGTTACACTTATTTAAAACAACCTTTTCTTAATAGATGAATTGAAAAAGAGCATGTCTTCACATCTTAAGAATCAATTGCCTCGCGGGGGGGGGGGGGGGGGGTCCCTGAAATAACTTAAATTCATCAATACTTGGACGTGTCAGAAGCATCATTGTTTTTAATACAAAATGGAAAGATAACCAATTTTCATACAGGTTAACTTATGCTTGCTATATAGCTAGGTTTGACCCAACATTCTCTTTGAATTATATCTGTATCATGTTAAAAAAAGAAAGGGCAGATCCAAAGTACCCCCCCCTTTTTTCCCCAAAAAAAAGGGGGGTCTTATTCAGAAGCGGAATATATGTTGTATACCGGAAAGCGGAGCAAAATTACACATTTTTTAAAAAGATTTAATGAAAACCCATACAATGTGACGCCCCAGAACTTCACTCTGAAGTAACTATATTATAGCAAAGTCAATTTATGACTTTTTTTGAGATATTATCGTGTCTGGGAGACGTAATTTATGCCCCCACAGATGCAAAAGTGTTATTCTAAAAATAACTTTAATATTTAACCCCTTATACCCTAAAAAATGACAAAAGTTAAACTCACGCTGGTACCTCCCAAAAGAATAAAAATCAAACCCTGACCACATAGATATAGGAAGATGTGGTGTGAGTGCCAATGAGACAAATCTCCATCCAAATAACAATTTAAAAAGTAAAACATTATAGGTAAAAGTACGGCCTTCAACACGGAGCCTTGGCTCACACCGAACAACAAGCTATAAAGGGCCCCAAAATTACTAGTGTAAAACCATTCGAACGGGAAAACCAACGGTCTAATCTATATAAACAAAACGAGACATCTTCAATATATGTACAAACAGATACATGTAGCAAAGTGAAAACTTCCTAGATTTCAAACTTTAGGAGGAGTTAACTATATACCCATAATTTCCATGGTATACGCCATCTACCCAACACAGGACGATTATCTGTTTCTGATTGTTAGTTTTTGGAACATTAAGTGGCAAATATTTCATGCGTATTTCTGACAATTAATTTTAATGAAATATGAATGATAAAAGAAAGACACTTAGTCTTTTTTTTAACTGCAATATGTGCAAGCTGACAAGTTGAAAGACTCCACAAGAAGAAAAGTACCTAGACCAAAGTATTTTTCTGACTCCTATCAAACATTATTTAGTACTAATATTTGCTTCTACTTTAAAATGTTCAAATATTCTGTCTTGTCCCAGCTGGAGATGGAGGTAAGTAAGTACTCGACAAATCTCAAAATTATACACCTTCTAATACCTTTGGTCTCTAGAGGTGAGGTGTCTCATACCACAATGACATCTTCTTTTTTTTTTATAACATATATATTTCAACTCATAACACTTAAGGTGCTGACCAAATATACAATTCTGTTAAGTAGCGACGAAATTATTATTAGAGTAATCATGGTCATAAGGAAGACTAACAGAAGACGGATTTACAAACGTATGGACAACGTTTAGAGCACCTTGCCACGGGTATGATTTTTGAAAAATGCACAAAACATGAGGTGAATTTTTATGTTTAGACAGAAGTTTATTCATGCTGTTTGGGTCAGATTACAATGAAGCTAAATATTTGACACAGAAAGCTAAAAAAAAACCATTACTTATTGTTAGATCTGCAACTTCAAAACAATGTCGATACCTATATTTTAGCATTGAACAAGTTTGTATTTTCCCCGGACTGTTTAAGACGTCTGTACACTAGATTCATTGGATGTTGGATGTGTACTGTACATATATTTGTACTTATTGTTATTGGCTGTAGTCTAGCTCTTAGAAGTGAGTATTCTCAGATCTGTACTTTAAATACTGATTGACAATAGATATATTTATATTTTTTAAACTGTACACACTGTACCAGTGACCAGACTTCGACCTTTGACTTTCAGTACCAAACAAATCTCTATTTTGTTGGTGATGAGTAGGCATATTTTTGATATTCAAAAGACATGCTTCATCTTTCAGAAATGACATGATATTTGGAAAATCAATTTTTTTACTTAAGATTTATATGACCATATTATTATTTGTTTGGTTTCACCTGGGAACAGTATATCTAATATATATGTTCCTGGTTTCACTATCAGACTATGTTCCTAAAATTTGAAAGTGCTATTGATCAGATTGAGTGAAATATTGGGACTAAAATAAAAATATTTCAATTTTCTTGCTTTGACATAGCGGTCTGATAATTGTATGGTATTCAAAATAATTGTGACATATTTGTGTTGTTGAGTTGCTGTCTCCCTAGTGTATACTTCAGTTGTTAGGATCATCTCTTTTTCTTTTCTACATACCTTCTTCATGTTCTTGATACCTTGTAAAACTGATGAGTTATCAGTATTAAGGTTATTGGGAATAACACTGTTAAAAAGGGAGCCACAATTTTTTGTATAAAACCAAATACATGTACCACTAATCTATTCAAACCATTGCCTTTCTCAATTGGCGTTGTTGTTTCATAATAGATGTGCTTGTGTTGTTTGTTTTCTGTTTCATTGACTTATACATTACAAGTTACAACCCACATCTCCTTTCTTTCATATAGACTTGATTTTTGTATAAGTTGTTAGTGGCTTTGAGCTAGCTGTCAGATCACTGCAAGTACTCTCAGATCTGTTCATTGTGTCTTTTTGTGTCTGGATATAAAAGTATCCGGCCACGTCCACTTGTATTTATGTCTATCTGATGAGTTGAGCCTTTTTCAACTGATTTTTATAGTTCGTTCATATGTTGTACTGTTATACCACTGTCCCAGGTTAAATGGAGGGTTGGGATCCCACCAACATGTTTAACCCCGCCACATTATTTGTGTATGTGCCTGTCAGGAGCCTGTAATTCAGTGGTTGTTGTTTGTTTATGTGTTACATATTTGTTTTTCGTTCATTTTTTTTAAATAAATAAGGCCGTTAGTTTTCTCGTTTGAATTGTTTTACATTGTCTTATCGGGGCCTTTTATAGCTGACTATGCGGTATGGGCTTTGCTTATTGTTGAAGGCAATACCGTGACCTATAGTTGTTTATGTTTGTGTCATTTTGGTCTTTTGTGGATAGTTGTCTCATTGGCAATCATACCACATCTTCTTTTTTATATTGAAATAACAGCAAATGCCAAATGATGACAATAGCACCTTTGGTCAGTTATTTGGGGAGATAAGGAACAGACAAGTATATTAGCTATAACTAACAGCTGGTATTGTAATTGACTTTTGTAAAAACCCATTGCAGTATACAAAAGTCATGTACAAAAAGATTATACAAAACAAGAGGAAATGAAAATATGTTTTCTCAAAAGATTTATTATTCATTATAAAGTTAATATTTTGATATATTTTCAAAACAATGTGAGCAAAAATCTTTAAACATATAACATTATATATTTAAATATATATATAAAGTACATCTTGCGAAAGCAAATTTACAGATCTAACATTGTTGGGTTGATGTTTAGACGAGTTGTATTTAAATATATATATATATTATATTCAAATATCAGACAATTAAATTTCAGCTTCATATTTTTTTTTGTAATGTTTGCTTTGTATCTATAAGAATTTATTCTTTTAATTCTTGTGTTGTTAGGGAAACTTCGCAAAAAAATCAAAAATTGATATTATGTCCATTCTGTATAAAAATGCTCAAATTTATAAATATTAAAGTTTTATTCCGCTAGATAAGAGATCACCATCGATTTTAATTTTTGAGTATCAGTTCTCGGCCTTCCGCCATTTTGTTAACTTGTTCAAATAAAAATCACGATATGTCTATAAACCACAAAGAAACAAAACTACAGTAACCGATGTAGTCTTAATCTTGTCAATCGTACGGTTGTTTTATCTGACTAACTTACTTGATACGGACAATGTTCTTATTTTTTTAATAACCATATAGTCTGTTATTTTTAAACTGTTAATATTGGAATCGGTTAAAAAGTCAAAGTTCAAATCATAAATAAGTGTTACGTGAAAATTGTTTTCGAAAATCTAATTCGTTCATAATTCTTCAAAGTAATATACTTTATTCAAATAAATTAGGATCTTCGCTCCACTGATCACCCGCATGGCTTAAGGTATTACTCCCAAAGGTATTGTGAGGGGTGTAAGGTGACACGTCCAGGTATTCAAGCGATTTCCTGTCGGGCTTGCAAGTTCATGCATCGTTTCACTTCTGTAGGTATTGGTCAGTGTACACGGCCGATAACTTATAACTGAACTATCAGGTGCATGTATAATATACATCTCTGTCTTGCGTGTCCGAAAGTGATATAATATACTAGTCATTACTTAACTCATACGCTTGTTTATAAATAAAATTTCTGGTGTAAAGAATATTATTTATAAAAAAAAAATGATACAGAAAAAAATTAAAAAAATTGAAGATATATACAAATATACGTATTTTTTCCAAGGGTAAATTTGGGAAAATCAGAGACATATAATTGTATTATATGTCTCTGGGAAAATGTAATATTTACTCGTTGTCAATAGTAAAGGACATAAAGTCACAGGACATAAAGTTACAAATTTGAAAGGACGAAAAGTCACAGGACAAAAAGTCACAATTATTTTTTTGACAATTGTTTGAATATATAAGAGAAAGATCTTGAAATATTTTTTTTTTATTACATCTATTTATTTTTCAGTGTAGGACATTGTTCATAAGCTTTGTTTAATGAAAAGTTATCAAATTTTAATCATGCAAATGGGACATTTGATGGCACCATGAAGCCATTTAAGAACAAAGTCACTTTGACATTTTGTTTTCAGAACAATTATTTGTTCATCATTGATATTTATTGAATAAATTTTAATTACAAAGTTGCTTTATATATAAGAGTTCAAGAAAAAAACAAAAACTTTGTTTTTAAAACTATTTTTTCTTGTTTAAAGAAAAATACTCTAAAAACTGAATTGTGACTTTTTGTCAAGTGACTTTTTGTCCGTGACTTTTTGTCTGTGACTTTTTGTCCTGTGACTTTCTGTCCTACATTCGTTGGATCATTCCAGAAATGTTGATTAAATAAATGTGCACACTTGTCGACGTATCATTTATACGCCCGGATAGAAAGTTACGGAACTACAGCGCAATTTAAAATATATACATGTATACATTGAACATAAGAAAGAAACATACATTTTGTGCAAATTAGGGTAAAAGTTTTGTAAATAGACTAGTCCACGTATACTAACTATACAAATCCTTGCGTATACTAACAGTATGTAATCATCCAATTCGATAGACTATTGTATACCAAAAGAAGAAGAAGAAGAGGACCAATTTGATTTAAATACAGGTCGATCTATAACTTGCTTTGGTTCATCGAAGTTATGAACATAGTAAAATCACAGATTTATATATCAATTAGATTGTTCTCGAATAAAGAAAGAAATTCGTCATCACCACAATTGTTCCGACATATGCAACTGGACGTACACTAATAATCCCCGAGGGATGTGAATATTTTCTAGGAAAGCTATTGAGTATTAAAGTTTCAAATCATTTTCGGGATTTATTTTCTTTCTTGATAATCAATGACAGCAAATTTAAAGAATAAACTGCTTTTCAGATATTTGTCCGCTTTAGGGGTATTCTTGCCAGTTGAACAGACTTATAATTACATTCAAAAATAGGGAAAGATGACATTAAATTCGTTGTCTTTTGTTTTTAAACATCTTTGGTCAAATAGTTATTAAGTATTATACGTTGTGAGACGAAGACTATTTTAATAAGGACGTCCCCGATTATGATTAAATTTGGTCGACGTTTTTCACACTTGATAAAGAATATCTATTCGTAATTTTTCGATTCCATTCCAAGAAGACCTTAAATTTGCTGTCAATTTTTTAAAAACTTCTCAAGTAGAAAAATATTTTTTCTTTATTCGTTCATATTATATTCCGCTTCGGTAGAGTTATCTTCAGTGAGTTCCAGTTATTAATTTATACGTGGCTTTTAAAAAGTCTAAATCTAAGTGTTCTCATCCATTTATTTGCCTAATAAAGACAAATAAAAATACTTTGGTAAAGCTATTTATAATTTCTAAGTTCTCCTTTTTATTAGACATCAATCAGAGACATATAATACAATTGTATTATATGTCTCTGCATCAATCAAGGACAAAAGGTGTAAATCATTTCAATCGGACATATGATTTAAGTTTCCCGTCTTTAACCGAAAATTGTGTATTTCTTAGTAAATTAACTTATTTGAATTAAAATATATAATAGTACCAAACATAATTAAATAATTCCACGGCGATCAATTTTTATTTGTCACCAACTTGAATATATATTTTAAATATGTATATTGAATGCTCCCTTGTCTTATAATTCACTGATCCGAATAGACAGTCACACCTGGCAAGATGTGCCCGAGAGGCGTGGTTAAATACCGAAGTGCAAATAACAATTTACCTTTCAACAAGCCATCTACGAGTATTGCCACAGAACCGTGAATACACACATCGTATCAACCAAGACATATCAGAGATAGTAAAAGGTCAATAAGAGTACACCAACATATTGTCTTTACAGATTATTGTACTTTACTTTGTTCACCTTATCAGTCCGAAAATATATTAATTAAAAATAAATTTATAACTTTTTGTGTTGTCTACAAAAATAATTCGAATATATACGTTTAACATAGAAAATTTATCTCATGAATATGTACAATTGAACGTCTGTGCGTTTTATCTTCTTATTATCGGATGGTTATTTAGATAAAGCGTAAGTCATCGGCGCGCTTACGATTACGTTAAAATATGATTAAAAACCAAGACTTTTAATGATTGTATTTTAAATCCCGGCATGCAAAAACCAGGAGAAAACGTCACGACCTACAGGAAGTAGTTAATATTTTTTCATTAAATATTGAATTTCTCCTTTATTACTGCACATATAGCAATAAAACTTTGTGAATATATATATTATGTCATAATGAACATATTTAAACCATAAGTGAAAAATCGTGAATTTTCCCTTTAAAGCTTCGTTAAATCAATCCCTCAATGTTCAGTGTACTGTAAAATGTACATCATTTGTAGATAAAGACAAGCAAGAACTTTCTCCAACAAATGACTTCTTCCTCTCGCATGAACCACCATTGTGTGTGTATGAAACCTGAAATAAAAGACAGAATTTCTTATTATAAAAGAATAAAGTCGGTGCATAATGTATTTATGTAACTCCCCTTTAAGATATATGAAAGTAATCATGAATGGGAAAACAAATATAGCTTGATCAAATGTAAAGAGTAGCAGATCAGAAACCTTGGTTAGCAAAGATGTTAACTAATGAAAACTGAAGAAATTTATTAACTGCTCTCAATCTCATACATACATGTACATACATACAATCTCCAAATTTAGAGAGAAAGTTGAGAAAATTAAGTGATGCTTGAAATCCAAGGATGGATGTACAATATTTTAATACATTACAAAATTCCTAACATGCTTTTTTAAAGTTTATTGCAATATATGCTTTAATGAAACAATTTCACTGTATATACATTCATGACATTGTAGGTACATGTACACATAAATTGCTGAAAAATTGACCATCAGTGTTATAATCCATTTATTATTTATTTATTAAAAAAAATATCACTTACCTTATTCAGTACTAGTTTTCTTGGTAGACTATGGGTAACACTGGTTAGAAATACCTAAAAAAATAAGACATAAAATGTTGAACATAATTTAAATGTACATCATGATCAGTACATGTATACCATAGAAAATACAAGTTTTCATTTTGTTAAACAATGTTAAAATATCAGGATGATCTTCAATCAGTAAATACAATAATTTGTAATAATAACATTTATCACATAACAATTAATAAAATTTATAACATACATGACATATGGGGAGTTGATTTTTAGTATTTAGTCATTAAAAATATGTCATTTGAGTGGTCATGGTACAAATTTAATAAAATTTCAATCAAACAGAACTTTGTAAATCTCGCGCAACAAAGAAAGATAATTTAAATTAGCCAGATTTTTTTCTTTTCCACAACTCTTAAAAATAGCATCAATTGTGTTGCTATGTAAGATGGGTAGCAGTTTATTTTTAAATTGAATGACAGGTTCTGAATTTCATATCCATGCACAACTGATGAACATTATTATATATTATCAGACCTGTAACACTGTTACAGAATAAACACAGGTCTCACTTTATTTAAATATTTAAATATATTGAAAAGGGGTAGAAGGTACCTTTGTATCTATTTTATTTGTTTGTTTACATTTATTTAAAAAGGAAAAGTTGGATGAGGGGCATTTGATGCAATACATGGCATGCATGTTGTTGTCAGAAGGGGTACATGTACATAAAACCCAAATATGCAAAACTTCAAGAAAATGATTTAAAACTTTGACTCTTTGATATGATTATACATGTAATGTACAATGTACATATACAAATGTATTGTACATGTAACTGGTAACTGATATATTTTTCTTAAATAAATTATTTGATCAATTGTAGCTTATCCATGCTGAAGAAAAACATGTAGTTCATACATGTACATTTTATACCTAGTTATTGCTTTAGAATAAATGCAAGTAACTGTTAGTGTTACTATACATTTTATTGTATTATACATTATGACATGTACTATGGTCTGAAATATAGTTTGGAGATGAGTGAGGTTTTGGCAATTATAAGATTATTAGGCTAATCTATACCCCATTTACAAAGTCAGGCTAAATCATTGTAAATCATATACATGATATACATGTACATGAACATTTTAGTCACATTTTGCCAATTTACCTTTTTTTGTGTGTGATTATGGTGCTGGTCAACTCCCACAAAGTTTTAAGAGGTACATGTAGTTACTAGTACTTGTTTTGAGATGAAACATAGAAAATGGATTGGTTGGGTAATGATTTACAGTGTATAAAGATCTATAAAAGATTTGTTTTAGTTCACTGTATACGTAGGTAACAATATTATAAGTTACATCATTATTATTATTAGACATTTTACTGCACTCTAATATCATTTGAATTCATTATCTCAATATAAATCTATCCTCCATAAAAAAAGAATATTTAAATTAAGTTAAGTTAGTGTTACTATAACTTACTATTACTCTATGGTCTAGGGATCTTTCTGTTTTGGTCATGCCTGGATACTCCTGTTATTGCTCTCCCTTTTTACAGTGGATAGAGGGTGCATACACCATGCATGTATACTGTTTTCTCTGATTTATTCCAATAAACAGGACACTTTGCCACACAGTCAAAAGACAGTCAAGTGAAAAGCCACACATACAAAAATGTCCTTAGAAATTATCAAGTTATGTCATGCTTCATTGCTTGCTCATGCAGTCATGGACATAGCTGCGGTATCGTAGCTCTTTAGGTCCTTTTGAAATTTTTTGACTATTTGTGGACCGCAAATAGTAAAAAAAAATCAAAAGGACCTAAAGAGCTACGATATCGCAGCTATCATGGACATTGACAATGATATTGTCTATGTAATCTTGGTACTTCTATATAATGTATGAGTTGCTGTCTTATTGTCTGACAAGCTGGTCTTCGTTGGGATGTCTTTTATCATGATACAGTCCTGATAAATTGAAAACTGCAACAGGAATTATCAAGCGTCTTTACTGGCATCGGACTCGGTAGCATGGTATACACATCAACAAGGCAACATGACATGCCACTGGCACTGGAAAAGTTGTGAAAGGACTCGCATTTGTCTAAAAATGTCTAAAATATTTCCTCATCATGCACAGTATCTTCTTAAAGAAGATATGGACTCCCGTAACAGTAAAAACGGAATAAAACTGTATAATATCTAATGAAACACAGCAGATGCAAAATCTTTGCAAACGCAGATGGCAGTTAGGTCCGCTGCTGTATGCCCTGAGGTAATCGGTGCCCTCAGGTAATCGTGGCAATAGTGCCCATATGCGTAGTAATAACATGATCTAAAAATAGAATAAACTAAAAATACATCATTGTACTTTCTTTTTCGACTGACAGTATATGTGCGAAAAATAGTAGAAAACAGGAACACATACAATTTTTTACAATAAGTTACGACAAATAATTCACGAAAAAAATCCAAATATTTGGTTTATTTGTGATCATTGCAACGTGAACAGATATTTATTTAGTGAAACGTAAATGACTTAAAATAATTAAAAAGAAAACACTTTTTGAATGGCGATTTAAACTTTTATAATACTAGTTGTCAAAAACTGATTTCATAGAGATTTATGTAAATAAATGTATATATACAATTAACTATTAAAGAATAAAAGTTATCCACACGTGCCCAAGGCAGCAAACATTTGATTTTCGGGGGGGGGGGGGGGGGGGGGGGGGGGCTATGTATTTTTTTCCTTCGGCGAAAGACAATATTTTTTTGAGACAGGTCGAAAACATTTTTTTTCTTTCATTTCAATTTCAGCATTACATATAGTGGCAGAACAATTAGAAACAAACTTTAAAAAATAAACCATAGCCGCCCCCCCCCCCCCCCCCCCCCCCCCTCTGAAAATGAAATGATTGCTGCCAAAGTTTCGTGAATGTGCAGTTGAAACTTATCATTGTGTTTGGTAATATATGACACTTACATATGGACAGATTACGCATATATTGATTTTGGTTACTTCTTTTAAAGTAACATAAGTAGAAAATGTTAACATTTAATAGATAGGTTATTAAAATCAGTCCATATTGTTCGACTGCATGAGGGGCAGTGGCGGATCCATTCATTTTTTTTTTAAAAGGGGGAGTCCCCAATCCAGGACACAAGGAGGGGGTTCCAACTATATGTTCCCATTCAAATGCATTGATCTCCAAAAAAAAGGGTTCCTATCCCCAGAACACCCATGGACCCGCCACTGAGCTGTTACAAAAAATTTCGCTATAAACTGTCACGGCATTATTTGAATTTAAGTGTACTGCATGCATCTTGCACTGTAAGATTAGCATTAACACTAATGCAAAATTGTTAAATAATTACCACTTTCGTTGGATTTTTCTTATCTTTGTTTGAAATGTATTTTATTTACAGCTTCTTTGTATACCATTCTTTGTTTATTCGAAAGGGGTAGTAGATATATATATATATATGTCGTGTACAAGTTGCGATTTTGTACAGGTTATAACATGTACAAAAATATTATACATGTTATAACTTGTATAATGCAAAAATACAAGTTATAACATGTACAAAAGTACCTCATACATGTTATAACCTGTACAAAATATTGCTTAAAAATGGGTTTAACTTGTACAAAATTTTAGATAAACCTTAATGAAGTAAAATGTACATTTAAATTCACCAATGCACAAAGAACAACAATAAATAGGCCAGAACGTGTCTTTTTATGTAGAGGGAAATAATAACAAATCTTCAGAAATATATGTTTCATGACTTATGTTGGCAAAATGTATTTTCATTTAATTGCATGCTTTATGTAGTCCTTCATGGCTTAAATAAGTGTGACACTATTTACTAAAAGCTTGCATTCCCTCAATGACAATTACATTAGATACAAGTAACTAAATTCTTCCAGAAACTTTAAGAACGATGCCTTATAACTTTGGGTAATACTCCTCCCTCTTGTTTTATAGCATACAAAGACTAAAACAATGTCTTATATGCTTCTTACTCTGTAAAAGCAAGATAGAGCTGAAATTGTTTTCATTGGACCACGCTTCATTATTAATATCTTTGGGTTTACTCTTCAACATTTTTTGGCCTTCAACATGACTTATAACTTTATAACTCAATTTTTTTATAGACTATAAGACTATTGCATCAGGCGAATGCTATTTTGATTGTTTTAAATATATATCCTCTACTTTGAAAGCATGTATTTGTGTCCTTTGGATGTGTTTTCTTTTAGATCAAACCCCATTTTCATTTCCAATTTTATTTTTAGACACATCTATCCTGGCTATCCTCTTATGTCTTTTAGTGTCAACTAGAATGAAAGTATTTTACTATTGCCGTCAAAGTGGACCCTCACAATTATAATTCATCAAATAAAGATATGTCCATAGATAGTCATAAAGGGATCATAAGACATGTCCTAAGATATATCTTATGACAAGTCTTAGGAATGCTTCGTAATACCGACCCCTGGACATTAACGGTATCAAAAAAGGACAAAACACACCAACATAAAGGAATAACAAAAACGTTATGAAAATATTATTGAGGTCAATAGCATATGTTGCGATAATAGAAACATATCCTTATTTTTTTATTTTATACAAGTTAAAACCATTTTTAAGCAATATTTTGTACAGGTTATAACATGTACGAGGTACTTTTGTACATGTTATAACTTGTATTTTTGCATCATACAAGTTATAACATGTACAATATTTTTGTACATGTTATAACCTGTACAAAATCGCAACTTGAACACGACATATATATATACAATTAAAATAGAAGAACCTAGATAACTATATGTATGCGTTCAATAATGATACATATAAAAAAGAAGCTGTGGTATAAATCCCAATGAGACAACTGTCCACAAAAGGACACAGAAATTAACAACTGTAGGTCACCGCACGGCCTTCAACAATGAGCAAATTCCATATCGCATTGTCATCTATAAAAGGTTTAGAAATAACAATGAAATCCAATTCAAACGAGAAAACTAACGGCCTTAATTATATAAAACAAATGAACAAAAACAAATATGTAGCACATACTAGTAAACAAAAGACAACCACTGAATTACAGGCTCCTTACTTGGGGCAGGCACATACGTTTTTTCTCTCAAAAAAATAGTACAAACAATCGATATGTGAAAAGTATTCCATCAATTATATCAAAGTATAAATAATCATAAATCTTTATCATTTAAGCAAAGCATACATTTTTAGATTCGTATTTTACTCGATTGGCTTTAAAATAGTTAATAATATATGACACTAACATATGGACAGATTACGCATATATTGATTTTGGTGACTTCTTTTAAAGTAACATAAGTAGAAAATAATACATTTAATAGATAGGTTATTGAAAATCAGTCCATCTTGTCCGACTACATGAGGGGCAGTGGCGGATCCATCCATTTAAAAAAACGGGGGTTCCTAATCCAGAACACAAGGAGGGGGTTCCAACTATATGTTTCCATTCAAATGCATTGATCTCCAAAAAAAGGGTGCCTATACCCAGAACACCCCTGGACCCGCCACTGTCCATTGTTTAACTACTAAATTGTCTGTTTTACTTACTAGTACACTTGGTACAATAAAAAACCTGATAATAAATTGTTCAAATAAGGCCTTTGAAAATAGTGGAATTAATTACTTTTGGAGTGTGAAAAACTCGTTGGAAGTACTTGATAAATTGCATGCATATATTGGTTATTTTAAATCTGTTCAAAGTTTTGATTTTTCTACCTTATATACCACTTTGCCTCATATTCTTCTTAAAAATTTTTTCACATACCTAATTAACTGGGCATTTAAAAAGTCGGAATGCGAGTACATATGTTCAAACTCTTTGCGATCATTTTTTAGTAGCAATAAACAAAAGAACTATGTCAATTGGACATGCTTTGATACTATTTATGCGCTTGAATTTTTATTTGATAACTTTAGAGATTCCGTATATCGTCAAGTTATTGGAATTCCAATGGGGACTAACTGTGAACCAATTATTGCGGACCTGTTTTTGCATTGTTACGAGTTACAATTTATGACTTAAATTAGCAAAGACCCATCAAAACAATATTTGATACAAAAATTTAACAATAATTTTAGATATTTGGATGATATATTGGCTCTCAATAATAACGACTTCCGTATGTATACTTAGTCTAAAGAAATTTATCCTGTAGAACTTACTTTAATTAAAGCTAATGATAACAATGACCACTGCCTTTTCCTCGATCTTGATATCTATACCATAAACGGGAAGATTAATACAAAAATTGTTGATAAGAGAGATGTTTTTTTTTCATTTCCTATTGTTAATTATCCATTTGTAGATGGTGACGTTCCCTTGTCATCATCTTATGGTGTTTATATATCTCAACTTGTACGATTCTCTCGTGTATGTAACAACGTATTAGATTTTAGCGGGAGAAATTTATGTATTACTAAAAAATTATTACACAAGGGTTTTTGATATCACAAACTGGTCAAAACATTTACTAAATTTTATCATCGGTATAAGGAAATAATTCGTAAATATAACTCAACATGCAGACATCAGGTATTTCACATCCAAAATTTTATGGAAATATTCTTTATAAAGCACAAACATGTCAGTATTCTCCTCAGAAACTAACAGAACCTTTAAATAGACTTATTAAAAAGGGATATAGTTACGATACTGTTGTCAGTTCATTAAAGATTGCATATTTTGGCTTTAATATTGATTCACTGATAGAGTCTTTGAATCGGAACTAAACACATCTATTTCTAAAAAACAGTTGTTGGCATGACACGGGTTATGTTCTTCTCATATATTTTATGATAGTATGATACTAAACCCCTAACGGGAGGGATTGTGCCTCATATTCATCATATTCACCATTTCCTTTCTCAATTTTAATAACTATGTTTCTGATCTAATTTTGTATTCTATAATCGGCATCTATATATTTACACTACAAATCTACAACTCTCAGTCTATGGCTACACGTGCTGATCTTATCTATATTCATGCACAATATTCATTAGCTGTGTATGAGTATCAAAATCGTATCATACGCGATGATGACCAGCCAGTACACACTGTAAGGATTTTATTCACCAGTATTTAAAAAAAAACATTGCAGTACGAACAGTAATCTAATTTTTTTTCATTTGACATTACTTTGAAAGTAACGTAGTTACAAGCACAGGTTATATAGTATATAACTGCTTTTTTAAAATGTTAATTGTCTTAATCAATCTTATTTGAGAGATGTTGGATATTTTCAAGGAAAAACCTCACATCTCCAGTGGACTTTTGTACATGGTCAGATAACCTTAGGTCATCTCTAAATTACTGTGTATTTCCTGTATCTCAGATCATATCTATGATTGCTCGAATGGTGAGGTTACCTCAGGTCACCTCTGAATGATTGAACATTGTGAGGTTACCTAATATTTCCTCTGTATTGCTGTACATGGTGAGGTTACTCTGTATTACTGCACATACTCGTATTACCCCACTTTGTATAAACTTTACAAAACACTATTTTTTTAGTTTTCCTCAGGGCACTTCTGCATTTCTATACATGGCCAAGTTCACATGTTAACTAATGTCATTTCTTGACTACTGTATATACATATGTAACCTCAGAATACCTCTGTATGTTAGAATATGGTGAGTTTACCTAAGGTCACAACTTCATGGTCATTGTACCAGCTCTATGTTACCACAGATAAACTTCGCAAAACACTAATTTTCTACAAACCTCAGGTTACCACAATTGAATGTTCATAACTCCCTTCGCCAGCTTAGTCAGTCCAGATTACATCTATGTTCTTTTTTTCACGCACAGGCTACCTCAGGTCATTTGTAAATTACTGTACATAACCAGGTTACCTCAGGTCATCTGTAAATTACTGTACATGACAAGGTTACCTCAGGTCATATGTAAATTACTATACATGACCAGGTTACCTCAGGGAACCATTGTACTGCTGTGCATGGTAAGGTTACCTCAGGGAACCATGGTACTACTGAGCATGATCGGGTTACTTCTAGGAACCATTGTTCTACTGTGCATGGTCTGGTTACCTCAGGGATCCATTGTTCTACTGTGCATGGTCATGTTACCGAGGGAACCATTGCACTACTGTTCATGGTCAGGTTACCTCATGGAACCACTGTACTACTGTGTATGGTCAGGTTACCTCAGGGAACCACTGTACTACTGTGTATGGTCAGGTTACCTCAGGGAACCATTGTACTACTGTGCATTGTCATGTTACCTCAGGGAACCTTTGTACTACTGTGCATGGTCAGGTTTCCCCCAGGGAACCATTGTACTATTGACATGGTCAGGTTACTTCAGGGAACCATTGTACTACTGTGCATGGTCAGTTTACCTCAGGGAACCATTGTACTACTGTGCATGGTCAGGTTACCTCAGGGAACCATTGTACTACTGTGCATGGTAAGTTACCTCAGGGAATCATTGTACTACTGTGCATGGTCAGGTTACCTCAGGAAACCATTGTACTACTGTGCATGGTCAGGTTACTCAGGGAACCACTATACAACTGTGCATGGTCAGGTTACCTCCGGGAACCATTGTACTACTGTGCATGTTCAGGTTACCTCAGGGAACCATTGTACTTCTGTGTATGGCTATGTTACCTTAGGGAATCATTGTTCTACTGTACATGGTCATGGTACCTCAGGGAACCATTGTACTGTTGTGTATTGTGAGTTTACCTCAGGGAACCATTGTACTACTGTGCATAAACAGGTTACCTCAGGGAACAATTATACTACTGTGCAGAGTCAGGTTTCCTCAGGGAACACTTGTACTACTGTACATGTTTAAGTTACCTCAGGAAACCATTGTAATACTGTGCATTGTCATGTCTCCTCAGGGAACCACTCTACTAATGTGCATGGTCAGGTTACCTCAGGGAACCATTCTACTACTGTGCATGGTAAGGTACCTCAGGGAATCATTGTACTACTCTGCATTGTCAGGTTTCCTCAGGAAACCATTGTTCTACTGTGCATGGTTATTCTACCTCAGGGAACTATTGTACTGCTGTGCATTGTCATGTAACCTCAGGGAACCATTGTACTACTGTGCATGGTTAGGTTACCTCAGGAAACCATTGTAATACTATGCATTGTCAGGTTACTCAGGGAACCACTGTTCAACTATGCATTGTCAGGTTACTCAGGGAACCACTGTTCAACTATGCATGACCAGGTAACCTCAGGAAAGCATTGTACTACTGTGCATGGTAAGTTTATCTCAGGGAACCATTGTACTACTGTGCATGGCCAGGTTACCTCAGGGAACCATTTTACTACTGTGCATGGTCATGTTACCTCAGGGAACCACTGTACAACTGGGCATGGTCAGATAACCTCAGGAAAGCATTGTACTACTGTGCAGGGAACCTTTGTACTATTGTGCATGGTCAAGTCTCCTCAGGGAATCATTGTTCTACTGTGCATGGTCATGGTCCCTCAGGGAATCATTGTGCTTCTGTGTATTTTAAGGTTACCTCAGGGAACCATTGAACTACTGTGCGAGTTCAGGTTACCTCAGGGAACCATTGTACTACTGTGCATGGTCAGGTTACCTCAGGAAACCATTGTACTACTGTGCATGGTCAGGTTACCTCAGGGAACCACTGTACAACTGGGCATGGTCAAGTAACCCCAGGGAACCATTATACTAATCTGCAGGGAACCATTGTACTGTGTTTGGTCAGGTTACTTAAGTGAACCAGTGTACTACTGTGCATGGTAGGTAACCTCAGGGAATCATTGTTCTACCGTGCATGGTCATGTTACACCAGTTAACCACTATACAACTGGGCATTGTCAGGTAACCTCAAGGAACCATTGTACTGCTGTGCAGGGAACCATTTTACTATTGTGCATGTTCAAGTCTAGTCAGGGAAACGTTGTTCTACTGTGCATGGTCATGGTACCTCAGGGAATCATTGTACTGTTGTGTATTGTGAGTTTACCTCAAGGAATCATTGTACTACTGTGCATGGTCAGGTTACTTCAGTGAACCATTGCACTACTGTGCATGGTCAGGTTTCTTCAGGGAACCATTGTATTACTGTGCATGGTAGGTAACTCAGGGAATCATTGTACTACTCTGCATGGTCAGGTTACTCCAGGGAACAATTGTACTACTGTGCATGGTAAGTAATTAGGGAATCATTGCACTACCGTGCATGGTCAGGTTACTTCAGAGAACCATCGCACTACTGTGCATCATCAGATTACTTCAGGGAATCATTGAACTACTGTACATGGTCATGTTACCTCAGGGAACCATTGTACTACTGTGCATGGTCAGTTTATCTCAGGAAACCATTGTACTACTGTGCATGGTCAGGTTACCTCATGGAACCATTGTGCTTCTGTGCATGGTCAGGTTACCTCAGGGAACCATTGTGCTTCTGTGCATTATCAGGTTTCCTTAGGGAATCATTGTACTACTGTACATGGTCATGTTACCTCAGGGAACCACATTTCTACTGCCATGGTCAGGTTACCTCAGGGAACCATTGTACTACTGTGCATTGTCATGTTATCTCAGGTGACCATTATACTACTGTGCATGGTCAGGTTTCACAAGGAAATCATTGTACTACTGTACATGGTCAGGTTACTGCAGGGAACCATTGTACTTCTGTGCATTGCCAGGTTACCTCAGGGAACCATTGTACTACTGTGCATGGTAAGTTTATCTCAGGGAACCATGGTACTACTGTGCATGGTAAGGGTTACCTCAGGGAACCACTGTACTACTGTGCATGGCCAGGTTACCTCAGGGAACCATTGTACTACTGTGCATTGTCATGTTACCTCAGGGAACCATTGTTCTACTGTGCATGGTTAGGTTTCCCCAGGGAACCATTGTACTACTGTATATGGTCAGATTACTTCAGGGAACCATTGTACTTCTGTGCATGGTCAGGTTACCTCAGGGAACAATTGCACTACTGTGACTGGTCAGATTACTTCAGGAACCATTGTACTACTGTGCATGGTAGGTTTCCTCAGGGAATCATTGTACTAATGTGCATTGTCAGGTTACCTTAGGGAACCACTGTACAATTGTGCATGGTCAGGTTACCTTAGGGAACCACTGTACAACTGTGCATGGTCAGGTTATTCATAAAGATAGACAAGAATGAGATTTACAGATAATTTAGTAGACTGAATTTTTTTCTGAACTCATTTTTTTTTGTTTGTTTATAGGTTTATGGTGATTGGAAACATAAATATAGACTTTTTTAAAAATCTTGCATCTTTTGGGGATATCATTCCAGGAAAGTGGAACAATATCATGTTTACTTGAAGTGGTGAGGTCTAGTAAAAATAGCAAACAAAAAGAAAAAAAAATGAGTTGACTTCACGATTGAGTAACGTTTTATTCTTCGTGGCAAGACCCCCTTTTTAATTTGGTACATACATGATATGAACATGAATTTTTTTTCTAAGATCAGCTGTTTTGCATGTAAGCCTATGGAGCAGTCAATAACAAGACTGCAACCTAAATATGTTAATTTGATTTGAATCTATTATATTTGTTGTTATTTTTGGGGTTACCTGAGGTAATCCTGTTATGAAAGAATACTTCGTAGATACTTTGCTGGTATATGCATTTATGCTGTAATTACACAGTTTCTTAATTTAAAATGTAAGACTTCATAGAATTGTATTGTTTATGCGATTATATGTAAATGTTACATGAGTTCGCTTGAGTTAAATGGGTTGTATTTGGTGTTATAATTGGGGTTACCTGAGGTAGTCCTGTCATGAATGAATACTTCGTAGATACTTTGCTAGTCTTTACATTAATTGTAATAAACCAACTTATTCATTTTGAATGTAGGACTTCATTGAAGTTATATTGTTTATGGGATATATATGTAAAGGTGATCTCAAATAACTTCAGTTAAGTGGGTTACATTTGCAATTATATTTGGGGTTACCTCAGGTACCCCTGTTATGAAAGAATGCCTATTAGATAGTTTGCTAGTGTAAACATTTATGTTGTAATCAAACAATTTCTTTATTTTACATGTAGGACTTCACAGATGTAAATTGCTTACGCGATATTAAGAAAATGCAATCTGTCTTAACTCGATTTGAATGGATTATACTTGTAGCTATTTTATGGGTTACCTGAGGTAACCCTGTCATGACAGAATACTTAGTAGATACTTTGTTAGTATATGTATTTATGGTGTAATAAACCAACTTCTTCATTTTCAATGTAGGAATTCATTGAAATTATATTGATTATGTGATGTAAATGTAAAGATGATCTGAATTAACTTGAGTTAAATTGGTTGTAATTGCTGTTATTGCTTGGGTTACCTCAGGTAACCCTGTTATGAAAAAAATATAAGTAGATACTATGCTAGTGTATACATTTGTATTTTGATCACACAATTTCTTAATTTAAAAATGTAGGACTTCATAGATGTGTATTTTTTATTTGATGTTATTGTTATGGTTACCCGAGGTTATCCTGTCATGTTCGAATACTTTGTAGATAGTTTTCCAGAATATACATTTAAGTTGTAATAAACGATTTACTTTTTTTATAAATTTTAACTTCATAGATGTGTATTGTTAATATGATATTTAGGAAAGGCAACTTAAGTTAACTTTATTTGAATTGATTATATTTACTGTTATTTTTTGGGGTTACCTGAGGTAGCCCTGTTATGAAAGAATACTTCGTAGTAGTCTCGATCATCCAGACGCTCCATATCCTATCCGCAGTAAGAACGATAACTCTGGTGTAACGAGACTAACTTCGTAGATACTTTGCTGGTATATGCATTGATGTTGTAATTACACAATTTCTTAATTTAAAATGTAGGACTTCATAGATTTGTAATGTTTATGCGATGTATAGATATATGTTATCTGAGTAAACTTGAGTTAAAAGGGTTGTATTTGTTGTTATTATTAGGTTACCTGAGGTAACCCTGTCTCTCATGTAACCCTGTAATGAATGAATTCTTTGTAGATACTTTGCTATTGTTTACATTAATTGTAATAAACAAACTTCTTTATTTCAAATGTAGGACTTTATGAATGTTGTATTGCTTATGTGATGTACATGTAAAGATGAACTCAGTTAACTTCAGTTAAGTGGGTTATATTTGTAATCATGTCTTGATTACCTCAGGTACCCATGACATGAAGAATGCTTTTTAGAAAGTTTGCTATTGTAAACATTTATATTTCTTTGTTTTAAATGTAGGACTTCATAGATGTGTATTGTTTATGTGATATACCGGAAAGGCGACTTAAGTTAACTTGATATGAATGGATAATACTTGTTGCGACAGTATACTTAGTAGATACTTTGTTAGTATATGCATTTATGGTGTAATAAACCAACTTCTTCGTTTTTAATGTAGAAATTCATTGAAGTTATAATGTTTATGTGATGTATATGTAAAGGTGATCTGAATTAACTTGAGTTAAATAGGTTGTATGTGTGGTTATTGTATTGGTTACCTCAGGTAACCCTGCTATGAAAGAATTCTTAGTAGATACTTTGCTAGTGTATACATTTGTATTGTAATTCCACAATTTTTTTAATTTGAAATGTAGGACTTCATAAATATGTATTGTTTATGTGATGTATATATATCAAAAGGTGACCTCAGTGAACTTAAATTAGATGGGTTATCTGTGTTGTTATTGTTATGGTTACCTGAGGTAACCCTGTAATGAATGAATCCTTCGTAGACACTTTGCTAGTGTTTACATTAATTGTAATAAACAAACTTCTTTATTTTAAATGAAGGACTTCATGAAAGTTGTATTGTTTATGTGATGCACATGTAAAGGTGACCTCAGTTAACTTCAGTTAAGTGGGTTATATTTGTAATTATGTCTGGGGTTACCTCAGGTACCCATGTTATGAAGAAAGTTTTTGAGATAGTTTGCTAGTGTAAACAGTTATGTTGTAATCGGACAATTTCTTTATTTTAAATGTAGGACTTCATAGATGTGTATTGTTTATGTGATATTTCTGAAAGGCGACTTAAGTTAACTTGATGTGAATGGATAATACTTGTTTCTATTTCATGGGTTACCTGAGGTAACCCTGTCATGACAGAATATTTAGTAGATACTTTGCTAGTATATCCATTTATGGTGTAATAAACCAACTTCTTCTTTTTAAATGTAGGAATTCATTAAAGTTATATTGTTTATGTGATGTATATGTAAAGGTGATTTGAATTAACTTGAGTTAAATAGGTTGTATTGTTGTTATTGTATTGGTTACCTCAGGTAACCCTGCTTTGAAAGAATTCTTAGTAGATACTTTGCTAGTGTATACCTTTGTATTGTAACTCCACAATTTTTTAATTTGAAATGTAGGACTTCATAAATATGTATTGTTTATGTGATGTATATATATCAAAAGGTGACCTCAGTGAACTTGAGTTAGATGGGTTATCTTTGTTGTTATTGTTATGGTTACCTGAGGTAACCCTGTAATGAATGAATCCTTCGTAGACACTTTGCTAGTGTTTACATTAATTGTAATACACAAACTTCTTTATTTTAAATGTAGGACTTCATGAAAGTTGTATTGTTTATGTGATGCACATGTAAAGGTGACCTCAGTTAACTTCAGTTAAGTGGGTTATATTTGTAGTTATGTCTGGGGTTACCTCAGGTACCCATGTTATGAAGAATGCTTTTGAGATAGTTTGCTAGTGTAAACATTTATGTTGTAATCGGACAATTTCTTTATTTTAAATGTACGACTTCATAGATGTGTATTGTTTATGTGATATTTCTGAAAGGCGACTTAAGTTAACTTGATGTGAATGGATAATACTTGTTTCTATTTCATGGGTTACCTGAGGTAACCCTGTCATGACAGAATATTTAGTAGATACTTTGCTAGTATATCCATTTATGGTGTAATAAACCAACTTCTTCTTTTTAAATGTAGGAATTCATTAAAGTTATATTGTTTATGTGATGTATATGTAAAGGTGATTTGAATTAACTTGAGTTAAATAGGTTTTATTGTTGTTATTGTATTGGTTACCTCAGGTAACCCTGCTATGAAATAGTGCGTAGTAGATACTTTGCTAGGGTATACCTTTGTATTGTAACTCTACAATTTTTTAATTTCAAATGTAGGACTTCATAGATTTGTATTGTTTATGTGATGTATATATATTAAAAGGTGACCTCAGTGAACTTGAGTTAGATGGGTTAGCTTTGTTGTTATTGTTATGGTTACCTGAGGTAACCCTGTAATGAATAAATCCTTCGTAGACACTTTGCTAGTGTTTACATTTATTGTAATACACAAACTTCTTTATTTTAAATGTAGGACTTCATGAATGTTGTATTGTTTATGTGATGTATATATATAAAGGTGACCTCAGTTAACTTGAGTTAGATGGGATATCTTTGTTGTTATTGTTATGGTTACCTGAGGTAACCCTGTAATGAATGAATCCTTCGTAGACACTTTGCTAGTGTTTACATTAATTATAATAAACAAACTTCTTTATTTTAAATGTAGGACTTCATGAAAGTTGTATTGTTTATGTGGTGCACATGTAAAGGTGACCTCAGTTAACTTCAGTTATGTGGGTTATATTTGTAATTATGTCTGGGGTTACCTCAGGTACCCATGTTATGAAGAATGCTTTTGAGATAGTTTGCTAGTGTTAACATTTATGTTGTTATCGGACAATTTCTTTATTTTAAATGTACGACTTCATAGATGTGTATTGTTTATGTGATATTTCTGAAAGGCGACTTAAGTTAACTTGATGTGAATGGATAATACTTGTTTCTATTTCATGGGTTACCTGAGGTAACCCTGTCATGACAGAATATTTAGTAGATACTTTACTAGTATATCCATTTATGGTGTAATAAACCAACTTCTTCTTTTTAAATGTAGGAATTCATTGAAGTTATATTGTTTATGTGATGTATATGTAAAGGTGATTTGAATTAACTTGAGTTAAATAGGTTTTATTGTTGTTATTGTATTGGTTACCTCAGGTAACCCTGCTATGAAATAATGCGTAGTAGATACTTTGCTAGGGTATACCTTTGTATTGTAACTCTACAATTTTTTTAATTTCAAATGTAGGACTTCATAGATTTGTATTGTTTATGTGATGTATATATATTGAAAGGTGACCTCAGTGAACTTGAGTTAGATGGGTTAGCTTTGTTGTTATTGTTATGGTTACCTGAGGTAACCCTGTAATGAATAAATCCTTCGTAGACACTTTGCTAGTGTTTACATTTATTGTAATACACAAACTTCTTTATTTTAAATGTAGGACTTCATGAAAGTTGTATTGTTTATGTGATGTATATATATAAAGGTGACCTCAGTTAACTTCAGTTATGTGGGTTATATTTGTAATTATGTCTGGGGTTACCTCAGGTACCCATGTTATGAAAAATGCTTTTTAGATAGTTTGCTAGTGTAAACAATTTCTTTATTTTAAATGTAGGACTGCATAGATGGGTATTGTTTATGTGATATATTGGAAAGGCGACTTAAGTTAACTTGATATGAATGGATAATACTTGTTTCTATTTTATGAGTTACCTGAGGTAACCGTGCATGACAGAATATTTAGTAGATACTTTGGTACTTTATACTTATGGTGTAATAAACCAACCTCTTAATTTTTAATGTAGGAATTCTTTGAAGTTATATTTTCTATGTGATGTATATGTAAAGGTGATGTGAATTAACTTGAGTTAAATAGGTTGTATTTGCTGTTATTGTTTTGGTTACCTCAGGTAACCCTGCTATGAAAGAATTCTTAGTTGATACTTTGCTAGTGTATACATTCATATTGTAATTCCACAATTTTTTAATTTGAAATGTAGGACTTCATTGATTTGTATTGTTTATGTGATGTATATGTAAAGTTACCTCAGTGGACTTGAGTTTAATGGTTGAATTTGTTGTTATAATTGGGGTTACCTCAGGTAACCCTGTAATGAATGAATACTTCAGATTATTAATTGAACTTTTATGAAAAAAAAAAAGTTTATAATTTTACCAGCCATCCCCACCCTACACGTACATACGAAATGAATGATCGGTGAATACAAATAATAAAATCATTTGGGAAGTTTGTTGACATCTTTGGTATTTGGTTACATTAAAATTTGGTATTAAGATCTATCTAAATAAGAACTATATTTTCGTGCGTATTTAATCAATGGCGCATTACCACGATTACCTCAGGGCACCGATTACCTCAGGGCATACAGCAGCGGACCTAACTGCCACCTGCTTTGCAAACAGGAAATGAGTAATTGTAAACATTGCAGTTCAGGGGTGAATTAAGAAAATATAGTCTTTATACTATTTATTCCTTTTAACTAAATAGGAACCACTCTGTATTTTCATAAAAAGATAGAAAATGGTACAGCTATGTTTAATTCTATCAAAATAACGACTTTGGATGTTTTTCAATCACATGGCAACTGTTGTTATGTAAGAGAAAGTAATGTTTCTTGAAAGGAGTTATCTCCCTTAGACCATTTTGAATAAAAAAGATATCAAATGTACTCAAAATCAGGACTAGGCTACATATTTTATTTTTTGATATTTTTTAAAGAAAATTATTCTCTTTAGGTTGCACATAAACATTTTCCTTAAAACATCCGGTCTTAGGAGAAAATAGTGAAATTCTTATACTGCAATAAGTGGGGAAAGTTCCTATTTGTCCAATATTCAATAAAGCACCAAGAAAAATATACTGTGTTCAATGTTTTAATATTACAAATGTAGCTCTTACTTCACAATATCTTTCAACACAAAAAGTATTGTGGATTTCTGTGATACAGTGTGTATCACTGTTTCATCATTTTGCATGATTCTTAGCCAGACTGCTACTTAAATATAGAAAGGTATAAATGCAGGTAAAATGGAGGTGCGGAAAATATTAGAGGGAGAGTCCAACTTATAGATAAAAAATAAACTGACAACGCCATGGATACAAAAATTAAGACAAACAGACAAATAATAGTACAAAATACCCAATATAGAAAACTAAAGACTAAGCAACACGGACTCCACCAAAACCTGGGGGCGGTAAAAAAATAAGTACTCACAATTCAAATTTCCAAAATTTCAAAATTCATTGGATTGAACGGCATAATCTTGCATAGACCCATGCACTCTTATTTGCACAAAACTTCCTGATATAGAAAATGGATTTGTGGGAAAAATGCTCCAGTCTTATAAAAGTATGAATAGAAATGAAGAACCAGTAATACAAAACAATAATTCCATCATACACTTTTTTTGTGTTTGCGAACAAATATGTTTTACGAAGAATCATTATGTATTGTGAGAAAAAACAACTTACCCTGCTGAACAACAGGGGGAAATGTCTACCCAAATAATGGTACACTATCAAATGATTATAAAGAATGAAGGCACAATTCAAACGATGTATTGTATTTATTTACAGGATATAGAAATTTCTCCTGACAACATTGTTAATCCATCTGAACTGTCAATGAAGGGTCCAAACGATCATGACAATCCAAGCTTTCTTTATGTAAGTATTACATTATATGTCAATGAAGGGTCCAAACGATCATGACAATCCAAGCTTTCTTTATGTAAGTACTACATTATATGTCGATGAAGGGTCCCAACGATCATGACAATCCAAGCTTTCTTTATGCAAGTATAACTTTCTATGCATGTCCCAAGTCGGGAGCCTCTGGTCTTTGTTAGTTTGGTATGGTTTTCATTTTATTTTCTAATATAAATTTCACAGTTTAGTATGACGTCAATTATCTCTGAACTAGTACATATTTTTGCTTCGGGCTAGAAACATTTAAAAACTGCATATTCAAAAAAAACAAAATTTGAGTTAGATATTATTTTGAAAATAGTAAATGAGGGATCATTTCGTCAAAGTAAAACCCCACATCGACCCCTTATTCAAAACAGTCCGAGTTTTTATTAATGTCATTTCAAAGATGTTTATCTGGTTAAAATAAAGGCACTTGTAGGATTTTCAAATAAAGTGTAATATTTTTATCTCTAGAGCGACGTATGGAAACCAAGAAGTTTGCGTTTAAAGCCCGATACCAGTTGAAGTAAGTACTATATATCAATGTTCTAGAATAAACCATGATAAAGCTATTTAATTAGATGCAAAAGAGAGAGGAAAGATACCAGAGGGACAGTCCAACTCATTGATCGAAAATAAAATGACAACGCCATGGCTAAAAATAAAAAGGCAAACAGACAAATACTAGTAATAGTACCGAATACACATCATAGAAAACTAAAAACTAAGCAACATTAATCCCACAACAAAGTAGAGGTGAACTCTGGTGCTCCGGAAGGGTAGCAGATCCTGCTCCCCATGTGGCACCCGTGTACAAGAAAAGAGGGACGAAAGATACCAAAGGGACAGTCAAGATATGGTATAGCTTACATATACGAAGCACAGTATCAAATAACATATCGAAACAATAACAATTAATACGAGTGTATATATATTTCTTAATCACAGAGCAAAATTGGACGGATCAACAAAACTGAAAATTATAAAACAAATTATCAGAAGCAAAATAGGTAAAGACAATAGCCAAGTTAGTAAGTTGTGCACGATGCATAGCATAAAATATGAGTATACCTCAGTGTAACAGCAAAAATAAATTACAATAGATATAGGAAGATGTGGTGTGAGTGCCAATGAGACAACTCTCCATCCAAATAACTATTTAAAAAGTAAACCATTATAAGTTAAAGTACGGCCTTCAACACGGAGCCTTGGCTCACACCGAACAACAAGCTATAAAGGGCCCCAAAATTATTAGTGTAAAACCATTCAAACGGGAAAACCAACGCATAACACACACAGCATACTGTCTTCACAGTAGAAATGTGTCCGAACCATCCATTTAAATAAGTTAAAACCCGTGTTGAATATTTTGTATTTGTAAGGAAAATGACACAAACATTCGTGAACGAAATAGTATCGGCAGTTATTATCTTACACAGACATGACCTCCAACCAGTACTGTCTTTTGATTTTTATATAATGTGTTAATGTAACTATTTCTGTCTTTTTAGAGGAATCCTGCCTGACAACAGAAACGACAAAAAATACTCATAACTGAACAATCGTCCATTACCAGGACGATTTATTGTCCAATCATAAAATTGTTCATTGCATACATGTAAATAGAAATAAAACAACATCAGCTACGCGTGGGAAAGAGGAGTTGTATTAAGTAGCACACAGGGAACGTTTTGCATAAATATATAATAATCTCCTATGTTTGTGTTTGTTTCAATCTTTAGTGTCGAATTTGTTTCCTTGCATCCATATCATACGGCTATCTCTGATTATTGTAAAACTGCTGTTTGAGCTATTCAAATTTTATCAAGAGGAAATATAAATGCCAGAAAGATATGACCGACAGCTCTGAATCCTAGCTTAACATAAACGGTATCAAATTGTCTGCACCTGATGTGCATTGCGAAAAGTTATGTCTCCTTAGTGATGCTTAAAGCCAAAATATTTAAAAGTCGAGTTCTCTTTCTAAAACCTAGTGATGTTAAAAAAATCTAATAAGACTTTATTTATTGCATGCGTCCTTTAACAATCTTCAAGGATTTGCAGGAAAAGCAAATATGACAAGGAATCCTCTAGAATGGATTATAATAATAAAACGTTAGTATTCTAGACAAGTGAATATGCCATAGACGGAAAGGTTTTAATAATTTTGGAAGGGTCTTTTAGCAATTTTATTTTATAGTAAAGGATATAGAAATGGATGATACATGCGGTATTAGAAATCACATTCATGCAATGACATCTGTAACAGTATGGAAACTATGCTAAATAAAATTGAGAATAGAAATGGGGAATATGTCAAAGAGACAAAACCCCGACCATAGATAAAAACAACAGCAGAAGGTCACCAACAGGTCATCATGGAGTCTACAACAAACGACTAAATATTATATCTTTACATCCCAAACGCCATACTCATTATTGTAACCCCTTATTTATAAAGTTTTCTCTCGACATTAAATTTATACAGATATGAAGCTGGAAAATAGAAAGGTTAGCTAAAATGCAGAGAGGTTGAGAGTAAAGTGTATTTCGTCCAGTAAATAAAGACAACAGTAGTATACCGCTGTTCAAAACTCGTAAATCTATGGACAAAAAAACAAAATTGGGGTAACAAACTAAAGGGAGGGAAACGCATTAAATATAAGAGGAGAACAACGACACAACATTAATAAAATCAACGGTACCCATTTTGTTGCACCAGATGCGCATTTCGACAATACATGTCTCTTCAGTGATGCTCGTGGCCAAAATATTTGAAATCCAAAGCATATATAAAAGATGAAGAGCTATAATCCAAATGGTCCAAAAAGTATAGCCAAATTCGTGAAAGGAATCAGAGCTTTGCACGAGGGAGATACATTCCTTAATTTATAATAATTTATAATATTTTGTAACAGCAAATTTTAATAACACAAAAAAATCCGTATTTTCATGCCAGTACCGAAGTACTGGCTACTGGGCTGGTGATACCCTCGGGGACTAATAGTCCACCAGCAGAGGCATCGACCCAGTGGTAGTAATAAAATCAACGGTACCAATTTTGTTGCACCAGATGCGCATTTCGACAATACATGTCTCTTCAGTGATGCTCGTGGCCAAAATATTTGAAATCCAGAGCATATATAAAAGATGAAGAGCTATAATCAAAATGGTCCAAAAAGTATAGCCAAATTCGTGAAAGGAATCAGAGTTTTGCAACACACACAGAAACGAACTAAGCATTAGACAAAATCCGATGAGAATAACAAATATAGCATCAAAACCAAATACATAAATTTGGGATAGAAAAGTACCATAACACGTAAAACAATAAAAAGGTTTAGTTAAGATGGTTAGAAATATAACGTCGCTAGTTTTTGACGGGGTTCGTGTTGTTTATTCTTTAGTTTTCTATGTTGTGTCATGTGTACTATTGTTTGTCTGTTTGTCCTTTTAGCCATGATGTTGTCAGTTTATTTTCGATTTATGAGTTTGACTGTCCCTCTGGTATCTTTCGTCCCTCTTTAAAACTACGTGGTTCAAACGTTATTATAAAAAAATACCAAATTATGTTATGAGTGCTAATGAGACAATCCTTCACCAGAGACCAAAGTTCGTCGAAGTATCCAACTATAGTCTGGTCAGCATAAAGTCTTTAACAATGAGCTTACCCGCAATTAAAAAGTGAAAACCAACAGCCATATTTATAAACAAAACAATAAATGAAAAAGATATATAGCAACAATCAATTATCCTCTAAGATTTATCATCCAGGTATATGAACCCATCCCGTGATCATTGTAGTTGGCAATGTTGTTGAATCTGAAACAAAATGCTCATTCTTAAAATATATAATTCACAATATATTGTGTTTATAATGAACTATAATAAAATGGGGACAGAAACACTATGTCATTGCTGCTGGACGTTTCACACATCTTTGTCAATATAAAGGAATTTGCGGTAACTACCATACAAGCGAAAGGGTAAAGCGCTATAAACCCAGTTTTAATTTACCATTCTCCCTAACAAAAATGTCTGTATTTTGCCATTTGATTATAGGTACTTTCCGTTTTGAATTGTCCACGGAGTTCAGTATTTTTGTGATTTTACCTTTTTTAACAGGTGTCAACAGACAAGTAGTCATCACTTTGGTGCTGACATACAAATATCATTTATATGTACATTTTCTCTAATTAAATTTATTGCACACAAAATGTTCAATTATTCGAAACACTAAGGTTGTTCTTTCCATTGGGTAGGGTTTGACATATCTGTCTTAGGCAGATAATTCGGAATTTTGGTTTCAATTTTCAAACCTTTTGTTTTTTATTTGGCTTACTGACTGGGTTGCTTTGATCATCACTTCTGTGTCTTAAATGAGCGAAATGCAGGTTTGGTGTACTAAATTATAAACCTGGTCTCTCTGATGATTTTTTGTACATTTACCTTTTCCTATTTTCGATGTGTCCAGTACAATCTGACATTGTTTTCCTGAATATATGATTCTACCGTTATCTGAGCTTGGACAGAAACACTGGTAACTGGTCTGTGTATTTCTACATATACCATTGTTAATGCATGGAGAGCTCTGACATTTACCAGTGCCTACAAAGTAAAGAAAATGGGCAAGTTATTGTAGCTTTGATATTAACAAAAGAGAGTTCTAGTGAACTTTCTGATGAAAACAAATTTGGCTTTTAAGCAATGATGACATGTACATCTTTTAGGAATTTTGGTCCTCAATGCTCTTCAACTTCGTACTTTTTTGGCCTTAACTTTTCTGGATTTGAGCGTCACTGATGAGTCCTTTGTAGACGGAACGCGCGTCTGGCGTATATACAAAATTTAGTCCTGGGATCTATGATGAGTTTATTTATATCATTCATAAATATGAAAACAACTGTCCAAACAAAGAGATTTTCTACTAAATAACTGACTTGAGAGCTGTTCCACTTCATTTTATGTTTCGTTTTTTCGTCATAATTACTCTATTATTCTCTCCTGATATAGGCATTGTAGCTAGTCAAGAAAATTATTTGTATTTGTTGTCTTTTGCGCCTTTTATCAAAGTTTATGAACCCTTCACTGGTATGGTGACCTATAGTTGTCAAATTGTACGTACTTTGGTCTCTGACGGAATGACGTCTGATGGGCAGTCATGCCGCATATTCTTAATTTTATAAAGGTAATATTTAATAGATGATAATTGAAATCCCTCTTTTAGAATCGGTGTTATTTGAGAGTACATACACAATTTGAAAAACAGATTCACGATGCTTGAAACATAATTAAAAATTTGATAATAATTAGTTATCAAAAGTACCAGGATTATAATTTTATACGCCAGACGCGCGTTTCGTCTACATAAGACTCATCAGTGACGCTCAGATCAAAATAGTTAAAATGCTCAACCACAATAAGTCCCCGGATGTGATTTTTCTTGAAAATTAGATGTGATGATGCTTGCAACAAAATTGATAATTACCATGACAAAATGATCGAAATCACAACAATTTCCTAGATACTATTGTCTTACCTTGCATTGTCTGTAATGTTGTTATTTTTCGTGGTTGTGAAGTTGTTGTAGATGGTTGTGTTACTTTAATCGGCGAAGACGATGAAGCAGACGACTGCGGACTGCAGGAACCATCTGGCTGCACGGGGTGTCCAATCAACCCGAATCTCATTGATATATGGTTATGGAATTTGATTGGATTTATACGCAGACATTTTACAACAAAAGGTTCATCAAACGTATTGGTTACTTTTGTGTTTTCGTCAGAGTTGCCTGTAAAGAGCTATTGAAAAAAAAGTCAAAATTGATTGTATACCATTCTAAGATTCACTGAGTAGAGATATTTTCCTGACATATGAAAAGACTAGTGTTTGTCTTAGAAAGCAGATACGTAAGTAAAGTAGTAAGTAAGTACAAACATATCAAATACAAGTAAATAAACAATGGTGTTAGTCAAGGCTCCGTGATGAAGGCTATGCTTTAACAGATAATGGTTTATTTTTACAGCTGTGACATGAATGGAGTGTTGTCTTAATAACAGTCATATCACTATATAAGGCAGTAAGTCCGTCTGCAGGGTAATTTTGGTTGTAACATCTACTTATAGAGTTCATTGGACTGATATCTAGTTTTCACGCAATATAGAAATAATAATATCCCGACTTACAGCTTACACGTTTATCTCTGATGGTTGCATGTTGACTTCTAGATGACTTTTGGTTATTTCAACTTATTTGTGGTGCTGTCTCTCATGCATAGATTAATAATGCATTTGATTTAAAGGTCTTTGGTTTTATGTGGTATGTCATGTCTACTAAGAATTTGAATGCCCCTCTGATATCTTCCGACCTTTTTTTAGGTCCTTATAAAATCAATTTGGATGAATACCAATGGATAGCTGGAAAGCTAGATAGACATATCGAATGTTGGATTGATAGACGGACGAAGAATCCTTTAACACTTTGTATACATTCCCCTACACATATTAGAACAACTCGCATGTGAAATTACACTCATACAAGTGAGAGGTTTAGCGCTATAAAACCAGGTTCAATCCACCATTTTATACGTAAGTAAATGTCTGTACCGAGTCAGGAATATGACAGTTGTTTTTCATTCGTTTGATGTATTGTGCTTTTGATTTTGCAATTTGATTAGGGACTTTCCGTTTTGAATTTTCCTCTGAGTTCAGTATTTTTGTAATTTTACGTATACTTTTTTCTAGAATATTTATATCATAAGAAAAAACAAAACATTGGAATAAATAGAGGATGATATGAAATGCTGATAAGTCGACGAAGATATACGAATTAATGTGATGAAGTACACATAGATGATTGGCTGTAAGAATGATCAATGAATTGATTTTTAGCTTTAGGGAGAATCATAAGTCGATGGATGACGATTGTAACCAACATAGAGAGTTATCAATGTCTTCCAATCGTATGTGAAATCGTGTTGGATGTTAGACGTAAGATGAAAAAATCTATATGTATTAAAAATCTACCTACAGCGCCGCTTTTACTATCTAGTGCCCGCCAGCTGTTGCAATCATCGCTATACAGTATACGATAAGACTCAACCCATTCCTGACAACAACCATATCTACCTTGAGTTACTATGCCTGTTAGGTTGAAAGTTTTCTTCATCTGTATCTAAAAGAAAAACAATGAAATGTATTACGTATTTTTCGAAGCTAAAATTAATAAGCGTGCAACTTGTGTTGCGCAATTAGTACCCATATGAATTCAGAAAATGTATAAGTGTGCAACGTGTGGTGCGCAGTTAGTACCCATATGAATTCCGAAATGTAGAAGTGTGCAACATGTGGTGCGCAGTTAGTACACATATACATTCCGAAATGTAGAAGTTTGCAACATGTGGTGCGCAGTTAGTACCCATATGGATTCCGAAATATAGACGTGTGCAACATGTGGTGCGCAGTAAGTAACCATATGAATTCCGAAAATGTAAGGTCAATGTAATGATGTATAATAATAAAATCAATCTTGCTTTCACAAACAGAAATTGTCGCACATGGAATTAAAAACCATAGATATAGGAAGATGTGGTGTGATTGCCAATGAGATAACTCTCCATCCAAATAACAATTTATACAAGTAAACCATTATAGGTCAATGTACGGCCTTCAACACGGGGTCTTGGATCACACCGATCAAAAAGCTATAGAGGGCCAAAAATTACTAGTGTAAAACCATTCAAACGGGGAAACCAACGGTCTAATTTATATAAAAAACGAGAAACGAGAAACACGTATAAGTTACATAAACAGACGACAACTACTGTACATCAGATTCATGACTTAGGACAGATACAAACATTTACAGCGGGATTAAACGTTTTAATGGTACCAAACCTTCTCTCTTGTTCTGAAACAATAGCATAACATCACAACATAGAAAAACACACGATAAAATACCAATTTGCAGACTTTACTCAATAACAAAAAATCATATTCATATTTCAATGGTTTTTCTTTTTTCTATAATTACTTACTGATTTTGATAGTCTGCCTGATATCTTTTTTTCGTTATATAAACGTCTTGTTTGATAAAAATAAGTTCTTACTCACGCACCGTGTAAACATAAACTGTACGCAAATTAAAGCATATTCGGTGGAAATTGCAGAGAGTCAAGGTGAGGTTTGTTTTTTTGTGTCCAATCACCGCAATTATTTTTTGTGTCTGAAACTTGTATCACATAAATGAACTTATTTATTTATCACAATACCTCTATAAATTGACGAAAATTGTTAAAGTTAGCAGACCACGATCCCATATGTGTCACTCCATCACTGCCTGTGTACTCTTTAGAGTCAATTAATCCCCTTGATATGCTAAAATCATGTACTGAATCACCATGGTAAAGTTCACTTGATGATCGGATGGTGACGTCATTATAATGAGTTTTTAAAATATCCGCATCACAATTACCAGCTAAAGTTAAAAAAAATGCAATTATCAAAAAAATCTTTTGTATGTTTTAAAATTTTCTTAAAATGTCCAAGTGATGATGTTACGAATTTTATGCACTTTTCTCAAAATGTCGTGTTTTATCTTAGTCTAAGAGATGCAGTAAAGCATTTTGAGCACAGCCAGTCTAGCGGATTGGTCAAATTAGTAACTGTCATTACTAGAGGAATATTTACAATGCTTTTTCTATTAAATGCTGTCGATACTCGAAAACAAAGTATTTTCCTTCGACGAGCAACATTTTAATTCCCTTTCGAATTTTTTTTTAATTTGCCTTTGTTTCGGCGTATTTAGTCATTCATTTGATCTGGGATCAGTATATTTATATGTCTATCAATATATATGTTCTTTATTTGAGGTACTATAGTATATTATAATGAGTTAATTCAAATCTTACCGTTATTTTGGTCGTGTGCAAGTAGAAAACGTTTGTGGAAGAAACTTTTCCTTACAGCTGTGCTAAATGTTAGAACACTAATGCAGAGTATAACTCTAACGGATATGTATTTCTGCAAAAGAAAATATGTTTGGTAGGGGCGGATCCAGCTATTTTAAAAGGGGGATTCCCAACCCAAAGAAAAGGGTGGAGTCCAGCTATATGCTCCAATTCAAATGCATTGATCGGCCAAAAAAAGGGGGGTTCAAACCCCCGGACCCCCTCCCTTGGATCCGCCAATGTTTGGTACCAGACAGTGGAAAGACACTCACATAGTGAACTGCATTAACCTTTCAGTTACTAGTTGTCATTTTTTTTTATTTATAAAAATGCATTACTTTAGAGTGAGTCTACTAGGGCGCAAGTTCCATATCAGGAAAGTCGCCTCCCAAAACATCAATATAATAATAAAGTGAGTCTACTTATCGAGAGACTGTTGTTCCTTGCTTTACCTCAAGCATGCAGCAAGTATTTCTGTCTATGATCGTCATGTCGACAAAAAAATTAAAACGATATAATCGGGAAATTATGCAAGGGGGTCCACTAAGATACAGGGCTCTGAATCTAAACTGCTAGTGGCATGTGACGGTTTTTTTGTTTGACTGTTTTCAACATAAAGGTCGCATTGTGAAGTGCATGCTGCGTAGATTGTTAATTGTGTTTGAAACCAAGTGTTTTACTTGAAACCCAGTGTTTTACTTGAAACAAACCCCAAGTTTCTTAAACTCTATTTTTATTTGGTGATAATTTGTAAGCCAAGAAACAGTTACCAATGCCTTATTGCAAAAAGCCAATATTTGAATCATTTGGGGATTAATACATGTGTAACACAGATTATGCCAAGATTAACCAAGAATTACTAACCCTTTGAAGGGGTTAGTATTGTTCAATTATAGTTTTTCTTTTTCTTTGTTGTCTTATTTGGTAATTGTCTGTTTACTCAACTTTAGTCTGTTGACGTATTCTCTCCCTTTATGAATCTAAAAATCGGTCGAGACATGAATACAATCGCATTATAAATAAAAGGAACAGCTTTAGAAATATTACTACAAGAATAGGTTAACATAAAAATGGATAGGTTTAACATAAATTTCAAAATATGTGTACACAATTAATGAAAAGTAAATTTAAAAAATGCGCTAAGTTTTCTTGGACAATATTTTCAAAACTTACCATAGTTAAAGTATTGAGAGAATGTCAGCGTATACACCTACGTTCTACAAATCTCTCCAGTGTTGTCATTTAGGTTTCTTATCAGGACTTACTATAGACGTCATGCATGATTTTAGATAAACTTGTAATGAAATTGGGTTATAGAAACAGAATATTATTTCAAAATAAGTACTTTAAAAACTTAGGCCCAGAAAAAGAATTTCATTTTGATTGCAGCAATTCGATAAAAAGTCGCATTTCAAAATCCTCATCAATATAGAGAATTTACAGCAAAAAACATACCCCAACAATAAGAAACCCATGAAAATTCCCCACAAAAAATGGCAGGACTCAGTGTATCTATGTAAGACTCGAAATTGGTTATCTCATGTCATTAACGCTGTTAGATCTTGATTGATCTTTACTGTGTATTACGTCGAGCCAAATCGGTAAAAAAAATATCAACCAGACGTGAAAAATTACACACATACTATAGTATAGTATTATAGGGTTATTGCATGCATATTGTCCCGTGTAGAATTTTATATTGCACGAGCTTACATTGCTTACTTAATATATACAATTTTTAAATCTAAAATGTAAAAGTGCAACACCAGTATCTATAGTATTATAACGGGGCTTTCTTGTGTGCCCGTTAATGTCGGGAACTAGCTATTGTATATACATGTATATGCCACCATAAAGTCACTGTTGTAATTGAACTAAGTCTCTTTAATGTTCACATGTTTAATCTTATAAAAGTACATGTATATATATAATATATTTGATGGCTCACAATTATCACTTCCAATACAAAACGTTACTAAATCCCAGCTCTATAAAAAAACATGCTACTTAAAGCTACTACTCTAAAGTGTCACATTAAACATGATGAAAGATCATTAAACTGATTATAAAGAACTGACCATCAAATCTTAGATGTAATTGATTACGTCACAGTATGTATACACACTTTAGACAAAACAAGCAATGATTTACTTTTTTTTTATTCAGGAAAACATTTATTGTTTTAAAATATTATTATTTTATTTCTCCCGGGCGCTTTTTCTTTCTCCGGTCGCTTTTTCTTTTTCCGGGTGATCTCTGGTGCTCCCGGGCGCTTTTTATAGGATCGGGGTCTTACTATAAAATATGCACCGTTAACATAAAAGAATCAAATAATTATTACTTTATATACCAGCAGTAAACAAGAAAACAGCTAACAATACTTTAGATACATATGATGGTCTAAAAACATATATCAGTCAATGTAAAAAAAACATTAACAAGAAAAAAAAAATAATACTGTAGTATGCATTTGTTGCAGTGAAATCATACCTAAACATGCAATGGAAATTATTTCTAAAATCAGTCAAAGACAGTTGAAGTGCTACATGTATGCATAAGAATAAAATGTCATTGGCATTTTTTAACTGTATGTAACTGAACAAAAAAATCAAACAGTAACATTTATTGTAAAAAAAAAGTCAATCAGATAGCTTCAAAAATCAAAAATGTTGAAAATGAACTTGCTTTTGAAACAAAATAAAATTTAACTTAGCATACGCTTACCTTCAAAATCATGTCAATAATATTTTCTATTTTCAGCGCCTGCAACAAATTCACTAAATGGCCGTTTTGAATATGGTTCATTTATTTGCGTTTTAAGATATTTTGACTAACATTATTATATGCTTAATGTTCATAAAATAGTAGGTGTAAATATTTTTATGTTAGTTTTTACATTAATAAACGGTTTTAGGACAACGATAATCTTTTAAGGATTGTATATATTCTAATCTAGTTTGCTCCATGTTTTTAAACAGTAATAAATAAAAATAAGAGATTTTTTTTTACCGTGTGACACGGGTGCTCCGTTGCTGAGGAATTTACTAAGAGAAGAAGGTAAGAAGAATACGGAAAATACCCGTTGCCAAATCCGTAATGATTTTTATTAAAGCACATTATTGACCTAGACTAGCCTGTTGATAAGGACGCTTGGAATTTAAAAAAAATATTACTCATGTTTTGAGGAGAAAAGGACAGTTTTCGTAAATTCTATCAACAGTTTTGTTTTATAAATATACAAAACATTAGTGTGAAAGACAGCATAAGGTAAAATAAAGGGCATTTTTTGGTGATTTCTTTTCAAAAGAGGTTTCCATTGTCATGTTTACCTGTTGACAGGTTCGGACACACCGGCACTTGACTGAATTGTTTCTATTAACCATTTTTTTTTTCACTTCATACATTGATTCTATAATATTTTTATAGCGCCACCTACAATATCTGTGCCTTCTTGTAATCTTCAACATATTGAATGAAGTTAAGAAGTATTATGTAGATGTAGATAGATGTATCTAAGTACAAGGGAGAAACTACATTAGTGATAATAATTTTACAAGAGAGGATAATTTGGTATCGGGAACGTTCGCCCTAATAACATGTTCGCCCTGGGTACGTTCGCCCTGAATTCGTTTGCCCAGAGAGTCTGTTCGCCCTACTAAAAAATATTTATTTTCAGGGCATTGAATTTGAATAAACTTATTCAGATATTTCTATAGTATATATTCTTGAAATTTATGGAAACAGGGAAATATTGAAAAAGGCTTGTTTAGGATTGTTAATTATTCAATGACAAAATAATTCAGATCACTGATTATTGTGATACAATGTACTTGTCTTAAAAGACTTTTGATGGATAATTTATAATAATCAAACGTTTTGTTTTGATCAAATATCCAGCTTGAAACACAATGATGTACGAACTGTAAATCATGAAACCGATTTACAAGTTCATTTATTATTATACTCGGAGACTAGTCTCATACTGCATACATTCATGATTGACTGAATACAATTATTTTGTTAACAAATATTAATAAAGATAGTGTATACCAGTATTTTACTCTGTAAATCAAAGGGAAAATGACAAAATGATTACGGTAATATAAATATTCTGTCATTTTTTTTACAAACTTTAACATATTTTGTTCAAATACTTAAATTTATGCTACTGGACAACAAATAGAAAAAAATAAAAATCTGGGCGAATGGACCCGGGGCGAACAGGTATCAGGGCGAACAGGTAGTATGGCAAACGCGAATCAGGACGAACGGACCCGGATTCGAGAGATTACTCGGTCATCACGACAAAGATTGAAGATTGAAGATTTCTATTAAATAATGCAAAGTCGACTTTCCATATACCATAGCAGCATTTCGATAGTCGACCATCCAATGAATAGAATAAGAGCCTGAGTTCATACACATGACATACAAAATTTAGTTGGGAAAAGAAAATCACATTTTAAAATTTCAACCTGTCCTACAGGTACTGGTGTAACTGGGCTTACTTGTACATGTACAATGAGCACAGGGGTTTGTTACAATTTGTCTAATTTTGTTGCTATTTTCACATTTCCTGACCGGTGTGAGAAAAATATTTCTCCTCTAGTGAAAAATCTGTTCTCAGCAAATGATTGATTTAAATTTAATTGTGACGTTAAATTTTCATGTTTTCTTCTGAATTTTCTTATTGTGACGTCATGAACAAAGGCAACCATGCCTGATGACGTCACATCAAAAGTACACAACTTTCCTGAAATCTCTGAAAACATGGAAAAGGAAGGATATAAATCATAAGAGAAACAAATTCCACAACTGTCATGACTGTCACTCATGTATTACAATATTTCTCCACTCTCCACAGTCAGTCAGGGGTACTACTTGTACAAGTTATTTTTATTTACTTGAAGAAGTAAAAAAAAATATACACATATAAGTGAATTAATAAAGTTGAAATAATCTCCCTTTAATTTTCTCAAAAATTTACTTACATAAGTAAATTTTTCTTACAATCCTACACATTTTCTCAAGTTTAGATGTAAAATCAGGACTTTAACAATTTTTCCCAGGTTAGCTCATATTTTTTAATTAGAGTTCAATGTTTCGTCTCATTAATTCAACAAAGAAACTGATTGTGCAAGATCTTAAGTATTTGCGCAAGGCCTTAAAAATTTGCTCCTTGGGGGTTTGTAAATGAGCAGTGTTCTGAAGATAACAGACAAATGGGATTTTCATTGCCCATGAAATTACACTTAAATGTTTAGGTACCAGTCTTTTATTACAACTCCAGTTTCCGGTGCATACAAAACATGGAGGGAAACAAAATAGTGTAATTTTTTTCTGAATTTTTTTCTGTTTGATTATAGGTTTATGCTGAATTGAAACATATATATAGACTTAAAAAAAAATCTTGCATCTTTTGGGGATATCAATCCAGGAAAGTGGAAGGATATCATGTTTACTGGAAGTGGTGGGGCTTGGTAAAAATAGCAAACAGAAAGTAGAAAAAAGATGTTTTGACTTCAGGATTGCGTAAACTTTTATTCTTCGTGGCAACCCCCTCTTTTTTCCGATTAAATCACAATTTCACATTAGTATATACATGTACATGATATGAACATGATTTTTTTTTTCTATGTAGCATTTTTTATTTTTTTATTTTCAAAGATCAGCTGTTTTGCATGTAAGCCTATGGAGCAGTCAATAACAAGACTGCAACCTTAAGTAAAGACATATGTAAAGGGCAGATAACTTTAAATTATATTAGAGCAAAGAAATCCTAAGAATTCAATAAAAGAATGGGATGGAATAGGATGACTTTTTTACTTATACAAGTAAAAAAATCTGAGTGTCTACAGTAGCGAATCCAGGAATTTTCATAAGTGGGGGCCAACTGACTGGCCTAATAGGGTGCCCGCTCCAGTCACGCTTCAGTGATTCCCTAAATAAGCAACCAAATTTTTTCCCAAAAAGGGGGGAAATCTGCCTCTGGTCTAAGGGACATAACTCAGCCAATATTTTTTTTTACCTATACAAGTAAATAAAATTCACTTGTATAAGTAGCCTACAAATTTACTTATATAAGTATATTAATATTACTTCTTCAAGTAATTAAAAATAACTTGTACAAGTAGTACCCCTGACTGACAGTTAAATTTTAATTATTTAAAAAGCTTGACAAGCCTCACGCTTTAAATATTGAAATTTTCGATGGAGAAATATCATAATACACTTGTTGCTATCCATATGAACCAAGAAAAAATCACGTTATTTTTGGGGGTTCATATAGATAATTAAACTGGTAAATTGTAACAAACCCTCATGTGAGCACAACTTAAAGATAGTCCCACAAACAGATTTCGCTAATGTCAGTCACAAGCTAATAAGAGTTTTTACTTCCTAAATGATACCTTATACTATGATGATGTGTTCAGGGTTCTTCCTTACCAGACTCATATATCCCTCTTGCTGCCAGAGGGACACATACATGTATGTCCATGTTTTCATTGATGCAACCTTCTCATTGCTTTACCTCTTTCAAAATAAAAGACAAAAAATTGAAAAGTGGAATATTTTTCTACAATGGCTCTCAAATTTATGTACAAATGTTACGGTCATAACAGCATGAAGTCATTGTTTGGTACATGTATGTCACGTCACAAACAATGAGCGGTCTTATTTTCTGGCATATGAAATGCAACTCTGAAAAACATCTTGCAGCAAGATGGATATTGACTAATGTGTTTTTCTCTGTCTTATTTCTGTTGCAGACAGATCTCTTTTGCCTATTTTATATTATGATGGTGCACTGCTGTTATTAAAATATCATCCCCCACTGTCAGATAACCCCCGTCATTGCTGAAATATCTTCTTCCATCCTCAAATGACCAACACTAGTGTCCAAATTTTTTTTCAATTCTCAAGATGCATTGAGCTGGTGCCATTTTTCTAAGCATTTATAATGAATTACATGTAGCCTTTAGGCTGTTTTTATTGTAATCCAAAAGGGTCCTCCTTGTTACAGTTGTAAAGCCCTGTGTAATTTCTGGCTATGATCGCTTATCACTTGTACAGCATGTACAATGTACAGGTACATCAACACACCTTACAATAGAACACTTGATCAAGATAGAAAGATTGATTGCATTATTTAATTAGGTTTCAGCAAATGCTAATGATTAATTAAAAAAATAATTTAAATCAACTCGATCAAGTTTCAAAGAAAAAAGTTCAAAAAGTGGAACACATGCTATTATATTTTTAAAATTATGCAATCTACATTCTTAAACATGTACAAAATAAGACTTTTACCAGAACCTTATGTCATGTATGTCATGCCAAATGACATGAGTACAGCAGTTATCAATAATATTGAATCATCACTTTACAAGTTAAAAAGTAAATTCATGAATATTAACTGCAATTTTATAATCTGTAGAAACTTTGTATTGTAGTTTTTAATTCATTTCATAGCTACATGTATACAATGTAGTTTACAATCAAATTGATACTTTCAGAATAGAAAGATGCATGTTGCATAGTACTATGAAGTTTGCTATTTCATTGTATTTAAAGACATTTAGGACATTGAAATTGTTAAACCTTTAAAGTTTTAAATGTTTGTCCTCCAAAATTTTCTTGAGCCTTTAACAAATGTTGATGCTGCAAGCCGTTGATACCAGTTCATGATCTAATGACTTATGAATTTGAGAATGTAAAAAAGATCCCCCATATTTATGCCCTATATACATTGTACCATTACCAAAATATTAAAAAAAAACAATTTTGGAAACTTAAGGATGTACACCTCTGAGGAGCCAAAAACTTCTAGAATTAAACTTTTTTTCTTTACCTGATTTTTAGGTTTATAAGACTGTAACAAAACAATTGGTGAAGAAAAAATCATATGGTGGTGTGCTTCTTTTTTTGCTACGGCCCTTTGAAAATGCCCAATTTTGATGATTTTCTCACTTTTCATCGATTTTTACCTATTTTTGGGCTATTATCGTGAAAAAAATCACAGTTCCACAATTAAACTTTTTTTCATACTTTCCATAAAGATGAAGTGGACCAATCTGAAAAAATTTAACTTACAAAAACTATAGGTAGGTGTTAAAATAAGAAAGTTTTATCATATTTTGATGCTTTTTTGTGTAAAATTTACCATACTGCCAATTTTGTATTTTTATGATTTTTCTCATTTTAAAGAACAAAATGCATATTAATTCAACTTTTTTGTTATAAATGATTGAAAAAATACATATATAAGAAATTTTGAAAAGACCAAAATGTGATGGGATGTATATTATTCTTGTAAAATCATTTTTTGTATCCCTCACCCATTTTCTCAAAATTTTGACTCAAAATACTGACTAGAATGGTCGTAAAATTTGAAAACTGGATTATTCAAAAAAACGTTCATGGTAAATACACAATTTTTTCATAGAGTTATGTTTGATTAAAATATTTTTACAATTCATTGATATTTTCCACTTCTATCATATGTTTTGGAAATAATTTAAGAACGAGATTTCAACGAGACTGAACGAGACTGAAAAGTCAGAAGAATACATCCTTAAGGACAGTTTGTTGTCATTCTTGACTTAAGCATGTAAGGGGAAGCCATTCACACTTGGCATTGGAATCGATAATTATGACTTCTTTATAAATTAGTTTCATAATGTATATATGAATTGAGTTATCTCCCCTGATATTGCTAAGTTAATTTTGATTTTATATCAAACAAAACTAATGCTGTATATACATGATATACAATATAACGTAGTTGTAACAGTCAGATTAATTCAATAAAATATAAAAAAAAATCATTTACAAATGAGCACATTCCCCACTTAAAGATCTACACTGGGTATGTACATTTTTAAAGACATTTTGTTTTCTACATTTTTATAATCTAACAAGAGGGACAAATAGGATAAAAAAGAATCCTGGCAAATGTGAATAATGATTCAAAATATATAGAATAAAGAAAAATAATCTCTTTGATTAAAGACTAAAGCAATTGAGACCTGTTCTTCCCCATCAAGATGATTAAGTCATAGATGCCATGCTATAGTTGGAGAGTGAATTATCAGTTGTAAAGGGGAACAGTTGAAGCACCTTAATTTGATCTTAATAATTATAACATTAATGCTTACAGCCTAATAAATACAGTCATGACAGTTGTCTGGATAACAAAAACAAAAAAAAACTAGGCAAATTCAAAAAGGGAAAGTTCATAAGAAAAAAATTAACATCTCATTGGAAATCTATAACTCCTAATTTCATTTCAGATTTCTTCATTAAAATGGCTGACAAACCAAAGTCTCGTGATGACGAATCCCTCAATTTTGAGAAGTTGGAGAAAGAATTACATGCTGCTGTGGATGCTGATCAAAGATACTGGAGAGAGAATGATGCTAAGTTTAGAGCAGTGCATCAGAAAGTAGCAACATATGATGAATTTAGGTTTGTAAACTTGTCAATGAAATTGTTATACTGTAAATTCAGAATTGTATGGGAGATTTTTATTATTGCAAAAATTAGGATAGACACAGGTTCCAGACTTAGTCTGACATATACAATACATGTATGTGATCACAAGCACTCAAACCTTCCTCTAACCTGGTACAGTGGTACATGTACATGCATGACAGGAAACATCCTGTTTGGGGCAATTACAAAAAAACAACCCACAAAGAAGGCAAAACATGCAAAGTTCTGAAATCTTTAACCACTTACACAAACAGAAAAGCTTAATTGAAGCTTCTTTCTTGCACTAGGTTAAGAAGCCTATGGATTTCCTTGTTATTATTTTGATTTATAACTCTGTGTTGTAGAGATATTGTCAAAGCTTCACATCTGAAACCACTGGAGAAAGGTGACAAAATGGAAAGTGTTCAATTCAATCAACCTTGGAATGTTGCTGCAGCTAAAAAGTCTGAAACAGAACAATCAGAAAAGGGACAAATTGATAAGGTACAGTTATATTGAATCAAATGAAAAAATATATTACTGTAATTCAGAAATAATTGCAAGTTGTTTTTTATTAGTTGGAATAATGTGGTTGTAGTCAAGTCAAACTTAAAGATTTAACCTCAAACTAATTGCAACAGAAAATAGTTAAGTTCTAATCTATAGCATTATGCCCTTTATATACACAGAAAAAAGTCCCATAAAATCTAACTTGAGGAAAGCTCAAAATCAGCATTTTTAATTTCCTATGGAAATTAACATTGAAAGGGGAGATAACTCTTGCCAAAATGAGTCTTTTTTAGTCAGTTTTTGGTTGATTTTCTCTCGAAATTTGTGTAAAGTATGATGCTTTGATGGGGTTATACGTTTGTGTTTGACTAAATTGTTGAATCTTCTGCTCATGAGATGTACAAAACCAAAGTGTTATGGGTAGTATTATTTTTTTGTGCATTTTTCATTAAAGAAATTGCAAATTTGAAGCTTTGTAACCATTTTGAAAAATTAATGTTAACATTTGGTATTGTTTATATCTGTATATTATATTTTTTCAGCAACTTACTTATCTAAAGAAACTTTAAACCACATAAAGAAGAATACATGCTTAATTATTTTTATTAAATTTGAGATTCTTTACCTTGACATGTTTAAAAATTCAATAAATGGTCAACTAATGAATTACGAAATCTAGATTATAGCTAGATAGAATATATGAAAACACCTTTAGAGTTGTTTGGTATACTCTAAAGACTGCTAAATAAATCAAAAATCAAAACACTCTGATGAATAGAAGCGGTAAAATTATAATTTTGTATCAATTTTTGTTGATATTTCTGCCTTTTTTGCAAGAGTTATCTCCCTTTTCAATGCAAATCTTCACAAGAAATTTAAATGGTGATTTTTTAAGTCTTCCTCAAGTTAGATTTTATGGGACTTTTTTCTGTGTATATTTGGGGTATAATGCTAAAGATTAAAACTTTAAAATCTTCTGTTGCAATTACTTTTGGGTAAGGGTCAAATTTATGCTAGATTGACTGGACTATTGGGGGAGTGTTGAAATACTATTAATGTATTCTTATATCTGATACATGTATACCTATTTGTATTCCCAGCTTAAAGACCTAACTATGCAATTGATCCAGGTTGACTGGCTCTGATGAACAATGTACCTCTCACAACAATGATTGCTTATTTTGACTCGTTCCAGTTTCTGTGTCTCTGGATTAAACACATCTTATATTTGACTTTCTGTAGGGTTCTACCACAATCCACAGATAATTTATCCTACACCCTGTTAAATATATCTCAAATTTTCTAATTTTCAATTTTAATGATGAAAAAAACATTGCTTTCACATTACACTTTGATGGAAACTTATAATACATCATAAAAAAAAAAGACATTAAGTACAGGTCTAAAAGAACTCACAGTGTTTGACCGTTAGATGCAAATACAAATTAAAATACATCTAACAAAAAGACAAAGTAGAAGTGGACATTGGTACTTATAAATCCCCAAAAACAAAAAGCCACTAAGTACAGATAAGAGAGTACTTGCAGCATCTTAAAAGATTGTAATCACTTTTTCTTCATTTCTATTTCAGAACAAAAATATTCCAAAAACAGGCCAGGAGTTTGTACAGTATTGGAGACGTTATTTGAAATCCCTTGGGGAGCAGTATATATATCTCATAAGTATTGGTGGAGACAACTTAGCTAGTATTTTCAAGACAGAAATAAGTTTTGGACTTCTGGGTGATATCGTTAAAGCACTTGAAAACAAAATAGTTGAAAGTGACAATGAAAAAGTTGTGCAAATACTTGAAGGACTTAGCGAGACAAACCGATTTTCACTATCAGTACAATTCTTAAGTTCTCAGGAAAAGGACCTGTGTAATACATTATTTGATAGGTTGAGGACCTCATTTACAGACAGTGAAGAAATGACCGCAAAACTGAACAGTTTGTCTGAAGTTTATCAATTAAAATAAAAATAAATTTATTTTTTATCATTTAATTTGTATTTTAGATTGAATTGATTGCCACATGGAATATGTGTGATGTTGTCAGCAGGGACAGAACTACACTTTGAATGGGAGGTGTATATGTCCATAATGGTAAAATTATGGGCAATATTAGTATATCTAACTATTTTTGGTAGATTTAAAGTAAAAAATATTTTTATTCCAATAAAAAGGGGGCTGGTGTTTGTAATTTCAATCAACACTGAATTCAATCTGAAATTATGTTTTTCTTCCGTTTTTCTTACCAATTTATTCAAGGTCAATAACATATCTTCTCATCATGTTTATAAGTTTTCCTTTTTAAGAATGAGTTGATAGCATGAATTTCATTTGTATTTTTGTCTCGCTGTGACGAAGTCAAAATGTAATACAAAGGTGTCAACAATGTTTTAGTGTGTGATAAGGTCTAGTTTATGGTGAGCCACTAGTGGTACAATGTAGGTCACTGATATCGGTATGCAGTTGTATTAGCATTGGCATATCCCCAACATCCTAACCAAGGAAATTATTTGGCCCTTTCCCCTCAGTCATGATCTATCGACTTTGGAACTTTGGTTAGTATACATCATTATCATGTATTATTTTGTGATTATATCAGTTTATTGAAACCACTAGTGGTATGTCAATGATATTTGGTATGCAATTGTACATGAATAAGCATTGACATATCTAATTTTCATGGAGATTTTTTGATCATAGGTCACCGTACAGCTTCAAACAATTAGCAAAGCCCAGTCCACTATAAAAGACCCCAAAATGACAGATGTAATTAATTCAAACGTGAACACTAACGTCCTAATTTATGTCCATAAAATGAATGAAAAACAAATATGTAACACATCAACAAAGGAAAAGTACTGAATTGTATGAAAAGTATGAAACATCTAGGCATCTGAACGTTTTATTGTCAAGCCTACGACTTTTGTCGCAGAAAGATGGACATAGGGATAGCAGTGGCATTAGCTAACTTTTTCAAAGCTTTATATTTTAGAAGGTGGGAGACCTTGATGCTTTATACTTTGTATATGAATGCCTCATATTACAAAGTTTACGTCAGTCACATGTCCAATGTTCTTGACCTCATTTTCATGGTTCATGGACTACTTGAAAAAAAGTTAAGATGTTTTGTACTGTTAAATTCTCTCTTATTATAAGTAATACGATAACTAACTATATTTGGTATGTGTGTACTTTGCAAGGTCCTCATGGACGTCAGACAGTTTTCACTTGACCTGGACCTCATTATACGGATCAGTGAACAAAGTCAAGGTATGGTGTTATAGTCCGTATTTTAGATACTATAGGCAAATAAGTATATTATATTTGGTGTATGGAAGAACTGTAAGCTGTACATGTCCAACTGACAGGTGTCATCTGACCTTGACCTCATTTTCATTATTCAGTGGTCAAAGTTAAGATTTTGAATTTTTTTATAATACTATATGCAATAGGTCAACTATATTTGGTGTATGGAAATATTTTATTAAAATTGAGAATGGAAATGGCGAATGTGTCAAAGAGACAACAACCCGACCAAATAAAAAACAACAGCAGAAGGTCACCAACAGGTCTTCAATGTAGCGAGAAATTATCTATATGTCAGTCACACAGGTTTTATTTGATCTTGACCTCATTTTCACGGTTCATTGCTGTGTCAATTTTTTGTGTGTTGTTCTACTTTTCATTTTTTTTTAAACATTTTTTATTATTTATGGATTAACAGGCATTTACATAAATTATCTATAGTGGCACATAATAAAGCAAGCAAGAAAAATAAGCATAATCAAGCAAAAAACAGTAAACAAAAATAACTAATAATACGATATACTATTACGGAATATGGATGAAGTATAACATTTTCATCAAAAAATATATAGTGATAATGGAAATTACATTTCAGGCACATCTATATAAAATAATTCACTATTAAATTAATTAATGATTTTATCCCGGGGGTTCCAGTACATGTTATAATCTTTCACACTCATATGTTTTGAGGAATTATGTTTTTCTAAAATCAAATTTTCTTTGATATAGTTTTTAAGTCCCTCTATGTGATCTGTATATAAAATACTTAACAAGTAAAATGACTTTATTTTTTATAAAATAAAGTTTATAGTTATCATAAAGACCAAACATGACTATATCTATATTAAGTGGAATTTCAATATGTGTTGTTTCAAAAATCCAGGCATTCAGATCTGCCAAATGTCTGCTACAATATGACAGCCCCACAATAAGTGTTCTATGGTTGCTGGTTCTTCCTTGCAAAATGTACATAAATTACACTGTACACGTTTCATCTTTAAAAGTAAAGTATTAGTACCTAAAATACGGTGAATAATTCGGTATTGAAACCAACAAAGCTTGTTATTTTTTGAAATTTTAGTGACACAGTTATGGATTTTTTTCCAATCCCCAATAACGTTATTTAATATACCCTCCCATTTTCGCTCAGCTGCTATTACAGCTGGTATCGCACCTTGATTTAATATATTATACATGTCTTTTGAACCTTTGTTTGACTTGAAAAAAATGTTTATATTAAAAGGTAACAGAGCTTGTTGTTGTTTTTCCCTTTCAGTGTTGATTCCCATTGATTGTAGCCATTGTTTTAATGTTACTTTAATACCATAAAATTGTAAAAATGTGGGTTTAAAAGAATTTAGCTGTTCAAAATTTTGATAAGACAATATATTTCTTGCTTATCTAGAAGGTCATTTACAGTCCATATCCTGTTTAGTGCCCAGCTTCTATAATAAACACTGACGTTATCAATTTTAATGTTCTCATTATTCCAGATAGATGAAGATATGACTTCCTCAAAATAGCGAGGATGTCGAAATCTCGACATGTTTTTCCAGGCACAAATAACTCCTTTCCAAAAAACGTTATCTAAATTTTTAGTTGTTCCAAAATAAGCCAACTCTGTAAAATTTATATTTTGTGTAGCAGTAAATAATTTGACCCACTTTGAATTTGAATTAAATAATCTCCTAACCCAGGTCAATTTTAGCCTTTGTATAAAATTTCTCAAATTAATCATTTTTAAGCCACCTCTGCAGTATTCTTGACATATTAAAGAGCACCCGATTTACCTTGTCATGTTTACCATCACAAATGAAAGCATACATTTTACTTTTGAGTTGTTGTAGTACATTTTCATTTGGACTTGGTATGGATAAGAATAGATGATTCAATTTTGATATAATTAAAGATTTTATAATAGTTATTTTACCAAACGGAGTAAGCGACTGTTTTGACCATTTTTGTATAATACTTTCTATTTCTTGAATTCGAGGAGCATAATTTAGATTTAACAATCTATCCAAATCAACACACAAAGTGAAACCCAATAATGTGAAGGTACTGGAACCCCATTTCAATCCCCACTTTACGCATATTTTATCTTGACCATGTTTTTTACTTCCTATCCATATAACATTTGTTTTATCTAAGTTACTTTTCAGTCCTGATATCTCAGCATAGAATTGCAAGATACGGAGGGATGCATCTAAAGAAGAAGGAGATCCATCTAAAATAAAGTGATGTATCATCAGCATATTGAGACAATATACACTCTGTATTATCTATCGTTATACCTTTAATATCATTATTATTTCTGACTAAAATGCCAAGTATTTCTGCACATAGCAAGAAAAGGTAAGGAGACAAAGGATCTCCTTGTCTACAACCTCTTTCCACACGAAAAAAATCTGACAGACAACAATTTTGAGTTACTGTTGAAGAAATATTATTTTAAAATGTTTTTATCCAGTTCATGATGGATTCTCTAAAATTAAAATATTTAAGTGTCTCAAATAAAAATGACCAGGAGATAGAGTCGAATGCTTTTTTAAAATCAATCAAGAGTAATATACCAGGATGTCTATTTCCTCTGTAAAATGTAAAATATCGTATATAAGTCTAAAGTTCTCCCCAATAAATCTCCCAGGAATAAAGCCTGTTTGGTCAGAATTAATCAGTTTATTAAGAACTGACTTTATTCTCTCTACTATACAGCTAGATGCTAATTTATAAATTGAGTTTAAAAGGGTAATTGGACGCCATTTTTTTTTAAAAATGGGCTGTTTTTCTTGAACTATTAGCAATGGTCAACCATATTTGTTGTATGGAATAATTGTTAGATGTACCTGCCTGCCTTTCATGGTTCGTCTGACCTTGACCTCATTTTCATGGTGCATTGGTCAATGTTTAATTTTCTTTGTTAATGACAGTTGCAATAAAGCTGAATATCAACATAGTATTATACATATATTGACTGGGTGTGAGGGTAAAAGCAAGTTTGTTGTCCGTGAGATACCAACTATTGCTCGAGTCGAAGCCCAAGGGCGGCGAACAGATCATGTTCCACAGCATTAGTTCTGATTTATTTGGTGTAATGAAATGATTATAAAGTGTCACATGACCTTGACCTCTCTTTTATGGTTTACTGGACAATGTTTAGTCTTTGTGGTTTTGTCTATTTATCAGATATCATAAGCTATAGGTCAATTGTATTTGGTATATGGAACGATTGTAGGGTGTACTGTCTGTCTGGCAGGGTTAATTTGACCTTGCTCAATTTTCATTGCTAATTAGGTCTTTCCACTTTTCTGTGGAAAGACCTATTGTATTTCTTCTGATTATTTTTATATTTTTTTATTCCGCCTAATTTTGTTCTTGCGATAAATGTTTGTTTCGCAATATGTCGCTTAGATATTTGGTATATGATATCAAACAGTTAATGCCCTTTTGAAATTTACCCTGCGTAACTGAATACTTTTCTTTGTAGGAGTTATCTCCCCAAACACTGTTTTCCTTGTGAGCGCAACTCCTTCGCAACCGTAAAATATTACGACAAAATTCTTTTGACAAATTGTTCGTTACATCCTCAGGGAATTTTGGGTAATTTGGATCGAAGCGATTCGATGAAATTTTATAGGAGTTATCTGCCTTTACGGAATAAATTTGTCGGTATGTTTTTTTAACTCATAAACCGTTAACCGTATAACCCTGGAATGTTTTTATTTGAGTCCCCTGATTCCTCACTTAGAAAATTAGGTCAAGGTCAAAGGTCAAGGTCGTATTTGAGATTTTTATTGGTCTTTGATTTCCATATAACTTTGGAATGGTTATAGATACAGAAAATTTACATAGTGAAAAATGTTTGGTACCTCAAGGGGCAACTTTGTTACATTTCGGCTGTATTGGTTTTACCATTGTGTAAGGGACATAATCCCCATAGATGGTTTATATAAAGCCATTAAAACTCTTAAACAAAATGACCTTGACCCATAGGGTCTTTTGCAATGACATTGTGAAACAATGACCTTGACAAAGGTCACAAGGTCAAAGGTCAAGGTCATGTACATATGTGATTTGGGGCACTACTTGAAGAGTTTTATGTGTGTTTGTCTACCAACCAACCAACCAACCAACCAATCAATCATGATCATGATCAATCAACCAATAATGATCATGATCAATCAATCAATCATGTTTCCGTCTCATGTGTTTAATATAGGGTCCAAGATCTTTGTTTCTTTTTCGCTGTTTCAATTGACCCTATCCAACGTGTTTAACCAACCAACCAACCAACTAACCAACCAACCAACCAATCAATCATGATCAATCAACCAATAATGATCATGATCAATCAATCAATCATGTTTCCGTCTCATGTGTTTAATATAGGGTCCAAGATCTTTGTTTCATTTTCGCTGTTTCAATTGACCCTATCCAACGTGTTTAACCAACCAACCAACCAACCAACCAACTAATCATTCAATCAATCAATCAATCAATCAATCATGTATCCGGCTCATGTGTTTAATATACGGTCCAAGATCTATTTTGTTTCGTTTTCGCTGTTTCAATTGACCCTATCCAACGTGTTTAACCAACCAACCAACTAATCAATCAATCAATCAATCAATCAAGTAATCAATCAATCATGATCAATCAAGTAATGAATCAATCATGATCATGATCAATCAATCATGTTTCATGAAAAATTGAAATTTAATATTGTTCTTGCGTCACTTCTGAAAAAAAATCCACATGTACTCTGAAACTACATGTCCAATCGACCTGAAAATTTGCAGTCAGCAGGGCATACATGTACTTAAAGTTAATAACAAAAACTTGGTGCAGATATCTCTCAAAGCTTTTCCTAGAGAAAAGAAATGGCAATGCCGTAAAAATCGCTTGCTAGGTCCGTAAATCTCAGTAAAAACCTACAATAAAATGTCCGCTCCGAGATTGAAATACTAATCTGTGTTACAAACAGGTGCTGAAAAATGTACAATATCAGAAAATAATCAATAAATGTGTTTTAAAGTTACACCGGCTCAATTAAATCCAAAACATGCACTGCCCGTGCACTGTCATCAAGATGTCAATTTCCTACAATGACAAAAGAAATTACATTGTGTACATTCCATCTCTAAACATGTTGTCTGTTCAAAGTCCCCACCTAAAAAGAAATAAAAAGACCAACTTTTCGTTATTATAAACCCAAGTCACGTGATGTCTCCTTTAATCTGGCGCGCGCGCTGTACCTACAATAAAATAAAAACTTTCCAAACCAAACAGAAAGATGGACATAGGGATAGCAGTGGCATTATCTAACTTTTTCAAAGCTTTATATTTTAGAAGGTGGGAGACCTTGATGCTTCATACTTTGTATATGGATGCCTCATATTACAAAGTTTACGTCAGTCACATGTCCAATGTTCTTGACCTCATTTTCATGGTTCATGGACTACTTGAAAAAAAGTTAAGATGTTTTGTACTGTTAAATTCTCTCTTATTATAAGTAATACGATAACTAACTATATTTGGTATGTTTGTACTTTGCAAGGTCCTCATGGACGTCAGACAGTTTTCACTTGACCTGGACCTCATTATACGGATCAGTGAACAAAGTCAAGGTATGGTGTTATAGTCCGTATTTTAGATACTATAGGCAAATAAGTATAGTATATTTGGTGTATGGAAGAACTGTAAGCTGTACATGTCCAACTGACAGGTTTCATCTGACCTTGACCTCATTTTCATTATTCAGTGGTCAAAGTTAAGATTTTGAATTTTTTTATAATACTATATGCAATAGGTCAACTATATTTGGTGTATGGAAATATTTTATTAAAATTGAGAATGGAAATGGCGAATGTGTCAAAGAGACAACAACCCGACCAAATAAAAAACAACAGCAGAAGGTCACCAACAGGTCTTCAATGTAGCGAGAAATTATCTATATGTCAGTCACACAGGTTTTATTTGATCTTGACCTCATTTTCACGGTTCATTGCTGTGTCAATTTTTTGTGTGTTGTTCTGCTTTTCATTTTTTTTAAAACATTTTTTTTTATTTATGGATTAACAGGCATTTACATAAATTATCTATAGTGGCACATAATAAAGCAAGCAAGAAACATAAGCATAATCAAGCAAAAAAACAGTAAACAAAAATAACTAATAATACGATATACTATTACGGAATATGGATGAAGTATAACATTTTCATCAAAAAATATATAGTGATAATGGAAATTACATTTCAGGCACATCTATATAAAATAATTCACTATTAAATTAATTAATGATTTTATCCCGGGGGTTCCAGTACATGTTATAATCTTTCACACTCATATGTTTTGAGGAATTATGTTTTTCTAAAATCAAATTTTCTTTGATATAGTTTTTAAGTCCCTCTATGTGATCTGTATATAAAATACTTAACAAGTAAAATGACTTTATTTTTGATAAAATAAAGTTTATAGTTATCATAAAGACCAAACATGACTATATCTATATTAAGTGGAATTTCAATATGTGTTGTTTCAAAAATCCAGGCATTCAGATCTGCCAAATGTCTGCTACAATATGACAGCCCCACAATAAGTGTTCTATGGTTGCTGGTTCTTCCTTGCAAAATGTACATAAATTACACTGTACACGTTTCATCTTTAATAGTAAAGTATTAGTACCTAAAATACGGTGAATAATTCGGTATTGAAACCAACAAAGCTTGTTATTTTTTGAAATTTTAGTGACACAGTTATGGATTTTTTTCCAATCCCCAATAACGTTATTTAATATACCCTCCCATTTTCGCTCAGCTGCTATTACAGCTGGTATCGCACCTTGATTTAATATATTATACATGTCTTTTGAACCTTTGTTTGACACGAAAGAAATGTTTATATTAAAAGGTAACAGAGCTTGTTGTTGTTTTTCCCTTTCAGTGTTGATTCCCATTGATTGTAGCCATCGTTTTAATGTTACTTTAATACCATAAAATTGTAAAAATGTGGGTTTAAAAGAATATAGCTGTTCAAAATTTTGATAAGACAATATATTACTTGCTTACTTAGAAGGTCATTTACAGTCCATATCCCGTTTAGTGCCCAGCTTCTATAATAAACACTGACGTTATCAATTTTAATGTTCTCATTATTCCAGATAGATGAAGATATGACTTCCTCAAAATAGCGAGGATGTCGGAATTTCGACATGTTTTTCCAGGCACAAATAACTTCTTTCCAAAAAACGTTATCTAAATTTTTAGTTGTTCCAAAATAAGCCAACTCTGTAAAATTTATATTTTGTGTAGCAGTAAATAATTTTTCCCACTTTGAATTTGAATTAAATAATCTCCTAACCCAGGTCAATTTTAGCCCTTGTATAAAATTTCTCAAATTAATCATTTTTAAGCCACCTCTGCAGTATTCTTGACATAAGAGCTCCCGATTTACCTTGTCATGTTTACCATCACAAATGAAAGCATAAATTTTACTATTGAGTTGTTGTAGTACATTTTCATTTGGACTTGGTATGGATAAGAACAGATGATTCAATTTTGATATAATTAAAGATTTTATAATAGTTATTTTACCAAACGGAGTAAGCGACTGCTTTGACCATTTTTGTATAATACTTTCTATTTCTTGAATTCGAGGAGCATAATTTAGATTTAACAATCTATCCAAATCAACACAAAAAGTGATACCCAATAATGTGAAGGTACTGGAACCCCATTTCAATCCCCACTTTACGCATATTTTATCTTGACTATGTTTTTTACTTCCTATCCATATAACATTTGTTTTATCTAAGTTACTTCTTTTCAGTCCTGATATCTCAGCATAGAATTGCAAGATACGGAGGGATGCATCTAAAGAAGAAGGAGATCCATCTAAAATAAAGTGATTTATCATCAGCATATTGAGACAATATAAACTCTGTATTATCTATCGTAATACCTTTAATATCATTATTATTTCTGACTAAAATGCCAAGTATTTCTGCACATAGCAAGAAAAGGTAAGGAGACAAAGGATCTCCTTGTCACCTCTTTCCACACGAAAAAAATCTGACAGACAACAATTTTGAGTTACTGTTGAAGAAATATTATTATAAAATGTTTTTATCCAGTTCATGATGGATTCTCCAAAATTAAAATATTTAAGTGTCTCAAATGAAAATGACCAGGAGATAGAGTCGAATGCTTTTTTTAAAATCAATCAAAAGTAATATACCAGGATGTCATTTTCCTCTGTGAAATGTAAAATATCGTATATAAGTCTAAAGTTCTCCCCAATAAATCTCCCCGGAATAAAGCCTGTTTGGTCAGAATTAATCAGTTTATTAAGAACTGACTTTATTCTCTCTACTATACAGCTAGATGCTAATTTATAAGTTATAAAGGGTAATTGGACGCCAATTTTTTTAAAACTGGTCTGTTTTTGTTGAACTATTAGCAATGGTCAACCATATTTGTTGTATGGAATAATTGTTAAATGTACCTGCCTGCCTTTCATGGTTCGTCTGACCTTGACCTCATTTTTATGGTGCATTGGTCAATGTTTAATTTTCTTTGTTAATGACAGTTGTAATTAAGCTGAATATCAACATAGTATTATACACATATTGACTGGGTGTGAGGGTGAAAGCACTTTGTTGTCCGTGAGATACCAACTATTGCTCGAGTCGAAGCCCAAGGGCGGCGAACAGATCATGTTCCACAGCATTAGTTCTGATTTATTTGGTGTAATGAAATGATTATAAAGTGTCACATGACCTTGACCTCTCTTTCATGGTTTACTGGACAATGTTTAGTTTTGTGGTTTTGTCTATTTATCAGATATCATAAGCTATAGGTCAATTGTATTTGGTATATGGAACGATTGTAGGGTTACTGTCTGTCTGGCAGGGTTAATTTGACCTTGCTCAATTTTCATGGCTAATTGATTAATATTTTCGTACTTTTGTCAGTTTATCACATACTATAAGTAAAAGCCTAATAGGTGATTTTTTTTTGTGTATGGAATTATTGTAAGGTGCATATGTTTGTCTAGCAGGGTTTAAAGGACCTTGATTTAGTTTTCATGGTTCATTTGTCAATATTTAGTTTTTGTGGTTTGATCTGTTTCTCTGGTACTACTAAGATAGTACCACTATATTTAGTGTATGGAATGATTGGAAAGAGTACATGAAATCGTTGATCTGACTGTGGCATCAGCTTCAAAGACCATTGGTAATATTAAGATTATGTGGTATTTGCAATAAAACCTCCATATATTACACTGACTATCAATCATTAGTAAAACATTTAATCTAGTATCTGTGATGACTTCATATATGATAAGATGCTCATCTACTGTTAAAAGACCAGGACAAAATGGCAAAAACTCCAAACATACCTGTGATACGATAACAGCTTCTCGAACAGGATTTTCTGTCTGTGAAAACTAAAAACTAAGTTGTGATATAACACATGTTTATTTCGGCTGTATTCGTCTCTCTTCGGTAAGGATTCAGATAATTGGTTTTATTGGAAATGATTCTAAGGCCATTTTTATGAATTTTTCTTTTTTTTTCAATATCCCATTAAAAAGATTAACGACAACGTGATAAAAATTGCGTACACCCCTATGTATAGCCCCCATCACTGTAAATACAATGAAATAACATTTTTATTGAAATTCATAGGTTCTGCATAGACATCTAACTTGTTAACGACATATTTATTACTTAATAATAACACATATAGTAGAAAATTATATTATCTAGATATACAGATGAGTAAATTATTCATGGACATAGGGATCATTGAAAAAGCAATAGACTGGGTTATTGAACCAATGGGAATATAATTTAATTATGAAGAATTGACCTCGTTTTCGCTCAATCAATTAGCACATTTTCCACGCTAGAATTAATTCCTTCGGTAGATTTATTTTGTCCCGTAGTAAGTGTTAAAAAATTCAACATACGACTCTCTTACTTCAGCAAGGTTTTTTTTTTATTGGAAGTATAACTAAATACAAAAATTAATCCTGGTATCTATGATGAGTTTATTTACAACCGCATCTGTGCTGACATAAATTATCATTGGTATGGTCATATTTATAAATTAACTTTTTCAAAAATTTTGCGTTTTTGAAATACTAAGGCTTTTTTACCCAAGGAATAGATTACCTTAGCTGTATTATGAATTTTGGTCCACAATGCTCTTCAGCATCTATCTTTCTTAGTAAAATTGAGAAAGAAAATTTATTAGACCTTTTTAAGGTTTTTGTATTCGTGCGTCACTGATGTGTCTTTTGTAGACGAAACGTGCATCTGGCGTAAATATTAAATTTAATCCTGGTATCTATGATGAGTTTATTCACGATAACTACAATTGGCCTGGAAACTTTATGACGTTTCATATCTTATTGTTCTTCGTTATGTGGTGGAGGACGTGGTTTTTGATTACAGACCCTTGATTGTTTCTGTTGAATTAATGTCTAACTTATATAAACTCTAGATAATTATGACTGGACATTTGTTGCGACTGGCGTACAAAAACTATATAAAACCATGGTTAATGAATCATTTTCTACATAAGAACATGTCTGTACCAAGTCAGAAATATGAAGGTTGTTATCCATTCGTTTGATGTGTCTAAGCTTTTTTATTGGGTACTTTTCTTTTTTAATTTTCCTCGGAGTTAAGTATTTTTGTGATTTTACATTTTGGTATATACACTATTCAACTATTGCAATGTATTATCTATTTTGTCGTTGTACGTGTCTCAGTGATGTTTATCCTACATCTATCTTCTAAATAATGAGGCTACACAAATCGAAATAGAGTTCTTTGACTCTTTGAAACCTGTCCCTATCGCGGTATCCAGGATGTAAAACTCTATGAGTTTTCACCATGAAGATTTTTCATAAAAGAATGTTTTAATTATTCCAACCATGTTGCACTTAATATCTTCAATTCAGTGGCATATAAATTCAGAGAAAGATTCACTGGAAATAATATTGTGTCTTGTAGTGAGTTGTCTCATTGGCAGTCACACCACATCTTCTTTAAATTTAAAAACGAATTCATTAACAAACAAGGTAAATAAAGGCAACAGTATACCTGTGTTCAAAAGTCATAAATCAAATGAGAAAAAATCTAATCCGGGATACAAAGTAAAACCGAGGAAAACACATCAACTATGAGATAAACTCATCATAGATGCCAGGACTAAATTTTGTATATACGCCAGACGCGCGTTTCGTCTACAAAAGACTCATCAGTGACGTTCGAAAAAGCCAAATAAAGTACGAAGTTGGACGAAACAACTGAAGTGCAAAAAAAAACCCCAAATAAACGTCAACTTACATAGAAAAGTAAAATTTGATAACTGCTAGAGGTAACATAATAAAGAATAAGATTGAATTTATTAGATCTTTTGACGCATAAAAGACCAAATCAGAAATTCATAACAATATCTCTGAAATGGTCCATTACATTAACAATATATTGACAACAATAATGTTTTTTTTACAATAGTTAATACGATTAAAATTGTTTTTAGATTCTCCTCTACCATTTTAAGATTCGATTATATTTAAAAAAAAATAACACTTAATCCAATTTTGCTGAACTCGTGCCAATATTATACATTATTACAAACTTGTTTAAAAAGAAGTTGGTTGGACATTATTATTAAGAAAATATATAAGATATTGATATTAAGGAGTACTGGTTTTAAATAAATTCTGTATATATAAAATTGAGAATGGAAATGGGGAATGTGTCAAAGAGACAACAACCCGACCAAAATAAAAAAAACACAACAGCAGAAGGTCACCAACAGGTCTTCAATGTAGCGAGAAATTCCCGCACCCGGAGGCGTCCCTCAGCTGGCCCCCATATATATAACTGGTTTTAACCAAACTAAAAAAGGATCTTGAATTGGTATACTGAACTGGTGTTAACTGCTATCGGTATATTAGTCTTTTTTTGAACAGGAACCGGTTTCGATATCTGATACTAACTTCGATATAAAGATCATGGTTTAACTGGATTTGGTATGTTGATCTGGTTTAAACTGGAATCGGTACATAAATCTGGTTTTAACTGGATTTTGTATGTTGATCTTGTTTGAACTGGAATCGGTACATATAAATCTGCTTTGAACTGGAAACGGTATATATATCACGGTTTGACTGGTATATGGATCAGAAATTAACCTCAAATTTTGACTCCACAATTGTTCCAAAGCTTGACGATCATTCATTCGTTGTTGGTGATAGTTAGTTTGAAGTCATCATCAGATCCAGAAAAGCATTGTCATCAATTTCTCGATTTGACGACTAATTTGAAGTAGGTCATCTTCTATTTCTTGGTTCATTGTATCCTCTGAGTTAATCATATTGTGTACAAATGACATCGCCATTGCAATTCAAAATTTGGAGTTAAATAGAAGCCCTTCCTGAAAAAATAGACAAACTTATGATTTGGATGGTTATCAATTATTTAACATTAAAGCGTGGATTGTGTTAAATATTTGCTTTGTATTGTAGGGCAAAAAATGACTGAAGATTTTGAAAATTAAGAAAGACTGACTCATTTGATAAAGGGGTAAAGTTGTGTTGAAATATATAAAAGTATCAAACATTTTTTTTATAATGTTCTGAGTGGTTATTTATTAAAAGTATTTCAATGCTTCTAGTATTGCTTTGTATTGTATAGTATTGTATTGTATCAGCATTTTTGCGACTGTCCCAAGTCAGGAGCCTCTGGCCTTTGTTAGTCTTGTAATTTTGAAATTTTAGTTTCTTGTGTACAATTTGGAAATTAGTATGGCGTTCATTATCACTGAACTAGTATATATTTGTTTAGGGGCCAGCTGAAGGACGCCTCCGGGTGTGGGAATTTCTCGCTACATTGAAGACCTGTTGGTGACATTCTGCTTTTGTTTTTTATATGGTCGGGTTGTTGTCTCTTTTACACATTCCCCATTTCCATTCTCAATTTTGAATAAGAGAATACTGTCCTGATCACTATAAAACAAAGATAAGACAAATAATTAAAAGCGTATTGTATTATGAAACCAATAGTAATAATTTAAAAAAAAGATGCTGATATATCAACAAATTGCAGACAGCTCATATCAAAAGAAAAAAACATGAAAGAACACACTAACCCTTAAACATCAAACTAAAAAATATTTCGAACACTTAAATAAAAAAAAACACTATTGTGACCCTAATGCTCCGAAAACAAATGCAGACAGCTCATATCAAAAGAATAAAAATATAAAAAAAAAAACACTAGCCCTTAAACATTAAACAGTAAACAGTAGACTTTGACAAACGATATTTACATATAATCTACACCATAGCGAGTTTTAATCTTAGTAACACAACGGGTGTCACTTGTAAGTAAGAATGTCTGAATGTCGGGTTACTTTCGACGTGGCTTTTATCTTTAAAAGTGTGTGTAGCTCTTCCACTGTTTAGTAATTCGTGCTGATGTTCATCCCTCTTAACCTGATTGATTTTGCTGCCTAAGATATGTCTAACCCAGTACACACTGGACCTATAAAGTATTTCATTATTCTATTTCTATAGGACGATAGAAAACACATTAAAAGTCCTTTCCAATCGTACGTAGCTGCATTATAAACATTTAATGCACCAAAATCGTTCCCTTCACAACTTGGGTTGTAAATTATGTTTTCAGAAAATTTAATACAATCAGAGATCACTGGGTTTCATATTCAGTTGAAGTAAAATTTAATATATAGAAAATGAAGAAACAAAAACAATTCTATATGATATATGTGAACAACATAGACGATAAAGTGTATTAAAGAATAAAACCATTCATAGAAAATGAAATCCCACTACATTCCTGTGTATGCAACGACATTGAAAAGAAATAGTCAAAAAGAGTTCGACTGACTTATAAAAAATACTTAGAAATTGTTACCAATTTACCAAAGGAACAACTCATTTTATTTTGTTTATACAAAGCCCTTCAATATCTGCAAAATTAAGTGAAAAGTTATTTAAATATATATATGTTAATGTCTTAATTATAAAGTGTTGTCCTGATCCTATAACATGCAAGTTTCGTTGAACCTAAAATCTAAGAATAATTTATTCGGTCACGTAACTGATATTTTATATAATCCTCATAAATTTTCGGGGATTACTTTTTTTAATCAATCTTAAATGTTCAGAAAAATATATAAAGTTCATTGTTCAGTCTTCATTGTTAAAAAAGGTAACTAATAAATAGCTCCAGTTTAAGCCCATAAAATTGCAGTTAACCCTAGTATTGCCGTACACTAATAAAATTGTGCAAAACATTTTGTGATTGAAGCAATGTCACGTGTAAGGGCATGTTTGTGTTATATATATATATATATATATATATACAACTCGTCTAAACATCAACCCAACAATGTTAGATCTGTAAATTTGCTTTCGCAAATTTTTGGTTCTTCCCTCGCCGGGATTCGAACCCATGCTACTGTGATATCGTGACACCAAATCGCCTGCACTGCAGCCGTCCCGCTAGACCACACGACCACCTGGGCTCTCAAAAAAAGAGCTTTCGGTGGGCATGTGTTACCTTTCCACGTCAGTTTTAATCTAGCAGCGTACTACAGTACATGATATATAAGGCATGAAGATGTTATATATATATATATATATCTTGATAGTCGTGGTTGAGGATGCTGCTAAACTTGCATTACTTGCAGTGAAATGAACATTCAAATGTGCAATCAATTGTGCGATTTGAAGCAATTTACGTGTTCGTTCTTGTTTCTGCCACATACCTTGCTATGATTGAAACAATGTCACGTGATGTGTTTGTTACCATTATATACCTTGGTATGTATGTTTACGTTTGATTCACTTGACGTACTTGCATTACTCAAAGCATTCATGAGGAAGCTATGTCCTGATGGGGGATCTTCCTTGATACGATACAATACATATATTCAGATTAACAATAGACAGCTATAATACTTATGAATGTGACCTACCGAATACGACTATTTACCGGGTTTGTAATAATAGCCACATGTGGAGCAGGATCTGCTAACTCATCAGAAGCACATGAGATAAACCCAAATTCGCGGTGTGGTTCATTTTGCTAAGTATTTAGTTTTCTATGTTGTGTCTTGTGTACTTTTAATCGTCTGTTTGTCTTTTTCTTATTCAGCCGAAGCGTCTGTTTATGAACATCACAAGGGTTCCATTAGAATTGTAACGTTGCAATTGAAAAAATGCCTGACAGCACAACGAGAATATTATTGCTGTACGACTTTGACAGTGCAAGTGTCTAAGATTATTAAATAGGCTCTATTGAGAGATTATATGGTTTATCGTCTAGATGAATGAGGTACCAGGATTAAAATTTAGTACGCCAGACGCGCGTTTCGTCTACATAAGACTCGTCAGTGACGCTCAAATCAAAATATTTATAAAACCAAGCAAGTATAAAATTGAAGAGCATTGAGAATCCAAAATTCCAAAAAGTTGTTCCAAATACGGCTAAGATAATCTATGCCTGGCATTAGAAAAATCCTTAGTGAAAACTAAGCAAAGATTGTTGGTTAAAAATGGTGTTAAAAGCTAAATATATTGGCAAGGGTCTTAAATTGTTCAATCAAAATAAACATTTCAAAAGGAGGGTCTTTGATAGCATGATAAGCTCCAATCTCTACCACCAACAGTGGTATCGACCAAGTGGTTGTAAATAAACTCATTATAGATACCAGAATTGAATTTACTATTTACGCCACCAGTACTTATCCGATCCCATTTATCGATTGAAAATATACAAATCAAGATAACACTTAAGTCCGATGGAATTGCATGTCTTATGCTATGCATGCATCACCTCTCATGGATATCCACACGCAGTCGAATTGTCATGAATTGTCATAAGAATACATAAAATACACTGAAGATGTTAGGTCGCTTTTTCTAGAATGTTAAATTTGTATGGTTTACTGTTGAACAATACTAACCCTGTAATCCCTATCTTTTTGTACCATAGTCCGTCGCTTTCGCCATGGCTAAAATACAAGAAAAACATTATTTAAACAGCAATATTTGGAAAAACGAATTACTTATTCTTTTATTGAGATAGGTTTTCTTTGCAAATTTTCGTTCTTGTATTTGAAAAAGCAATCATAAATTGTAGATTTAAATGATTTAAAGATAGCACTCTATATTTGCTTTCTGTCATGGTTATAAACCAGAGCTTGATTCCAGTGTCGGTTAGTTTGAATTTGGAACGGTTTTACATTCTCATGCATAAAAATAAGAAAATGTGGTATGTATGTCAATATCATACACTCTCTACCATAAATCAAGTATCATAGACTACCTAATATAATGAGTTGTGTAAATTCCTTTAACATAATTGAAGGCCGTACATTGACCTATAATGGTTTCCCTTTTTTAAATTGTTATTTAGATGGAGAATTGTCTCATTGGCCCTCACACCACATCTTCCTATATCTAAATATACATATACTGCTTTGACTAAATTCCATAAATACTTACAAATAAATATATCATAATTAAAAATCCAATATTATAAATAAAGTATATCACAGCCAGGATTGACAGAACGTAAATTTCAACAATGTCACGTGAGGCATCTGGTAATGTCGTCACAATAGCATGCCAACAACACACTACTGTCAACATTATCATAGCTGCCAACAAATATTTATCCTACAAATTAAACAAAAATACGCCAATCAGCAATCAGTCGTTTATAAAAAAAGCTGACTGGAAAATTAATATAAAAACTGACAATCATTTAATAGCATTGAAAAAACATTCAATTAATTACATTTTCCCATATTGATCATACATTGTTTATTGTTAAAACTATTATCAATAAACTATGAATTTGCTGTCAAATGTGGTATATGTTCTGCCTTTTATTGTTGATAATTAAGATTTGTTTTGTTATTTGTTTTGTTATTTGTTTTGTGATTTGTTTTGTTATTTGTTTTGTGATTTGTTTTGATGTGTGAATGAGAATTATGAATCAAGATTAAGTATTAATACTGTTTAATCTATATTTGCAAAGTGGTATGTTAGTTTATATACAAAAACTGGATAACATAATGACAGATATAATTATATATAAGATCACTTGACCATAGCTTGCAAATTATGGAAATGTTCATGTTCAAACATAACAAGGCTTTCGGCTGTTGTCTGCCTTTTTGTCTCTTTGACACATTCCCCATTTCCATTTTCATTTTTTCATTTGTGTGTGAGTGCATTTCTTTTTCAAACGATAAAGAAGAATAGGGAACTTATAAAAAAAAACAGGTTCATCCAGACTTTGGTAGGGGTCGTGTTGTTTAGTCTTCAGTTTTCAATGTTGTGTCATGTTAACTATTATTAATCTGTTTGTCTTTTTCATTTTTAGCAATCTATGAGTTTGACTGTCCTTTTGATATCTTCTGCCCCACTTTTGTATATAGCCCTATCGCTATTTAGAATGCACTTACCATATATGTCAAATAAGATATTCTAGGTAAACTGTTGTTTACCACTGACTTGAATGCTACTGCGGTCAGTATAAGAGTAAACGAAAGCTGCAGCCGATTTTCTGGCTTTTCTTTTTCCACTGAGAATGTTGCGAAGGATAAGGTACATATCAGGAACTGAAAGTAAATTAGTAGTATTAAGAAAGATACACAACAATATCTCCAAAGTAGATACAATAAACTCATCATAAATATCAGGAACAAATTTTATATACATGCCAGACGCGCGTCATCAGTGATGCTCGAATCCCCCCCCCCCCAAAAAAAAAAAAATAATTAAATAATTAAGTACGAAGCTGAAGAGCATTCAGATCTAAAATTCAAAGTAGATACAAAGGAAAGTCAATAGGACTGACAAAATAAAACGTTAGACCCTATCAAGCAACGGAAAAATGAAAAATAACTGTAATATATCTTACTTGGCACAGGTATTTTTCGTAGAAAATGGTGGGTTAACCTTGGTTTTATAGCTAGCATAACATCACGCTTGTATGACAAAAGTAAAATAACAATAAAACCGAACTCAAATGAAATTACTAAACTGAATATAGACATTTCGGTATGTGACATTTCTTTCAAATAGTTATTGTTGATATTGTTGCTTGCGGTACAAACTTACAAAATACTTACTGACCAATTTACTCATCAAGATGAATGCAGGAAATTTACTGTTATATTCGAAAATATGGAAAACAGACTTGTTTTGAATATCAATGATTGAAATAATGAAAGAATTTTTTCATGTTAATAATCCTCTCCTTTCTGACTGAAAATATCTTTTCACATTAGGTAATGGTTAAACCGTTTTCAACTCCTTTGTCCAAATACTTACCTGTATGGATGTTTGTAAACATGCGAATCGGGTAGCGAATATGCATTTTTTTTATTAACGATATCCCGATTGATGTCCTTTTCCGATTAAAACGAAATTATTAAATTAAATTTAATGACTGTAATATTTCTTTTCTGTCTATGAAAAATAACATCAACAAGAATGTCCCAAGTACACGGATGCCCCATGTTCAGTGGACCATGAAAATGGGATAAAATCTCTAATTTGGCTTTTAAATAAAAAAAAAGATTATCATAGGGAACATACTTACTAAGTTGCAAGTTGATTGGACTTCAACTTCCTAAAAATCGACCTCGATAAAAAACTTTAACCAGAAGTGGGACAGACGGACGAACGAACAAACGGACGCACAGACCAGAAAACATAATGCCCATAAATAAGGCATAAAATATGTTACACTCTGAAAAACCCGCGTAGTGAGTTGTTTTACAGTGTGTGCTCCATTATTTATGTTTTTTTTTAATATAACAGTCCTTCCTTATAACTTAATTCTAAACTCCATTTTGAACCGAAGTAAATCAGGAAAAAACGTATGAAAATTACGTCTATAAGCTTACAGACAAAACGTTGTCTGCAAATCAGAATTCACGTTACATCCAAAATTAAATTATTTAGAATAAGACAAGTAAACTTACCGTTACCATAAATATATTCCACACAAAATAACCCGGTCTTCGAGCGGCTCTACACTTAACTGATAGAGCAGATCGTCTTATACTATTGTCCGCCTGATCTATCACTATATCTTTCCGAGAACACTCAGTGTGCATGTATAAAAACCACTCTTGTTCATCAACAAATGATTGTCTATTTACCACGTGGTGGTCAGTTTCATCTTCTATTAATTCCACTTCGTACGATGGTAACTCGGACACTACCGTCACAGTCAGATCCTTGAAGATAATAAAGAAAACTTTAAGAGAATAGATCAGTTTCATCAAGACAAAAAAAAACCACATAGCTGAAAATACTAGATTTATTATTTTAGTTCCTTTAGGCCTTGAAGGAAGGCATGTTTGAAGATATATGTTGCATTTCAAGAAATTGGTCTGTTTTGTTCGCGTTCGTTAGGATGAATACAACGTTTAATGTTTCAACTCTGTACGAATACAAGCGTGTATAAATATTTATCCTATTCTAGCAGGAACCCAGACTCTTCCTTATAATGCAGTCAAAAGATATACTGTCATTGTCAAATTAGAAAAAACTACTGTCTGTTATATTGTGTGGTTGAAATTACCAGCGCATGGTTATATATTTTTAAGTTTACGCCACTTTTTTTTCTATTCCATTCAGATCAACGTCTACGATACATATATATAAAATACCATATTGATGTTTTAATGTTTTTAGATCATAAAGATATATCCGGCCAAATGTTAAATTGCCAAAACACAAAAATATGACATTTTATTCTGATACCGTTATTAACTGAAAGTAATTTACGTCCCCATACCGTCGTATGTTATCTTGCCTAAACAATCTCATCTTTTTAAATTCTTATCTACTGTAGCATTTTGTAAATCTCAATATTTGGCTATTAACAGAAAGCAACAGAATATTCAGCATTAAACATTAGAATTTTTTTTTTATTTAAGCTTTGGATTTCAAATATTTTGACAACGAGCATCACTGAAGAGATATGTATTGTCGAAATGCGCATCTGGTGTAGGAAAATTAGTACCGCTAATGTTATTGAAAGATCCTTGTATCTTTAATGAATTTGAACAAAACAGAAGACAGATATTATATTCAGACCCAATTTAATGAAGCCAGCAAACAATTCTAGCGATTTTAAACTATCTCTTATTATAAACATGTCTGCAATTGTTACACCTGTCATTAGTCAGGAATCTGATGTTCGTTTTTTGATGTGGTTCATAAGTGTTTCTCGTTTCTCGTTTTTTTAAATCTAGATTATACCGTTGGTCTAACATTAATATTTGTTGTGACCTTTTATAGTTTGGTGTTCGATGTGAGCCAAGGCCCCGCGTTGAAGACTTATAATGGTTTACTTTTATAAATTGTGACTTTGGTGGAGAATGTCTCAATATAGCTCTCATACCACATCTTCCTATATTTATCTACAGAACATAAATTGACTGCTAGCTGATAAATTGTGTGAGAAAATCAAGGAGGCGATCGTCGTTGCTATTCACTTCCCTTCCCCTTGATGTCAACTGTAATTAATGGTCGAATGCTCATGTTTCGAATAAAAATAAAACTACATACCTGCACGTCAAAAGGAAAGTCGTCCAATTCCAGATTTTCCATGAATGTTCCCTTGATGACCCTTTTCTCTGATATATATGCATCCCCTTTATCATTATACAATATACGATACCGCATCTGCTCTTTAGGGTCGCCGTATGAATTTTCTATATACAGTTTCGGATTCCAGATTTTGGAAAAATCTACATTTTCTGCCTAAAAGAACCGAATAACTTCATTTAAATTTATTTTTTTAAAGCATTTTATTATATTCATTCAATTTTATCCCGTTTCGAGACGAAATACGGATACAGTTTTACAAAGTCAAGGATTTGATTGGGTAATTAAAAGATGCTCTCCCTCATTTAAAGCTTTGATATCGTGTCCGAATTTGCTTACACGTTATGTCATATATTCAGTTATATACCCTCTTCAAAATGTGGTTTAGGTTTTGAATTTTCAGATATTATTTATCGATATCAGCATTAGAGCAGTAAAAAGAGTGACATGTATTGTAATAATTTTATATTTAATATTGTGTAAACAATTGCCTTTTGTGTATGTACTTGATAATTAAATGCAAAGATCAGAGCAGATCGGCTTAAAATTCTGCAGCCCATTAGCCAACTCAAATGTTCCAAAACCGCCTCAGTGGTCTTGAATTTGGATGTGCGCTTCAATTGCAGGCGGACGTATTTTTATTTTACGAAACCCTGTCGGTTCAAACCAAAGACTTTAAAATTGGTATGTAGCTGCTGCTTCTCCGCAAAACACGCATATACATCTATGTGTCATGTGTACTATTGTTTGTCTGTTTGTATTTTTCATTTTTACCCATGACGTTGTCAGTTTATTTTCGATTTATGAGTTTGACTGTCCCTTTGGTATCTTTAGTTCCCCTCTTTAGTATTAAAGACTTGTCACGTCAAAGCAGAGTTAATATTCAAATACTATTAACATTTAATCATCATGAATATCAAAATCTGCCCTTATTAGAATCTTTCACTTTTGTCTTCAAGATAGCTTTATTCGTGCCTATAATTCCGCGTGCATTGTTGTTTCTAGCATGATAATTATTTACATTTTTCATTTACTTTGTAGTGTGACTTATTGTTCCTGTTCTGTATTTATATCACAAAAGGTTGCTTCAACAGATATGAGCTGCTTTCAGCGATATTGTTTTCTTTTTATCAAAATTTTAAATACTAAAGGTAAATGAAAATACAAATTTAATCTTTAAACATACTTACCGACTTGTTTTGACCGTCTAGTGTAGGTTCCCGCCATTTTGCTTTTACGATAACGTCTGCCGTAAATTGCTCCTTTAAAGTGTCAATCTCACCAACTTTGAAAAATTGTACACAGATCTGTACTTTTGCCTGTAAAGGGTTATTAGTCATTTTAATGAAATACCACATAAAGTGATTGTTGCAGACAACTTTTTTTGTAATGGCTTTGAGTGAACTCATTTTGCTCCTTTCGGAATACTCTAACTTTTTCATGAGCCGGTGATATTTTATCGAATTTGTAATGCAAAATAATATAACAAGTTATGAATTGTCATTAATACACTGCAGAATATCCGACACAGCGGGCACTTCGTTGCATAATATCAATATTGGTTTATTACTTCAATAGATTAAACAAAAATATTCCGAACAAAGTTTTGTCCCTGGTAAATATCATTATGTGCCATACGCTCTATCTTATTTAGAGAGCAAAGTTTTAGATATCTTTGTTAGTAAATAATTTTAAACAATAATAATCCATATGTCCATTACGCTTTATATATCTGTTTCCTTTCCATGCCAATTAAGACTGACATTTCAGCCGGATTATGGACCGTTGTGCAATAAAAAAGCATGAATGTAATATCCATTAGATAGACATACTTCTAGACATTATTTCCATATCGCTCTAAAATATTAAAAGCTTTAATATGGTGTGGGTAAACATAGTGTGCAATGTAGCAACAGGAAAACAATCCGCCAATTAAAAAAGTCCCAAAAGGGCAACTTCAATGGTGGCAAACTATACATGGGAGACAACCCATTATAAATATTCTATTATCACAGTCATGATTCTTATACAAGAACGAATATCTGAGCTGCATTAAATACCACACACATGTCATAAACATCAAATGGTTTTACCAGTCTTATCATCGTAATGGAATAGTAACACGTACTGAAAAGTCACATGCAATTTGAATAGTTTCATTGTATGTTGATGACTGACAAGTTTGTGGTAAACACATTTCCACCCACAATATTTAAAAAAAATCCCGTTTTAAGAATATTTCTCATCATATAAGGGTCGGGGGCGGATCCAGTTCTTTTAAAACTGAGGGTTCCCAACACAGGATTAAAGGGGTGTCCAACTCTATGCTCCCATTGAAATGCACTGATCGGCAAAAAAAAAGGGGGTGGTGGTTTCCAAGCCCCGGAACCGCCCTGGATCCACCACTGAGGGTTCAATTTGTACTAGGATTATTTGATAAAATCTCGAAAAGAGAACTAACTGTTTTCACAGGTAATTTTCATTTGTTTTATATAAAGAAAGCAAAGCACTAGCTTCTCCTTTACTAGTGATTTTTCTTTTAAACTGAAACTGTAATTTTTAACAAAACCAATGATGAACGATACTGAACAATAGATACATAGATAATTTTCAGTCTTTCAATCATTTGTCATATGTGTCCAGTTCGGAGAAATAAGACACAAGAGAAGTTTGTCTGATTGTCAAATCTCGCAATTGAGCATGAACATGAAAACGAGTAAGGCTTGAAAAAGGGGAAGGACATCGACCTCGTTAGGAGAAGGAATAGTTCACAATATGTTATGTCACAGATGAGACGACATTTCAGTTTTGTTTGTGAATTTGTCTAACAATCCACAAAGACAAGGTCATTACATATTTATTAAACAATCTAATTTCTGGAAATTCTGTGAACAAACTGGAGGGTAAATGTCTGAACATGACCAAATGTTCCCCGAGGAAAATATTTAGAAATAATTTTTAAACTCAAACACAATATTTAGGTGTCTTCTTATATTTAAGTGTTAACATTGATGATATGATTCATTCAGATTAAAAAAACAGAGAAGATACAACACACGTTATGGATGATGGAAACGAAAATCATAAGTTGTAAAATCATGACCATAAACATAAAAAGACAGTCAACAATAAAAAAAAACATTACAATGGAACCTGAACCTAACAATTTCACCACAAAACCCAAGCAATAAAAGTTCATCGACTGTATAAATAGCCGTCTATTTATAATAAAAGAAGAACTTTACAGGAAAAGATTTGAAAATATTTGCTTGATGCTGCCAGTTGCTTTTGTAGACTTTATTTTTCTGTTCGTCATCTTTCTTTGTTATCGTACTGTACAAACAAGACATTCTAAAAAACAATAAGGGCACATTTCTGAATTCCTAATAATAATCGTCATTTGTATTTTGATTTTTTTATTTATATTTTGTAGAGTACAGTTAACATTGAAAGATCATCTCGATTTTTTCGGGATAATTTATTTTTTATAATTTTTAACTCAATAAATATCCTGGGTGTACTTGAAGTCAATCGCAACATTTGCATTGAAAATTTATAAATAATCAGAAACAACCCAGAGATATAAAAAAAATGAACAGTATCCTCTATATAAATGATTGCCTCTTTTCTCTAAGTTTTCAACATACTTCTTTTCGACTTGTACAATTTGATAGTCCCTTAGGTATTTTCCAACACCTTCTCTAAATGACATTTTGCCTACTAATATTTTTGTATATAAATATTTATTAGCTATCGCCTTCATACAATTAATAAAAAACAATTTTATCCAAAAAAGGTTACAATGATTGCATTGACTATATAAATATCTATTAGGTATAACCTTCACATAACTAATAATTTAACAAAAAATAATGCAATGATTGCATTGCCTACATAACTATATATTAGGTATCACCTTCATATAACTAATAATTTATCAAAAAATAATGCAATGATTGCATCGATTACATACATATCAATTATGCACCACCTTCATCCAATTAGTAAAACCAATTTTATCAAAAAATATTACAATAATTACATTGATTTATGATATTGGACACAAAACATTCCACAACATATAACAAACACCGACCATTGTTTTATTACATAAGTAAATAATATCACTATAGCTAACTGTATAATTGAGTACGAACGATCTGTAATCCCCCTGACTACATAACTATGATGAAAAGGTTGGGAAATGTCAGTTATTTCCCAGGAGATTGACTACCAAATGACGAACATTTGCATATTCTTCAATGTAAAATGCTCTGGGGTACTTTATATGGACAGATATGCACCATAAATATGATAGGCCATCATAAATGTGTTTTATTGTTGAGATATTTGAAGTCGATGAATACAAAAGGTTGAAAGATACCAGTTCTCTAAAACAAAAAATATTCGGTCTCTTTGACACATTCATAATTTCCATTCTCAATTTTAAAAGGATCCTCAATGCTCTTCAACTTTGTTTTTGTTTGGTTTATAACTATTTTGATATGAGCCGTACTGATGAGTCTAATTTAGACGAAACGCGCGTCTGGCATACTAAATTATAATCCTGGTACCTTTGACAACTATTAAATGAACACAACCACCAAAATGAGTTTTTAGAATTATAGAAGCATTTGTAAAATTTAAATGATTGTAAAATTAGAAGCTTGGATAAACCAAAATCATTGCAATTTAGAGAGGCTCTAGCTTTAAGAAAACTGTAAAAAAAAAAGTAAAATGACATAAGGACCTTACTCCGAGTTAAACTCGAAAAGTAAATTCCGTAATCAAATAGCAATATCAAACGCTCTAACACATCAAACGAATGGACACGAACTGTCATATTTCTCACTTGGTACAGACATTTTTTTATGTAGAAAATGGGGATAAAACATGGTATTATAGCTAGCTTTACCTTTCAGGTGGAAGAGGATTGGGAAGTCGAGACTTCTGAGAAATTGGAAAAGTGTGTGTTAAAAGCATGGTCGTTCCCCGCACTTCTGCAAAAGTAGCAAAGAGAGTTTGAAGGTAAATTAAAAAAGGAGAAGTTCGTTAAAACTGAAAAAAAACGGAAGGAGATAAAAACAATAACCATCTCTTGATTCGGTTGATTCTATACCTTCTACTGAATAAGTAGCGGATTATTTCGAGTATCACCGATTGAGTTGTTCCTCCTCCTAGTTAAGCACGCGAATTTTCGACTGTGTTGTCCCTCTTTTCTGGTCTAGAAAAAGTATTGTTACCTTAACACACTTTTTAAATTCCACAATTAAAAAACTGAAATTTGGAACAGAAATGGCAAATGGCAAATGGCAAATCGAGGGTCGAACCAACAATACCTGGGAATTTAGGGGGATCGGCAATTCAATACGGAATTGATAGGGTCGCTGCACGGGTTCTGTTACCCTACTATTTTGATATAATGTAGATTTTCAAAATGTATACCCTTTTATATAGCGTAGGAAAATGTAACCCTTGTCCACAATGGTTTGGTTTATGAACTCGTTATAAAATCACTCTTTTTCGGAGCTCTGATTCGACCTTATCATTATCATACATTTCTGATAGTTACCCACACCGATTCACATATTTTTGAACTCGAAAAAGTGAGCTATTTTACCGAAACTTCCTATCACAATGTATTGAGGAATTGCCTCCTTACCGTGCAACATTCTATCGACGAACACACTTTATTTGGAATACGTAGGTCTTGTAGGCTTGTAAAAAGTATCTCAAATTGCAAATCTAATTATAACAGGCATGATTTTTTTTCTCTTTTTCTCTTTGTTACAAGCATACTTCACTGCTTTGATACTCAATGTATAAAAAACGACCGTTTTAACCAACATAAAATTGATTTATTGTTTGTGTAACAAAAACACTTTGCGTTAACCTTCTATATAGTTTTCATGACCTATATTACGTTGAAAATGGTTAGGATAGTTTTTCAAGCTCCACTATTAAACAAAATGATGTCGATTTTTAATTCAAGATGGCCGCCGTCAAAATGTTGACTTCAACTCTAAAATAAGTTCACCTTAAAGAACGTCTGTGCCAAATAGGTACCAGGATAATAACGTATAATTGTATCACCATTTGCATGATTTTGTCAAATTTCGGTACTTAGCTGCCCCACTATAATTTATCATTGTCTCTATTATTAACACATGTAGATTATTTTTATCACTTAGTAAACACAAAAATCGACAACCGCAATATCTTATAGTTTATGAATGATGTTTATTTATTAATACTACCCTTTAAAGGAGCACTAGCTACGATATATATACAAAAATAAAGTATGATTTTTTTTTAGATTAATCATTAATTGAATTGGAATAATGAAATAATAATTTGCTTTTAGCAATCAATTTGCTTTAATTTTGTTGAAATAAGCGATTATACATATTTTTTGACGGATTCACTTGCAAGTGAATACGTCATCATCATTCTAACCGATATTCATGTGAACTCAATTTAACCCCCTAGCTAGAGACTGACAACGCATGCATTGTACGTGAACTGGTTATTTAAAGAAACAAAATGTCAACAATGAAAGTGAAACTACGGTAAATCATTTGATTACTAATTTAATCCACATAAATCATTCTTATACGGTTAAAAACAATAAGAAACTTATATTTTTAATCTATAAATTCAAATCAAACAGACCTATAAAAATCCAATTGCACGTGCTGGTTTAACCTATTCATATCTTTATTTGTGTTTACATCGCTTATATGGTCATCTGAGGTCAAATCGATAGTTAATTAGATGGCATCTGGATTTTAATACACGCGAAACGAACCTACATATCATCTACCCCATGCTCCGTAAACTGTTTATTTTAAACGTTTGATAGATTGGATAAATGTTTTACATTGTTATTAATCAAATGTGAGAATTTGAGTCAAATTGGTGACCATGAATTTGACAGCTAGTGCCCCTTTAAATTGACGTAACTTAATACATAATAGATCTAGCTGATGAAATGCATGTGAGAACATTAAAAATCTTACTCAAAGCATGCTCTTAAAATAGAGATAAAGGTCAATGCTTTATTATATTCAATAGTTGGTTATTGATATAATTAACAAAAAGCACCTGCAAATCAGCAGGTACCATGTAATTTTATTTTAACAGATTAATTTCCTCGTTCTTCTTGCAAAAGTAAAGCACAAAATATATCTTGATATCACGAACTTAAGTTGTTCAAACAGTGCATGTTTGCCTGTATGTGTGTTTAAATTGGCGTTTATGAATATTGGGGTGACTGTAATTAATCAATCGACGAATACCATATTGCAACGATTCCAGGATAATGGGGAGAAGATTATGCAACCAATATAAACGTTATCAGTATACGAAAAAGGTTAAGGACACCTGATATCTTTGTTTGTTATGCAATTTAAATCATTCTACGACAACTTCTACTACTACTGCTTCTACTTATACTAATTATAATAGTAACGAGAGGAATTTATATAATTGACTTGGCACTTGTTTTCCAATCCATGTAGTGTGTTGATGTTCATATTTATTTATCTGTTTTTAAATAAAATATTGGTTACACTAATAGTAATGTTTATGTTTAAACCATGTAATTCAATATTTCCTCGTTTTTGTTATCTCTATCTTAAGGGATGAGATCTATAAAACTCTTACGTTAACAATACTTCAACATGTCAAGAGAAATTTTTTTGGGGGGAGGGGGGGGGGGGGGGGTAGTGAAAAAGATGAAATGTCAACAGAATACGAAATATGTTACGGAAATCTGATATATTTGGAATTATTCTACTATTACTGCTTGTCTTGAATCATAACAAAACTTTCTAAAATCATCAGTTTATATATTTTATAAAGAATCTAAGGTTTCGACTCCCTCAGACAAAGTTGACCTCGTATTGATTTGGCTAATTATGATGACCTATTTTTATCATATAGCCCGTTTACTGTTCCGGTTCTTTTACATATTTTACCTTCAATGAGGTTTAATCCAGACAGACGTTTCGGAAGAAGGGAACTTATAAAGTCGTGTTTTCATTTAATTATGCTTTTGCTTCCTCTAATAATAAAGATAACCAAGCTAACCACAATGTTATATTTCTTGAAGTATACAAAAATGTATAATACCCATTTATATGCAGTAGACACATATAACAGACACGCTAAATAAAGAGAAAGTTTTCAATCTTAATGTAAAAACCAAAGCCAAAGTAGTCTTTTACTACACTAATTACAATAGCTTGGCAGTATAATGACATAACAAAAATGTATACATAATTTATCAAAAGGCTAATATTTAAGAATATTTCCACTTCAATATACAATTCTAGTGCCAGTAAAAACATTTTGCGTGAGCACTCTTTTCGCTCAATTAAAACTTCTTATAATTAAAATAAAACGAACTCAAAAAATTTAATGCGAAAAAAGTTTTAACGTTGCATGTGTACTTCTTTTCGATCAATTATATTTAAAAAGGAATATATGACGTCATAACTATAGACAGAGGGGTAAAATAGCACATATATCATTATTTCGTATTTAATATGTTAATTAACAAATCACAACCTCTTGTTTTAATACAAAGAACATATTGAAAGAAACAAAACTAAACACTTTGTTTTGATTGCAAGTGAACATGAATGGATTGTTTATGTATGCTTTCATTACCGTAATACGTTGTGTTAATTACTTGAATCGATGCCATTCTTATGATGGTTTCATTTTTATGGGATTATATTTATACCATGTTTTTTAGCATCAATTATGTTTTATCAAATTATATTATATATTTGATACATTTGTTTGAAGAATATCTAAACCAAACCAAACCTTACGTATGTAAAGGTTAATACAGAACCAGTTAATAAAGTTGGTTTTTTATGGGATAATATACATACCAGTTTTTTAGCATCAATTATGTTTTATCAAATTATATTATATATTTGATGCATTTGTTGATGAATATCTAAACCAAACTAAACCTTCTGTATATAAAGATAATAACGAAACAAGCTAAGATGATAATAAAGTAATTCAAAGCAGAGAACTATTTTCTACCAATTATATCCAGTAAGAAACTAGTTCAGATAATTCCATTGTTGCAATAGTGAAGCAGAACCAATGAAACATTGTCATTGTAAGCAATGCCTACCTCACTTCAAATAATATCAATGCTTTATTGAATCTGGATTTAAATATTAAAATAACTTTGATCCCATGGGCCTTTAGCTTTAAAAATCTTATAATCACAAGTTGAAAGTTATAATAAGATTCAACTTCTCATGAAAGGAATTTATTGGTGTATAAGTTGGATCAATTCACTCGCAAACAAATAAAAGTAGGAAAAGAAAAATGATGTGAAACCAATACAAAAGCATTGTTGTCAACCTTGCATCTTATTCAAATGGTAGAACAATTTATATCCATAGAACCCTTGTCCTAATCTGATAAAGAGGAATTTTAACTGAATTCATGGTCAAAATGTCGAAGAAGCTAAGACTTAAATAGTTCATAAACATTAAATCAACATTTCTCTCAATAATGATAATAATTGTAAACCATGAACTTTGCCAGATGAAGTTTTTCATAACTGAAATATTTTTGCAAGTGAATAAATTGCATGCAGATGAAATAGTTGTAATTTCTGAAAATACAACCTTCAACACAGATAAACTGACTTTTAAACATTACATAGAAATTTCATTCTGATAATGAATCAATTTTAGCTTATGATTTTTATGACAGGTATATTACCGATGTAAGCAACAAATGGTTTACTCTCAATATCCGTTTTATTATCTAGAAATTACAGAAACTATTTTCAATTATATTTTTATGTATATCAATCATTGGAAAATCGAGTTTATTGTACAATTAGACAATCTTACAAATTTCAAATATGAAAGAAATGAATGGCATGCACGTTACAAAAAAACAACTTAACAATTAGAATTGGGTCAGGTTCGTGAAGCATAATTTCCCTCCAATCCCCCTTTATGCTATGGTAGTTTCTTGATGATAACCCCTCATTTGTCTGCCTTTCATAGACTGTAAACGTTTTTATTCTTCTATTTTTGTAATGAAATGAAAAAAGTGTAGATATTCTGTATAATAACAACTCGTGGGTATTGATATAAATCATCAAGTTAGGTTTAATGAATGATTAACGAAAATAGACTTCAAATGAAATGTTAAAACCATTACACCGTTAGACGTTGATCATTATATTTGTACCTTCATATAACGGTTAATTTATCTATCAGAAACCGGCTACACCATTGAAATGTATGTTGATGAAATGTTGTGTAATGATAAGGTTCTGTGTGTCCTTATCTTGACCTAAATGATAATTATTGTTGTATATATGTATGAAATATATTTGTATATACCACAACACACTGACGTTATCATCATTATATCTAGTATATTATATACAAATGTGTTAACAAGCAATTTACCCTGCACGTGATACATGGTCATCAATAAATGCTACAACTATCAAGTATCATTCTGAATCTTTATGGTGTAATCCACCATCAACAGTGCGTTTGAGCTTTTGATTTTGCCATTTGATTAGGGACTTTCCTTATTCATCGTTTTCTTTTGCGATTTTACGTTTGTCTTTTAAAAATGACTTGAGACTAAAACGTAAAACTTGATCATTGTCAGAAAGATCAAATTTCATTCAATGTCTTTTAAATTATCGATAGTTGTTTGGTCAGCATTCGATGATAAAATTAAAGAAATTTTATTCCCCTTGTCATGGGATGGAGAAATACGTCTCCCATATATTAACCCTCAAAATCTGTATTTTTTACGCAAAGTACTAATATAACACATTGCGTTGTTTTTCATACAAATTCCTACGAATGATGCATACTTTAACGTTTGTCACCCTCAAGTTTTGGCAAAAGTTCTGATCTCGTTGTCACCAATAGGTTGTGGCCAAAGTTTCTGCCGCGTTGTCATCTACAACTGTGGTAAAAGTTCTGACCTAGGAGTATGTGAGGACAAGAACCACTAAATACCTGATGACTTCAGCTGTTTTATTTTTACCTAGATAAACAACAACGTCATAGAAAATGGCATTTCGCCTAACATATGACTATTGTTTAGTAAGTCAAAGATAATGCCAACATGTCCATACATCTTCTATATTCACTTAATGTATTTATTAAGTCATATATTGGGGTATCTGTTTCATCATTGTGCTTGTTTGTTTGTTTACATATATATTAGTGTGTATACACAACTTTTGCATCAAGTGGTTATTTCAATAATGATAACCGACCTGACATGAACCTTGGATATGGAAATTTGTCATGCATGTTTTTTTAGTTGTAATCGCAGTCCTGTATTTTATTTTTTTTTATTAAATTCTGCCTTACATTTTTATCCTGAATTTATTTGACATAAATTGTCATCTTGCCTTTTTTCTTTATTAAGTAATTCATCTGCCTTCTTAACTCTTCGTCCTAACGTCACACATAAAAAATCAAATGGTATCTCCTTATAACACAAAGTTGACTGATGTGCACTAATTTTTGACATTTTTACCTATTTTGCCTGCTTGTGTTGCTCATACACTGCTTTCCATTTAGTGGTGTAACAGTACAATATAAAAACGAACAATACAAATCAGTTGAAAAAGGCAGAACTCATCAAATGGATACAAATATAATACATCTAACAAAAACACAGGTTGGACGTGGCCGGGAACTTGTACATCCAAACAACAAAAAAAACACTTAGCATAAACATTTTATATTATAGTATTCACAGTTACTGACGGCTAGGTCAAAGCCCCTTACGTCATGCATCTTAAACTTAATGATCAGTTAGAACATATTAAACATCCATTGGATTTAATGCGAAGATCGTTGCAATGCAGTATCGACATAATGTACATTTGTGTATTACAATGATATTAGGTTTACTTATAATTTACTTGCACGTATTCTATTTACCAGATGCTGAATGTCTCAATATTAAACACTTATCTCTGGCGGACAGGTTTTTCATTTGATCGACTTTTTAAAGTTCACAGTATTTGTTAAACACAAAGAAGTTTCTAAATGGTAAGATAACAGAGAGAGAGAGAGAGAGAGAACAATCTGTCTTAAAGTAATGCAAAATAATTCGGCGACGAAATAATTTGAACTAATCGACCTGTAGGAAATTTCAACTATTAAATACTATTTCATTATTGAAACAACATCTATGTATCATTTCTATGCAAAAAGGACCTTGACATGTTTCCAACCATTATACATCTAATTTCCAACAAGTGGTCATGTAATAGTATCTCATTAAGGGGCTATGAATACTACAAATATAACTTAAGTGGATCGATAAGGCTCCGTATTAAAAAAGAATATTCCAAAGAAATTCTAAAATTCATCCTAAAAAAATAAAATAGCACTCTTCAATATAACACGCATAAAAATCAAGTTATAATTTATTATTACTGTACACATATGCATGTTGATGATTTTTTTAATCAAAATTAAGTACAAACCAATTGCATTATCATATTCAGTAGGACTTTAACGGTTAATGGTACTATTTTTTCTGCAACATATGCACATTGTTACAATAAATGTCCCTTCACTGATGCTCAATGCCAAAATATTTGAAAATCACAAAGATTATTCAAAAGATGAATAATTCAAAAAGGTGCAAAAGGTATGACCAAAGACTTGCAAGGAATTGAAGCTGTGTATAGGGGAGATAATTCCTTAATTATAAATGATTGTTTACATTTTGAAACAGCAAAATTTAATAACAAAAAATAGTATTTGCATGCCAGTACCGATGTACTGGTTAGTGGGCTAGTGATACCCTCGGGGACTAACAGTGAACAGTATACAAGCAGAGGTATAGACCCAGTGGTAGATGGATAGAACAGTGTCTATCGATGAAACTCACTTTGCTGAAAAAGAGTTTACGTATAATTGTCATCCTTGACATTTTGCAAAAAATATCTTTTAGCACTTAAAAGTCAATGAGGACACTTTTGGCATACTTGAAACTTACTTTTATCAACACGAACGATTGTGAATATGAAATACATTATATCAATAATATATCAATATTACGAGCAATGTGATTTGTGGCCATGATATTCGACAATAAATTGTTCTTTTTCTTTAAAAAAAATATGCAAATTTACATCTCCTGTCAAAATTAACACTCAGAAAAATTCTAATTTTCCGTAGCACAATTTTGAATGACGTCATATAGCTACTATCTTGATCGTTCTAATGATTCATATGATAGCTATAATGAAAACCGACTTATTACTAAATCAATAGGGGGTATGCTCTTCTGAGCTATCGTGGTTTATGTGGCTTCGTCTTCAGATTATGAAGATAACCACATTTTGCTTTAATAGAAACGTTGGTATCAACTTTAATAACATACAACCAAGTATATCAATGCAAATTCTAATAAAGATATGTATGCAATGTCAAGAATGTTATTTTAAACAGCAGCATATCTTATTAACTGATCAATACCCACTGTCAAGTATGAAAGATTTCGTAATGTCATCTTTGATGTTTCATCAAATTTTATTTTTATTGTTTGAAAGTATTACAAATAATATCTGTAGATGTTTGATTCATTTTCAGTTAGGTGTATATCAGTTATAAGTTTAATGGGCAACTTTTCTTAGAACAACAGAGTGAATAAAGTGCGACTAATATTCATTTTATTATGCATAATGAATAGTCAATATTATATGAAGAGTAAAACCTAGATGTGGCACACTCAGTTTTCTACTATTTATAAATTGTAAATGTCTCCTTAGTATCATCCACATACTTAAGGTGGTAGACCTAGGTCAAGGGAAATAACTCTTTAAATCATCAGTACGTTTGTTACTGCTATTTTCATATATATGTTGTAAGCCTCTAGGATACATAGATTATTTTCAATCTGTTTCAGGTAAATGCATAAAATACATTAATAAAACTTGACTATTACAAATGTATCACTGAATTAAATAGTTATCTCCCTGGACCAATGTCTACCCACTTAAATACATAAAGAAAGATGTATTTTTGTTTTATGTCGTATACTGACCTCATCTGCAAAAATATCAAGCGAGACCTCGTGGGAGAGTGGATGAAATATAAGTTTGCGTAAGTAAACGTATGTTTACGGGTAAAACACATCCCTAACCAAAGACCAATATCAAAAGCTCTTACACATGAAACAAATGGATTAAAAACTGTCACATTTCTGACTTTGTACATTTATTATTTTCCGAGAAAATGGTGGATTAAACCTGGTTTTAAAACTAGCTAAACTTCTCACTTGTATGACAGTTGCATTAAATTCCATTATATATATGCACGATTATGAATGCAGGTGCGTCTATTTCATTAATTGTTTGACGCATATGTGAATGAACACGTAATATTGCTGAACTTATTTATGACGTTATGTCTAATATTTTTAATATCAGGTCATGTTGAAAATCAAACAAATATTAGCCAATAAGAGCCAATAAAAAATGTACAAATTGACGATAACTTTGTATATAAGTCTTACTTTTCTCTCCCTCTTGTATGTTTTACATATAGAATTAAGCATAAAGAGTCAAAATTCTTTTAACCACTAGTTTTACTGAATGTATCGTGCATGCTGACTTAAAAGGTTATCGTAAAAATGCATATACTATGGATTTATTATTATTCGTTGGATACCAATTTTCGTGGGTTTCGTGGATACAGGTGAACCACGAATTCAAAAATTCCACGAATAACATATTTTCAATAGGTTTTGTATACATAGATTGGCAAAACCACGAAATCAAAAATCCACGAATATGAAAGTTTTCAGCAATCCACGAAAATTGATACCGAAGAAAATAAATGAATCCACAGTTGGCAATATAACCGACAATACAAATGCAGTGACTTCATCTATGCATATATTGATTGGTGATGCCCGTTGACAGTTGATTATGATTTTTATCAGTTTTTCTAATTAATTAAATTTGCAATAGTTTTCAAATTGGTATGCGACATATTCTTATGAGAATCAATTTGCCGTATACTAAATCGTTAGACTGATAAATTTGCAATTATATGAATAGTGCTTTTATTGCTTTTACAATGGTCGTATCTGATCACGGTATATAGGAAAAGTTTGTTATAAAGGTTGTTCTTGCAGGAGACTATTCTCACTATCAATGCCTCTGGAGTTGAAGTCATAAAATTGTTCCTCAGTGCTTGAAGCACAAAAATCATGCTCAAAACATGAAATCCATAATTTTGATTGTTTTTTTTAAGGAGTACAAAAATCTGACTCGAAAATTTTATGACTTCAATGCCTCTAGTCTCGATCTGTTAAAGGTTAATGCCATTTCCCTTAAATTGTTTCTCCATTTCTACATTGAAAACGGATTGACGAGCTATATATATAACAATGTTGTCTATTTTCTGGAACACTAGCGAATATAATAATGAATCTATAAAGGCATGATTTTTTGTATCTTATGAACCAATTGTATCTTCATCGATTGAACTGACTAAAATCAAAGCCAAGATATGAGCACAAATTTTAATTTGTTAAAATTATCATTCACTGGGCCTTTTTAGAGTTTATATCAGGGTTCATTAGTATGGCAAGAGTACATTCGTTTATAACCACATATATATGTTCGGCATCGTGCTTTGGACTACTGGTCAATAAAAAAGTAGACGTGGAATGATTGCCAATAAAACAACTCTCAACAAGAGATCAAAATGACACAGAAATTAAACAACTATAGATCCCCGTGAGGTCTTCAACAACGAGTAAAGCCGATACCGCATAGCCAGCTATAAATGGCCTCGAAATTCAAACGAGAAAACAAACGGACTAATTTATGTACAAAATTCAACGAAAAACCAGGTAGACTAATGGTCGTTAACAACAAAGATTTTAGTGATAATGATTATCAGTGTCTACGGAAAACGACATTAATAGTATAGTTCATGGAGAAGAAACAACTATAGTTAGATATAGGAGGATGTGGTATGAGTTCCAATGAGACAACTCTCCATACAAGTAACAACTTATTAAAGTAAACCATTGAAGGGCAAGGTACGGCCTTCAGCACGCAGCATTGGCCCACAACGAACAGCAAGCTATAAAGGTCCCCAAAAATTACTAGCCATTCAAACGGGAAAACCAACGGTCTAATTTATATAAAACGAGAAAGGAGAAACATTCAATAACCACATAAACAGACGACAACCACAGCACATCATATTCTTGACTTAGGACAGATGCAAATCGAGGAACAGCTATTGTACATGATTTGTATGCTCAGCTATACCGATCTTCATGCAATCCTGAATTGTTTGCAGCAGAACAAAACTTTAATTTCTGTTAGAACACCGACTACTTCTTACATTTATTAGCTTGTCAAAAATATCATGTCAATTATAAAAACATGTTCATTACATAAAAGAGGCCTAATGCCATTACCTCATTTCTCACGAAAACCAGTATCATATTTGAATGTTATTGCCTTGGTGCTCATATCATTAATTAAAAAACACCATCTTAGTGGACAGGTGAAATTATCGGACACGGTTTCTCAAACTTGATGCCCATTGATGATTGTGGACAAGTTTGTTTCCAATGAGCTCTATGTTTTAAAGGGGATACTTCTGTAAATGTTAACGGACGGCAGACGATAAAAAACCTAGGACAAAAAGAAAAAGATATAGACGCTTATGCAGTTTTCAGAAATGAATTTTTAAACACATACGAAATTAACATAGTTATTAATGCTAAAAACAGCAAATTTTTAAATGATGTAAAAAGATACATATGATCATGAATAGCTAGATATAATATTTTTTTTTTCATTTATAGAATTTGTGTAGCAAAAGTTGACAATATATCTGAGCACGTGGTAATAAACCAAAACAGTATGCTTTGTGAAAATGTACAGAATTTTGTCTCAAAATACTTTTATACACACTTTATCACTTAATCAAATGCATTTCCAACTACAATGTCGAAACTTACCACATGTAATTTTTAACTTAAGTTTAAGTTGTTCGTGTGTATCAATAAAACATATAAATTAATCCGGACAATTGATCAACAAGCTTCAACGGTTTTCATCAATAAGGTTAAAGGTCAACGATCATAAAGTTTTAATCTTTAGAAACAAAACCGGACAAAACTGTACACTTTCCGTAATCATGAAACAATATAGTTTGTAAAATGTATGTAATTACCATGAACTGTAAAACTAACAAACCATGATCTTATATATGAATTCACTGAATAAATTCACTGGTTATCCAGTGACTAATTCACAGGGATACTCGGCCAACTGCTGTAGGTCGAGTAATTTGTTACAACAGCAAAGAAAAGTGCAATAAAGACATTATTTTATTAAAAAAAAACAAAAAAAAACCTAGGATGACAAAATAAGAAACCCGCCACAAATCTACGATATAAGTAAAGTGAATGATAATTGAACACCAAAAGAAGGTAAATTTGAAAATGGAGCAAAATTGAACACCAAAAGAAGGTAAATTTGAAAATGGAGCAAAATTAAAAAAATGGTAAAAAAAGTAATTAAACATTTTAGGCCTCTAATGTAAAGAACCATACGCATACGACTAGAAGTAGGACCGAAGCATATATTTAGATTGTTGTATTGACTTTAGCAAAACACAAGTCAGACCTTCGAAATAATTAAAGAGACCGAAATAAAAATTATTAAAAGTTTGCTATGTAAAACATTGATTATTTGTTCAAAATATAGATTAACATATGGCTAGGGACGAAGAAGAGAACTACTAACCTTTGATAGGAAAAATAGAAATTATTTTAATTCTAAAGCGAAATATAACACACATCGGCAAGCAGGTTCCAACTCACAACATCAGTGTTGACATGCTAGCGAACAATGTAGATGAATTACGTAGACCACTCATTTATCCTATGCTTCTTCTTCGAGGGTAGACGCTAATTTTATTTGAATGGAAAAGGGACATGTAGCTACTAATGTTCTTAGATTAAGGGGAGATTATGGTTTCGTGGATACTTGATTTAATTGTTGAATCAAGCTATGAATACACAAAGAAAACGGGTTATTGGTGATAATTAAAGTTTCTATCATCATTTATTAGTATCCACGATCTATCCCAAAGTTACATCCTTCTATTTACAAAGGATTAATAATATAATTACCATGGTCCTTTAAATTGCGTTCTGTTTATCAAAATAAATCAGAAGAGCAATATACAATATGGCAATTGAATGAATAAATTTGTCGTCCAAACAAATGAACTATATAAGATAAAAAAATATAGAACTACGTGCAAAATTCGAAACGGAGAGTCCGCAACCAAATGGTAAAATGAAAAGCTCAAACACCTCACGCAAATAGATATCAACTGTTATATTCCTGACCTGGCATATACATTTTCTTGTGTAGAAAATGGAAGATTAAACCTGGTTTTACAGCTAGCTAAACATCTAACTTGTACGACAGTCACATAAAATTTCATTATATTTACAACGATGTGTCAAAAATCAAATTAACAAAGGAGAGAAAAATGTCGAAAATAGGGTAGAGAAGTCAACATTGTATTATAATTTTTACTCCTCCAAAACACACAAAAATGTTAACCAAACAAAACGATTTGAAGTCATTTCTGTACATGACAGAGGTATTTGGTTTCATGTGTCAAATCTATAAATGTTATCATAGAAAACGGTATCAAATATTAATTGTTTTGTATTTTCTTATTGATGGTTAAGTCCTTATATTAAGAAGACAAAAATTCTAAACACATTTAAAGTACAAAATCCGTTACCTTTTTTCAGTTTCTAGTTTCAAATATATGCCTTTTGAAATACGTATACCAAAGCAATATTGTGTAAAACTCTCCAAATGAAATCTTTTTTTAGCATTCTCTTAAAATTATCAGATCATGTACACTTAATAGTTGGTTTGATAAAAAAAAAAATGAGTAATCTATTAACATGCCTTTTTTCTCCTTTTTATATGAAGTTCTAGTCTCTTGTGATGGTCTATATGTGGTAGCTCCACGATATCAGATTCACTGTTCCCCATCCTAATGGTAGGTAACCGTTACATGTCAGAAATGGTTTCCAGCAATCTGACCTTTTAATTTCTATAGAATCCTGAAAGCTATGTGGATTCTTTTTAATTAAATTTGCGTGTAAATGAATATTTGAATATTTAGTGCTTTTAAAACATTTCAAGTTGAAGCTGGTTAGGATTGTCCAGTAGTTGAAAGATTTAAACTTAAAAATTTGAATGAAAAGAAAAAAAAGTCAAATTAGTACACAATATATCAAACATTGAAGATGTACTATGTCTGAACTTACGTAACACCTTATCTCTTACTACTGTTCTAATGCGTTCAACCTTAATCTTTACCATTTATTAAGATTCATTTAAATTTCAACAAAAACGTCATACACTAATTATCCGAATACCAAATTATCAGTATGGCTTGATATAAAGTTATTTGACTTGACAACAGTAATTCATGATAGTGACAGTTTTGAAAAAAAATCAAAAAGTGGATGCACTTGTAATTTATTTGAAGTTTTAAATATAACTAAAGTATACCAACTTACGCCAAGGTCACGCGACATTTGTATTCAAAACGAGACCAAAATCCCCATGAAAACAATCTCTGAGAGAAAACATTACCTACCTTGTTTGCCCCAAAGTCTCGGTTAGATAGAAGCTTGTTATTTATGGATTTTTGACTGTGTTGTCAGTTTAGCTAGTTAGCTTATGGAATGTACATCACATTAGACGTTAACGTAATTCGCCAAGGACACACCAAGGACACATATAATTAAATGCAAACACACTCGTCGTCTATGTATGAATTTAATGCTTTGCACATATGACACTGCGATCTGATGTGTAATTAGGCAATAATATGATAAGAAGGATTCCTTTAGATTGAACAATAATTAGGACTCTTTCATCACAAGCAAACCACATATCAATTACTAAATACATCACCATATAAACATGTGCAATAAATTTTATAATAGTAATATATAACATATGCTACTTATTTTTGATTTTTTTTTTAATAAAATGTTAACTAAAACATGTGTCATAGAAATATATTTGGAAAAATAATGAGCTTTTAAATAGTCATAACTCTATTTCAGTGTAAAGACCTTATATAACTCACTCAATTTGCAATAAAATTCTTCACTCATCATAAGAATTGTTATTTTCAATTTTTGCAAACTGTAAATTTAAATATACCTTGCAGATCGGTAGACCAGAAAGATATCATCAAATCAGTAGTTTGTGTTTCAGTACTGACATGATTTATCAGTTTATTTTGCAATTACATTTTTACTCAAAATATACATTGAGAAATAATTTTAAGAAAGTAATGTCCGTATTCCGTAAAATAAGTTTTACCCTAGCTGCCTTTTGGTTATTTCTTTTCAGGACCAATTTAATTCATTTTAATCCCGGTAGATGTAATAAGTTTATATGACAAATAGTGCTTTGATTCTAATACAAGTTTGGCTTTCGTTTTTGGAGTTTGAACTTGCTTACCTTATGAAGGTACTTCCATAACAGTGAATCGAAAAAATATTTTTTTGTAGTGTTATTTCAATTCTGACTGTGTTATAGATCCATGCTCTACTTTTACACTTGGCAACCATATAAAACACTCACGAGATTTAGAGAGTATTACTAGAGTTTCATGTTGAATATCATTATTATGGTATAATGGCTTTTTACTTTTTAGCCATGCTTTGTACGTCGAAACAGATATATAACTACCGCCATCAACCATTTCATTTGTGTTTACCTTTAATTCTATTGATGGAGTGAAAAAAATAAAGAACAAAAAATACTGAACTCCGAGCAAAATTAAAAACGGACAGCTTAACCTCTCACAGTCGCGACAATTTCCATTATATTAACAACGATATCAACACTCCTAATAAGTGAACTGTCACAAATAGCGAATTCCTACACGGTTTCACAGATTGAATTGTTGTATATAAAAGGTTAATTTGGAAAGACGATAGATGCAAACAGCCATAGGTTTAAAAAAAAAGGTTGCTAACATGCATAACAATTATGTCATTTGGTCTCGTTTAAATTGCTTGAAGGAGAAAGAAAAGAAAAAATCTTTTTTTTTCTTTATAATTCATAAAACAAACCAGTCTTTTATTTAGGTATACTTAAAAGAGGGACGAAAGATACCAAAGGGACAGTCAAACTCATAAATCTAAAACAAACTGACAACACCATGGCTAAAAATGAAAAAGACAAACAGACAAACAATAGTACACATGACACATCATAAAAAAAACCTAGAATAAACAACACGAACCCCACCAAAAACTAGGGGTGATCTCAGGTGCTCCGAAAGTGTAAGCAGATCCTGTTTTACATGTGGCACCCGTCGTGTTGCTTATGTGATATCAAATCTGGTAAATAGTCTAACGTACGTTTCGTATTCATAAGGCCTCATCAGTGACGAAAAACTAAAACTAATTGAGGGTTCTATAAATTGCTGTAATTCATGATTGATTATAAGCTGCGGTTTATTTATTAACTTTTCCTCTTTTCGTTATATAGATCTAAAGTGACAATGGATTTTGGCGGTTTATGGGCATCCAAGGTGGTGCACATAATCAGTGTCTATAAATTAATCTCTTCGTTTGACGTAATCAATTGCTGATGGATGAGAGGAATAAACTCATTAGTGCAAAACATTAAATCATAAAGTATAATGGCGTCAAAGAAAATTGAAAAGTCTCCAAATTTATAAAGTACTGAACATAAATATTACGTAATAATGATCTTAATTGAAATTTATGAATATGAAGGGAACTATTTTAATAAGAGTGGAACTTTCTAATGAGATAAACATAGAATGATATGTTAAAAAACAACGCGTAAAACAAATACATGGTAAATTTAGAGAGAGAGAGAGAGAGAGAGATCTTTACAACATTTTTTAAATATTTGGGTACATTTTGAACTTTGTGAAAGTTAACAGATTCGGTTTTATTTCAATCCATAATCTAGTCGAAAAGTACTAGCGGGAATAAGAAAAAGCGGTATAACTTTAAAACAAATGGAATAATTTCCCAGGCTTATTCAATCGTTAAAATAACTTTTCGATGTGAAAGAGTGTCTTTTGAAGTGAAAGAGGGTCTTCAGAAATACTGTTCACGCTCGTAGTGGTATTAACCATATGTGGATTTTCCCCTGAAATTAGAAATATCAAAACTTTTGATTTTTCAACAATGTATACCCCAATTCCCAATGTTAAACTTACAAATAGTCTTAAAAAAACCAATCCAGAATGATTTTCAACATAAAAATGGTAGCATACGCTACAGATTTATTACTTTTGGATACCATACGGCATATGTTGATAATAGTGAAAAAAAGGTAAAACATGATACACAAAAAAAAGATGTGATCAGTGTGATGAATCGATATTCCGTCAGACACTTGTCAGAACACGAAGATCCAATCAGCCAAGTCATTTAATTTAACATTCAGATATAAGGATGGTGTTTTTTCCATTAACAGTCAAAACTGTTCTGCTTAGGATCCATTTATCACAGAACTAGAAATTAGAGAAACAACAGATACGAATTACTCGGCATAATTTTAGACATACACGGTCATTTCAGTACCAGATTCTATGACAAACAAGACGATTTTAATTTTGAAATTATCAATTTTCTCCACCTTAGTAGCAATATACCAAATGCATCTGCATATGGGATATACATCTGCCTCATACTTTGTAATAAGGTACCAGTAACTGAGCAGAAAGTTGATGGAGCAGCGGTATGTCAAGACTCTCCCTTTTTAAAACAAGTTCTTGTAAGGTACAAATAACTTGTTGATATATAGTCCGAATCAACTTCAAAGATAATACACGATGGTCTTGAAGTATAGCTTCTGGGAACTGGCGTTATTTATTATCTTAATAGCGTGTTATAGTATTCTTTTATATGTATTTATAAATATTACTTTTACTGTTTAGTCTGTGTTGGTGCTATTCATTTGACGTGACTCTGTACTTATACAGCTCGTGTATTGTGTTATCGATCTTTGGTATTCTTTTCTTTCATTTATACGTATAAGCTTTGTCTATATGCCTTTGTGTGTTTCTTTGGTACATATGACGTGACTTTGTACTGATTTATCCCGTCATTGTATTATTGTGCTATAGTAGTTGTTTGTACTTTTGCTAGTGTGCTTTGTCTATATGCTGTTTTAGGCTTCTTTTGTATATATATTTGACTGTTGTTTTATTAATTAGGATTATTACACAATGTTGACTGTTGTACCTCTATTTTTGATATTTTTTCCTATGATGTCTGTTTATTTTGATCACTCATCGTTGTCAATATCATTTTATTTGATACGACTTTTTTTACAAGTGAGAGGTTCAGTTTACTATAAAACCAGGTTTAATCCACCATTTTATTAATAAGAAAATACCTGTACCAAGCAACGAATATGACAGTTGTTGTCAATTCGTTTGATGTGTTAGAGCTTTTGATTCAGCCAATTAACATGGGACCATCCGTTTTGAACTTTCCTCGGAGTTCAGTATTTTTGTGATATGACTTTTTTCACTTTTGATAAACAAACTATAGTGCCTACAATTTGCAAAGAAGTTAACATCCACCGGTTACGAAGATGCTGTAATTGTACATGTTAAGATCATATACTGTACATAAAATTGAAAATGGAGATTGGGAATGAGAGAACAACCCGACCAATGATAAGAAGGCCATCAATGGGTCTTCAACACAGTGAGAAAATCCTGCAACCGTAGACGTGCTTCAGTTGGCCCCTTTACAAAATGTGTACTAGTTCATTGAAAAAGACGTCACACTAAACTAAACAAATAAATGAACTAAAATTAACAATCAGACAGGACTAGATGCACTCGACTTGAGATATGCGCAAAAATGTAGCGGGGTTAAACAAAACATGTTTTGTGAGATCTAATCACTCGGAGTCTCCCCTATACATCTAGTCAATGTATAAAAAAACACGCAATTATACGCACAGTAAATCAGTTTAAAAGAAGTCAAAGTCCGATGTCAGAAAAGGTGAAACTTATACGAAAGCAAAATGTTAGATCTGATACCTCTTGGTGCCTTTGATGATCGCTTTCTTTTTCTCCTTTGGAAATAGAAAACAATATATGTTATATTTAATGTAGTTTTCGTTTTTTTTTAATTTACCTTCACCGGAAACTTCCAAAACCCCAAAATATTTAAGCCAAATATATATGATACTTAAAAAAAAAGATGAACGGAATTAAAAAAAATCAACAAAAACAATCTGTTGTCTCATGGGAAAAAAACTGATTTATGAAATCAAGACTTAGGTATTTTACAACCAAACGTTTGATTAAAGTTATGCATGATATCCATTGTTTATTTGTAATGTTTATTGATTCAATTTGAAAAAGAAATTGTCAATGTAATACATCAACAAGAATGTGTCCCAAGTACACGCATGCCCAATCCACACTATCATTTTCTATGTTCAGTAGACCGTGAAAATGGGATAAAATCTCTAATTTGGCATTAAAATTAGAAAGATCATATCATAGCGAACATGTCTACCAAGTTTGAAGTTGATCATACTTCAACTTCATAAAAAATTTCCTCGACCAAAAACTTTAACATGAAATGGGACAGACGGAGGAACGAACGAACGAACGGACGAACAAACGGACTAATGGACGCACAGACCAGAAAACATAATGCCAATAAATGAGGCACAAAAAAGGGTAAATTAAATTGTAAGCTAACTGAATTTCCTGCAATGCAATTGAAATCAAATGAACTAATGTTATAGTAACTGGTCTTATCTCTATTGCGATAAGGTAAACATCAAGAGGTTCAATGCCGTCTAAATAAAGCAGTGTTGAAACTAACTATAATAGTAACTAGTTGAATTCATATGACTGTCGTACGTCGGTATCTTTCCCCTGGATTACCTCCTTTGGGTAAAGTGTGTTATAAATCATGTGGGTACACTAGCACTGACTACTTTTGAGTATTAAATATATGTGTGAAACACTTCACAAAACGATTATTGATAGTTCAATATATGAAGTGTGTTGGTCTCGCTAAATTGGTCCTCCTTGGCAACTAGATATAAAACAAGAACTATCTTTAAAAAAGTTCTCCGACGTATTTGAATTTGAGTATATGTTTAAAACTATCATTTCGATAACCTTCAGAAGCACACTGACTTAATGATGCAGGACCTCTTTAATTAAATCTCCATCTGAATTTTACTACAAGAAATTCTGTACTAAGTCTGGTTATATTAAGGTTATAATATATATAAGAATATTGTGATGACACCTACAAATTTTATTTGTCAAACAATCCAGTGCAAATAACAAGAAGAATTACCAACAAAAGAACGTTACAAATTGTTTTGTGAATATTCCGATTACATTTAAATAAGTGATTTACCATGTAAATAACGTTTTCTCTGTTTGAGTTCAGTATTCTTGGTCCTCGTCTGTTTACATTCACCAAAACCCCGCGGAAATCGCACATGCGTAGGTGCGTTTTTAAAGTCATGTACGTTCGTACAACAAGGTTTACATTAAAAAATTGTATAATTGTCCCGAATAAACAGCTGTCATGGATGCACAGAGCTCTTGGAGAAACAATTATTTTTAAAATATAAATCTTTATTAGATCTAGTTCAAATATTTACAGTTTTTAACTTGCTTTCCATCACGATATAATTAACGAGGCGTTTTTTTCAAACACAACCAAATCACCCACCATGACAGCAATTTGTCCAATCACATGAAGGATTTTCGAGCATGCGTGTTCTGTTGCCATAGTTAAGCGTCCTTAGGTTCAAAGGGCACAAACCGAAACTATACCGACAACGTCGGAAAAACAGAAATTCCTTAGATCGCTGACGCCCTCAAAAGACTTCTTAAGTATCGTCTAATCAATAAATCAATACAGATATATCTCATCTTAGATTGATATGAAATCATATTACTTAGGTACTGACATGATTTATGACATTGTTTTAGGAAAATGCCTGTACCAAGTCAGGAATATGACAGTTGTTATCCATTTGTTTGATGTGTTTGAGCTTTTGATTTTGTCTTTTGATTAGGGACTTTCCGTTTTGATTTTTATTCGGCGTTCGGTATTTGTGTAATTTTACTCTTTTTACATATCATTCTCCTTTGATTAGAAATGACGAAAAAATACCTATGGTTCTGTCTCCCTCTAGAAATGTTATCATTATAAGATTTTGCTATTCTTGTAATTCTCTTGTGGTCACCTCATGAAATTAAGTATTCAAACACCTTTGGCTTTAGTTTGGTTTGAGTGTTCACGACAGAAAATAAATTAAAAAAAAAATGCCGCTGACGCAGCAAAATTTTAAATAATAATTTAAATTGTTATCTTTTAATTTCATGAAATGAATAGAAAATGAACACAGCATGGACATAAACAGTATTTTTTTCCATGCATACATTCTTTTGTCAGAGTTAAATTATAAGAAAGTACTGACAATATGAAGATTGACATACAGGTAAGAAGTTTAGCTAGCTATAAAACAAAGTTTAACCAACCCTTTTCACCATAAGGAAATACATGAACCAAGTCAGGAATATGCTATTTCTTTTTCACTCGTTTGACGTGCTTAAGCTTTTGATTTTGCTATTGATAGAGGGTTTTCCGTTTTGAGTTTTCATTGGAAATCGGTAGTTTTGTCATTGAACTTATGTTTGATATACAGGAAATATATGCGTTCACTTCAATGTTGGGTCATGGAGAATAATTCTTAGAGATAAGTATCACAACATGCATCTTCATTTATAATAACCAAGATTTTATATTAGACACGCGATCATGCAGCATGTTATATTCGGAATATGCTTTCTCTGAAATGAAGTCAGTTAATTCATTATCAAGACACTATCATAGACCTACCACCATCAATTAATTGTTGAAACAGACACTCCAACGAGCTGCCATCAGCAAGTAATTATCAAAACAATATAATGCAAACAACGTTCAATTGCATAAACTTATTGGAATCCTTTTGGAAGGAGAGAAGCGGTTCAACCGAGAATTTCCTATTTAGATAAAGGCAACAGTAGTATACCGCTATTCAAAACTGATAAACCAATGGACAAAAACAAAATCGGGGTAACAAACTAGAAATGAAAGAAACGCATTAAATAAAAGAGGAGAACAACGACATAACACTAAAATGTAACACACACAGAAACGGATCGAGCATCAGACAAAATCCCCGGAGAATATCAAATATAACATCAATAAGACAAAACTTGTATCTTTAATAGTTAGTTTAAAGCAAAGAAAGAGAACAAAAGTTACTAAATAAGTTAAGAAAAAGCATTTCGTTATACTGATACATGTACATCAGATTTCAAAACCACCACAATGGTTTTAAAAGAGGGACGAAAGATACCAAAGGGACAGTCAAACTCATAAATCTAAAACAAACTGACAACGCCATGGCTAAAAATGAAAAAGACAAACAGAAAAACAATAGTGCACATGACACAACATAGAAAACTAAAGAATAAACAACACGAACCCCACCAAAAACTAGGGGTGATCTCAGGTGCTCCGGAAGGGTAAGCAGATCCTGCTCCAAATGCGGCACCCGCAGATAAACGATATCAGTCAATTCGGTAATGCTCTAGTAAACAATACTTTGTGAACTCTAAATCAAGGCAGAAAGTATCGAAATGTGTTTTGTCATTATACTGATCAATTCACGGAGGAACACACTCGGTAATCCGCAAAATGATAAATGAACTTTCCATTATGGTATATCCATTATGAGTATGAGCGTACACGAACATACAAGTAGGTTGAGAACATAAAACGGTAATGGTATGGTAATGGTATGGTAATGAATAGACTTATATCTTTAAGATTTCAACACTCTCTGACATTTTACCCATATTGCTACGGTTAATGTAACCCCCCCCCCCCCCCCCATTTTCCACCCTACATAGATTGTCATACTTTATCAATGATCTAAGACTTAAAAAAAAATACAATGTTTTTTAATTAGAGCACCACTGGTGGTTTTTATGTACACAATACCCGCTGTAACGTTTCAAACTCTAAAAAATATGCTTGTCAATAGTGCATTTTATATCGTTTATATAAATTTGTTTATCATTAATTTATACATTGGTTTGGTTTTGTTTTGTTTCTTTTTTTAATTTGTTGTACTAATTCCCTTATTTTTTGTGGAGTTTGTTAAATAAAGGCAAAAGAAGAATTCCTCTGTTCGAAATTCATAAATCGATTGAGAAAAAAACAAATCCGATTTACAAACTAAATCTGAGGGGAAACACATCACATATAAGAGAACTACGACACAACAGAAACAGAAAATTCTTTATCCGCTTGTACTATCGACGTTTATTCAGGTTCAGGAGACAGTGTGAATAAATTGTCAACCCTATGGGGTTTACAAAAATGTCCTCATATTTAGTTTCAACAAGTAATTTTCTTTGTAAACATGCGGATTATCAGATAAAACTTTACCTTCAAAAATCATTTTTAACTTACTTTTATTGGATGCCGTCGATTTTTTGATGATCTCCTTCTATGTTGTTTTGGGTATGTCCCACCTCTTGATGTGACGTCACTAACGCTAACACTACGATTCTTACTTCCGGTAAAAACTTCTGTACACCGTCTGCTATTTTCACTATCATTGTTATATCCAGTACTTTTATTGTTCATAAAGCTGTAAGCAATACTTGTCATCTTAAAAACAAAACCTTCACCAAAGGTTAACATAATACGTAACAACCTCTTGAAAATCCCAAGAGATGCATTTCCGTTCTCTTCATCAATCCGTAATTTCAGAAAACATTTCATCAAAATTGTACCGATTCAGATCCGTGTTTCTTAAAATTTAAAATAGAAGGATTCTAACTTTTATATTTTATGCGACCTTTGAAGTCAGGATTTTATTGAAGAAAACGTGCATCAATATAAGTTTTCTTCCACTTACACTAGCAACAACACATGTACATAATGAAAAACTACGTTATGCATTTCATCACTTCATATTGCATGAATCTTTGGCAATCAAACATCAATCAAAGCGGAAATTATAAATTCAAAACAAGCAGCTACTCTCTTGTGAATAAGTACAATGCTTCGCTTTGTTCTTTAGACAAAAATACTCCTATGTGGAAAATAGTGCTATTCAAGAAAAAACACAATTAAACTATAAAACTAATGACCACTGTTTTAATTTTTTATCTGAATTTTTGTTTTCTATGAAAAGAATCATAACAAAATGAAAAGCTATTTTCACATTTGTATAATCAAAATAAATCGGTAATAACGTTCCAATATGTCGTTATTTGAATCTTTTCAAATCCCGCGAGATGATAGATAAATCTGACAACTGGAAAAATCGGCAGTAAATATGATCAGTGCCGATTACGAACAATTTGATAAATTATTATATATATCCAAGTCTCCATACATCAGTGTGACAATTACAATATCCTTGTTCTAATTCTAATTTATGATGCAATGACATGTAATGGTTAACATATAGTTCTATAAGTAAGTCTAAGGAATTCCCAGCTTATAACATCTATAGCATATACCTTCATGGTAAGATAGCTATTTGTCTAGATTGTTTAGTGTAAATAATATTATCAAGAAGATGTTTTTCCTTTCACTTTTAGTTTGTTGATATAGCCAGCTACTAAAATAGATTGTACACATTTCACCTTTATCTACATCAGTAAAACATTCGAATCATCGGCAGTTTATTATGATTGAAATATCATTTGCTGTGTATTAATTACAAAAATTCTTTTCTTTGAACTTTGCACCTGAGGATAAGTATGATTGTGTGCGTCGTCAATAATTTGATGAGTTAATTATCAACCTCCTGGCGCCTCACAAACAAAAGGTTTTATATAGATCATAACGAAACATGAGATCAAAACAGAAAAAAAGTTTATTGTCGATCGTCTGCTTAACGACTACGAGTTAATTGCCATCGCGCGTGCCTATAACGTGCTACGTGTCGTCTCGTGCGTAGCATTACATCTATTTCATAATATATTTGACGAATCGTTAAATGATAACGGGTTATCGGTTATGATTATGACGTCCACCCAACATCACCAGACAAACAATCACATCATATGAAGGTCAATATACGTTTATTGAATGCATCACCGATTTATCTCTTCTATTAATTTATAATGTTGTATAACATCAAGGATCATTCAGCGATACGTTAGGCAAATCGATGAGTGATAAAATGATTGAATAGGGTTATCAGTTATGATTATAAACATCCATCCAACATCACCAGACAAACACATTCACACCATGTGAAGGTCATTATACGTTAATTGTATTCGTAACCGATTTATCTGTTTGATTACCTGTATAACTCGAAGATTAATCAGTGATAGTCATATCAAATCGTTAAATGATAACATGATTGGATAGAGTTATCAATGTTGATCATAAACATCCACCCAACATCACCTGAAAATAAACACACCATGTGAAGGTCAATATATAATAATTTTATTTGCAAAAATACACCCATATGGGTCAAGCAAACACAAATACAACATTTAATACAGACAGTGAAGAATTACAAATATAAACATAACAAAAAAACCATACGTGTATTATATTCGTGTATTATATTCGTTACCGATTTATCAGTTCTATAACCTGTATAACTCAAAGATTTATAACAAATCGTTAAATAATAACATGATTGAATAGGGCTATCAATGTTGATCATAGACATCAACCAAACATCACCTGAAAAACAAACATTTCACGTGAAGGTCAATATTTAACGTGTATTGTATTCGTAACCGATTTATCTGTTCGATGACCTGTATAACTCAAAGATTTATCGGTGATAGTTATAACAAATCGTTAAATGATTACATGATTGGATAGGGTTATCAATGTTGATCATAGACATCAACCCAACATCACCTGAAAAACAAACACACCATGTGAGGGTCAATTTACGTGTTGTATTAGTTATCGATTTATCAGTTCTATTACCTGTATAACTCAAAGATTTATAACAAATCGTTAAATAATAACATGATTGGATAGAGTTATCAATGTTGATCATAGACATTAACCTAACATCACCTGAAAATCAAACATTTCACGTGAAGGTCAATATACGTTTATTGTATTGTTAACCGATTTATCTGTTCTGTTATCCTACTATATAACATCAAAGATCATCAGAGATCTGAGTCAGGTACACTTATGGAAAAGTGTTGATTTATTACATGATTGAATAGGGTAATCAATTATGATTTTAGACATCATCCCAACATCCGTTTATTTTTTTTAAGCCGATTTATCTATACAATAAGTATATGGTGTAAATCTAGATAGAAGAGACCAAATCAATCATGGATTGAATACTTAGCAAATAAAGGTGGTCTGGAAAGAGGGGCTTTATTTCTGTGTTCTTTAATTTCTGATGGCATTGTTTTCCCATTCTATAATTTTCGTCCTTAAATTTGTTTTCAGAATATTTACGAACCCAGTTATATTTTTCAGCCCATTGTTCTTCCTCGTGAAAACCCCATAACCTCATACCGTGTTGAACGACTAGCAGTTATGTCCAGTGTTAAGAAAATAAAAAATTCAAAAACCACGAAGAGGATTTATATTGATACAGGTATTACTGGTAGATTACAGGATAAGTCGAGTCGTCCCCTCGTGACATAAGCATTTGAAAGGTGTTCGATTGAATATAATGTCTCTGAATCATCTTCTCTCACCGCTTAATTATGAAAGCAATATTAAATACAATCTATCTTATTTCAAACATCGTGTTGACAATTCGAGTCTTAGAAAAATGGTTAACACCCATGACTACTAGCATGCGAAATGTTGTGCTGTAATTAGAAAGCCAATTATTTTGTCACCGATCTGCGGGACTGTATATACCAAAGAAATGCGTATCGTCATTTTATGGTTGAGATGCGATTTTGTTAAGCCGTCACAATAGACCACTTTCGAGTTCATCCGTCACCGGAAAAAACTCGTCAATTATACGCGCTTTTATCACCGTCATTTGTGCGGTTAGGGGCGTCGTCATTTCCCTTCCAATGTTGAGCGAGTGGTTGGAAAACTATAATTCTATATTATACGAATTATTCGGCAAATTGAATTCTCAAAATTGACAATCAACACTGCTGTCATTAGGGAATTGTCAGTAAGTACCTACAGAGCAACCATTATTTCTAGTTTATCCTGCACAAAGACGATCACTAAGACGCTTGATGAACGTAAATAGTGCAGGGATACAGGCGACCCCCTCTATCTGGTAAATGACGTCATACAGGCGTGCATAATTGACGAGTTTTTGCCGGTGACGGATGAACTCGAAAGTGGTCTATTGCGACCAGCTCCAGGGTAAGGTTTAAGACTGTTTATTATATGTTGATAATGCAGTGTTTGAATCCAATTGACTTGAAAGTCACTAGATTCTATTACTTCAGAAATTGCATGTAACAGTTATTGTTAAGGTATAGCAACATTGTTTCAAATAAACAGCAAATATCTTTGGATGTTTATATTAACGTAACTAATGTTCAATATTTACTTGTAAAAGAACAGCGCAATGATAAACACTGCCGATAGTTGTTGTTAACTAGGTAACCTTGATAACCTTATCTGTAAAAAAAAACCAGGAATTTGATTTTGAGATATACAATATTTTTTTTATCTTGTTTACACAACTTAAGAAACATTTTACTTATTTATAATATTTTTGTTTATATTAATCTCAAGATACGTCAATTTTAAAATAACGAAATAATATATATATATGTCAACACTATAAAACTGAGTTACAACTGGGTTTTTTTGTCAACCAAAATACAGAATTATAATTATGTTGGATTACTATTGATTTATTGAATTGTCTGTTTACATGTCTAACTCCTAACGTTGTCGTGTTGGTACAATATCCTCTTTTCAAAATAATGGCCTTCATCTTGAAATAAAAATAATTCTGAAACTGACATTATCAAGATGCTTGATTTCTTGATTGACAACATAGTTGTTACGCTCGGAGGACGTGTTTTTCAACAGACTGTCGGCATTCCAATGGTCTTGGCGACTTATTTTTTATTATTATTTTGAGTCTGACTTCAAACAGGAACTTGTCAGGAAGAAAGATAATATCCTTGAACTCTACTTTCCGCTATATAGATGATGTTCTTTCAATAAATAGTTCAAAATTTTGTGACTATGTTGAACGCATTTATCCCATCGAACTAGAGATAAAGGATACTACAGATACAGTTAAGTCGGCCTCATATCTTGACTTACATCTAGAAATTGAGCGTGCGTTGCAAACAACACTTTACGACAAAAGAGATGATTTCAGCGTTAACTTTCCATTTCTAAGTAGCAACATTCCAACAGCACCTGCATACGGGGTATATATCTCACAATTGATACGATATTCCCGTGCTTGCATTTCCTATCATGATTTTCTTGTTAGAGGGTTGCTGCTCACAAGGAAGCTATCAAACCAAGAGTTCCAACTGGTGAAGTTGAAGTCATTCTATCGTAAATTTTACGGACGCCATAACGAGATGGTTAACCGTTATGGAATAACCGTTTCACAAATGATATCGGATATGTTCCTTACGTCGTAACTACAATACCATTCCCTTTTATCAATTGTGACCTACCGAATAAGACTTTTTTCATTTTTAGCCATGGCGTTGTCAGTTTATTTTCGATATCAGTAGGAGAACAGGGCTGGAATTGCAATTTGAAAATTTAAAATAGAGCTAGTCCATTTGTGTCTACAGGCTAAGTATATGATGCTATGCATCAATTGCTAATCAAACAATTTTAAAATATATATGATGTAGCAAGTCCCGTACCAATGTAACCGATAATGATACCAGATTGACGATAGGTGACATGCGTACATAAAGAAAGTTTCTTAACGATGAAGGTTCTTCGAATTAGTTTGCCATCCACAAAATCAAAACCGGACTGAAATCCATTGCTTTGGAACGGTAAATAATATTTGTTGTACATGTTGCGCTTGTCCGTATCAATTAATCGAAAGCATAAAAAAAAGGAATAGTCAGATAAACTTTGCTTCTTACAACGAACCTTATTAAACCGAATCCTGCATAAACCGAAAACCTGTTTAAACCAAACATGCTCTTAAGCACCGTCATATAGGTATCTCTATAAGGAATTCCCTCCTTCAAAGGAACACTTCTTTCCAGAATCGGTTTAAAAGTTCACAATATATATTTACAGGAGTATATTCACAGGGTCATACAGGGTTTACAAAATCTACGCCTGTAGGGTGAATGTTTGCTACATTCAATGGTCCTTTCGTTAGTTTGACGGCAGAACATATCAAATTGCATACGTTGTGAACCTGATAAAATCGAATATTGGCCAAAACCGAACACAAGTCCTAAAGAGGTTCGGTTTAAACAGGTTTCACTGTATGTTTGAGTGAAAGTATGTTTTGTCGGATCGCATTTCTCTTTCCCGGCTGTACTAATAACTATACATTTTGAACCGCAATTCAAATGTTATCTCCCTTTTATGCTCAGTTTTCTCTGGTCTCCAATTTCACCTATAAAGACTGGATGTTTATACCGATTTATGCTTTTCAATATTTGCCTTTCACTGGCATTAAGTATTTTGTTTGGTAGTGATAATCTAAATCGAAATAGATTGTCGAGACAATTGAAATTGGTATGAATGAAAAAAAAAATACTTCATTATTCGCATGCGTTCGAATTGAATCTTTGGATTAAGCTACATCAGAAACGCCGAAACTCAATCAATTTAAAGCCAAGGTGTATAAAAGACCTAAACATGAAGAGCTATATCATGGGATCAGGGTGAATCAGTAAAACCAGTGTTCTTCATAAGTAATATTTCAAACAAACATACTTAGAAACTTTTCCCTTTTCCCCACAAACCTATAAATTGTACCAATTAATGAATTTCTCGAATGTTATGACTCTTAATAACATTAATTTAAACATATATAACACTACCATCACAACGTTTGTTCAACAGTATTCTGCTAAAATCCTTCTGTCTTTAAGTACGATAAATCTAAACATTAAGCAATTTATAGCCCAAACTATCCCATTTAACAACTGCTTATATCATTATCGCTGAGTTAAACTTAAGTGAACTTTTAACTTTTTCTATCCCTAATATTCAAGGTCATAATTTATGTTTGCTTATATTCAAGGTTATAATTTGGGTTAAATTTTTTCAGAAACACATTCGGGTTCATTTCTGTTGTAAGAATCTGGGACATATACTTAAACTTATATAGATTCTTATATATCACCACTTGATATATGATGTTTAATATGTTAATTTTTGTGTTGTGTATATATTTGCATTGTCTTGTTTATATATGCCTTCAATCCCTAGGTTTTGAATTTTCCTTCGAGTTCGGTATTTCGGTTATTTTACTTTTTTCTTTAAATTTTTGGCCCATTATTTCTTGTTCTGTTAATCACATTTAGACGATCATTTCAACGTCTGACACTTACTTTAAATGTGCATTTCATTAAAAACAAATTAAAACATAGAACACATGTATTTTATGTTAAAACTGTGAAGACTTGTTCCTAGTGTCCATTAGGAGATGTGATATATTCATTGCTAATCAGACTCTAGTCTGTAGTAAGATTTCAAATGAGATAATTTTCCACAAGGTAAAACATAATATAAAGCTTACGAAATATACCTATACCCACTTACAGACCATAGGACGGTTTGGGCTGATTTTCGGTTTTATCGGGTTCACAACGCATGCAATTTGACGGTGCTTAAGAACATGTTTGGTTTAAACAGGTTTTCGGTTTAGTCAGGTTTCGTTGTATTATAAAGACATGACATGTAAAAATAGACGATCTTGGTTTGGTGTCCTCATTGCTGTGTTGTTCGAATATCGTGGCAATGTTTCTTTTTTTATTTATTTCTTTATTCAGATCATTATTATTCTTTATATTCTAGCACCTAATTAAAACCTATGTTTTCCATTTGTTTTCTCTTTTTTTTTTTATCAAATGTTCATAATGTTAACCCCGAGGGTATCATCAGGCGTGTAGTACTGAATACTTTTCTAAAATTTTTCATTGATAAATTCAAAAATTATTCCAAATTATAAAAAAAGAAGATGTGATATGTTTGCCAATGAGACAACTGTCCACAGTAGCCCAAAATGCCATAGACATTAACAACTATAGGGCAACGTACGGGTTTCAACAATGAGCAAATATAAAAAAGAAGATGTGGTATGATTGCCACTGAGACAACTATCCACAAGAGACCAAAATGACATAAACATTAAAAACTATAGGTCACCGTACGGCCTTCAACAATGAGCAAAGCCCATACCGCATAGTCAGCTATAAAAGGCCCCAATATGACTATGTAAAACAATTCAAACGAGAAAACTTAGCTTATTTAGAATGTTTAACAGCCTCCAATCGGCAATCCTCGGGTAACTCTGCTGCTCTCCTTATATGAGATACGGAATCGGCCGAGTTTTGACGAATGAACTGACTCGTGCAACGCAGATCTTAGATGGTATATGCGTTTTTTTTCAATTAAGTTCTTTGCTGTTCATATCCCTTCAAGTATTCAGACAATATTGGCTTCAAATCGTTGCTCCTGAACGTCCTGGTTGATGTAAAAGATGCTTGTTATGTTTTGTGAGATTTTCGGAATGCTCTAGTTTTATCCATTTGAATGCCTTAAAAAAATGCCCTTTCACGCACATTTTTCTTTTTCGATCTTTTACATATATAATTACAAACCCTGTAAAAGTCTTATAAAATCTTTGTAATTTTTTAATAGTTTCAAAATTACAATGGCTAGTATCTTTATTGGTTCTTTTATTAATCCCCTAATAATATATGCTATGAAAAGCTTAGTATTTTAGACTTAGTAGCGAACCTCCTTAAGCTATTTAAAGCGCTTAAAAAATATCACACAAGTCTATAATTTTAATACTAGATTGATTTATGAAACTTATGTTAACCATATATATAAAGAGGCAATGTCAGAGAGCACTAGACATGACTGTTCAACAAAAAATATAATTTGGTCAAAATATATTTTACCCTTTCAGTATAAAATTATTTTGAAAGATTACAATCGTACGCACTGGTGTGTAATATTGAACTTTCAATGGTATCTTTAATTCGATAAATGTATCATGGCCGATAAAATATTAATGAAATACTATACACGACTGGTGAATATAATAATTTTTTATGTGTCCTCCGGCACTTATTTTTCCATGAACCCTCGGAACGGGAAAACTAAAATACTTATATCATGAAATAACTGATAAATGACTATTTAATTATGCATGAACAGTAATACACTACTATATTATCATGGTATATTGTTCTATATTTTGGATAATTCAATAAAGTATAAAGGACTAAGGTCAATTAGTTTAGCTTAGTCTGGTCATGTTTATATGTTAAACTGAACTTTTTATTTTCAAATGAATATCAAATTGTGAAGGAAGGGCAAAAACTATCGGAGCAATTTTCAAGCACACAAGTCAAAAATATTCTGACATCGCCATAATTAAAAACGAAAAAAAAAAGAACAACAGACAACAGTAACAAACACTCTGGAAGGATAAGAAGATCCTGCTCCGTACGTAACACCTGCTGTGGATTTATTTATTTTCGTGGGTACTTATTTTCGTGGCTAAAGGAAAACTAGCATATTTGTAGATTTTTAACTTCGTGGTTTTGTGTCATTCATTTAACTTTTAATTTCGTGGTTCACCTGTACCAACAAAATGCACGAAAATTGATATCCAACGAATAATAATGAATCCACAGTAGAAGGCTCAAGGGAAAAACGAGCACTAGCATTACAAATGTGAGAGAATTAAGGCCGCATTTCTTTCTTACCAAAATTTTGTAAACGTTTTGTCGCGTTTTGTCGCGTTTGCTGTTGTTTTCTAAACGCTACAAAAATAGAAACAAGTACATCGATTTAGTTTACTTCAACACATGGCCGAAACTTCCGTTATACAGCAAACTTTTCAATGAAATTCTTTGAAGGGAAAACAAACATTTATAAATTAATTTGATGTAGGGAAATTACGTAAACCATCAATCAAATGTTCATCTTGACACTCTTCCAAAACGGAAATTGGTGAACATAGACTTTAACTACTGAATTATAGTTTGAAGATGATTGACAGAGAAGATTAATACTTTGTTTTATACTATGGGACAAGAGCCGGATTGGATGAATAATGTTTTGTTTTATTCATTTGCAATCTTTATCGTTCCTGTAAAAGATAAGATAAAGTAAACAAGTATACATTATACGAAATTTGAGTTGTGTTCTCCTTTTCAGTCACCAATGGGCTCTGAAGTTCTATAGTAAAGACAAGAGCAAAATATTGATTTTCCACATGTGATCATTTATGAAATGTAATTTCACGGGTTCATTCGATAAATGAAAACTAAGTATCTTCATAGCAGATGCACTTCTACACGTGAAATCGTTAAATATGCGAGACATAATGTCTTGTCATTTTCAAATTCAAACCGAAGTACGGTATAAAAAGCGATTGTCTCGCTTAGCATACTGCTTTAAATATACGCTAATTACTGTGACGCTTTGAAAAAAATTAGTCGTATTAAAATAATTTTACTGGACCAGTTGTATCGTCATACACTGGTCTATCACCTTAGAAATTAGCATAGTCTAACCTCTTTTGTTGTTTTACTGACATTTTCGTCATTATAGTTAAAGCTTAGCATAGCTAAGTGAATTTAAATTATTTTATGCGAGAAAAAGCTGATTTTGCTTGCTATCAAAAGGGATTCAAACGTCCTTTTCGCTCCCTCAATCCACCACTTTACCCAGTGTTTAAACCTGTTATTAATTAAAATATCGTCAACTACAAAATAAAATTCAAAAGAATATAGTTCAAAAAAGCTACAAAGGCGACAATAAATTCTCGGTTACATAAAACATTGTTTATTTTATTAATAATTTTATTCGACGAAATGATCAACTGCATATATAAAAAAGAAGATGTGGTATTATTGACAATGAGACAACTATCCACAAAGACCAAAATGACACAAACATTAACAACTATAGGAAACCGTACGGCCTTCAACAATGAGCAAAGCCCATACCGCATAGTCAGCTATAAAAGGCCCCGATAAGACAATGTAAAACAATTCAAACGAGAAAACTAACGGTCTTATTTATGTAAGAAAAATGAACGAAAAACAAATATGTAACACATAAACAAACGACAACCACTGAATTACCGGCTCCTGACTTGGGACAGGCACATACATAAATTATATGGCGGGTTTAAACATGCATCTCCTGATTTAGAACCAATTGTTGATTTCAATTGACCTTCATATTAAAAAAGTTGAACTTTTAATGCATAAAAAGCAAACATTTCATGGTTTTATGATCCGTCTTAACAAACAAAATAGTGCAATTTGTTAAAAGAATACATTAATGCCTTGGGTCTAATGTCTCTGCACTGCATTTTTTTTTAGATATTTATATAAAGAATATGAATATAAGGAGATGTGGTATAAATGTCAATGATATATTAACCATCCACCAGAGACGAGCTAGGATATTTACAACTACTGGTCACCAGTGGCGGATCCAGCCATTTAAAAAGGGGGAAGGTCCCAACCCATTATAAAAGGGGGGTCCAGCTATATGTCCCCATTCAAATGCATTGATCGGCCAAAAAACAGGGGGGGGGGGTCCCAATCCCCAGACCCCCCCCCTAGATCCGCCAATGGGTCACTGTTCGCCTACAACAATAAGCAAACCTCAATAAAATAGACTCAGCTATACAAAGTCCAAACATGACATTTTTTTATTTATATTGCATGTATACGTTCATATTTTTATTTAGAAGCCAGCTGATACCAACCTTAGGGTGCGGAATTTCCCGCTTATTTGTAGACCCATTGTGGCCTGCTCGTTGGTCTTTGTCATATTCCCCATATTCATTCTCAATTTTACTATATACCATAGTACTTTGGGTTTTCAAAACTAGAGATAAAAATGTTTCAATAGAATTTGTAAAGTAACAATCTTTGTTATTAATGAGACCCCTCGTGTTGCAGGGGCGGATCCAGTCATTTAAAAAAAGGGGGGGCTAACCCAGGACAAAAGAGGGGGGGGGGGTTCCAACTATATGTCCCCATTAAAATGCATTGATCGTCCACAAAAAATGGGGGTTCCAACACCCGGAACCCTCTCCCTGGATCCGACACTGTGTTGATAGTAACGTGTATTCATTCATAAAAATTAGTTCCGTATTTGCATAAAATGCTGATTTATTTCTTTTATTTAAAATACTTTGTAAAAGTAGAAGGAATTAGACTACGGTAATTGTCTACAACGTTGTAATTTATAATAGATTAAGAATAATGAAAATATCTCATATTTAATAACCCATTCAGTGGAACGTTAAAAAGTACAAATAAACGTTTTTGAAATTTAACAAAAGAAGTTATAACTTAGCAAAGTCATTGTTTTATTGTTTTACAATATATGTTATTTAATCACGCCAATATCGACGACCTATTTAAAACAAAAACGGTGTGTAATTTTAACTAGGTGTTATACGTTAATGAATTAACAAAAATGTAAAGAATAGTTCTTATTCCTTGTTAACCGTTTTAAAGTATACTTTGTATATATTATAGTTTTTAATAATGGGATTTGACAAGTAAACAAAACAATTTTGATGTCCGCAGAATGAACTTTTGTTTCAGTGTTACTTTTGGATAAATAACGTGTTGATGTTTCGATGTATTGGTGCTTTACGTCTTAAAAATGACACTTCTTAACTTTTTGCCGATTGTCTTGCTCTTTTCCTGTCTAACTTTGGATTTTTCTGCAGTTAATAGTCTACATTTGCCAGATTTATACAAATCTAACCATCAAGGTACAGTTATTTTCGTACTTGTAATAAATTGATGAAACAAACGTTCATACATGTTTTTAAATATATACGTATTGCACAATTATAGTTTTTAAATGTTAAAAATAAAACGGGTATAGGGACTTAAGCGGTTGTCGGTATCAAATGCACAATCTATCAGTTTGATTGGCTTTCTTAATTCGATACCCGTGACGAGAAATTCCACCACTCTCGCTACTTTAAAAACCTCCTGTCCCGTAAAAATCTTTAAGGTCTCCTGAACGACGTAATTATGACCTATCTTAGAGTCTCCCTTTTCTAGTGGTAGTCCAAACTTCCGCATTTCGAATCTTCAATACCTTACATATTTAAAATATTGTTTTAGGCGTTCTCGTCTCGAACATACTGAACAATTTGCCACTGAACGCTAAACAAACAACATTTTATCAATCGAAATATGTTTAAAAGTAATAACTACCATAAGTGCGCCTGAAATATGTTTCTTAACTCGAATAATTACTGCGCCCTGTATCCATCTGTGTCCTTTACATGTTGAATGATAGTACTGTACGGAATCTTGCGACTGGATTATTCAAGCTACAGCCTTCTGAATTGATTTCTACGGGGAAGCACGATTTTAAAAATACTCTATTTTAAAAATTGATTGAAAAACGATAAAAACAGTCTTGGGTTATCTTTCTTATTCCTTATACTCGAGCTCTAGTTGTCTACTTTTCTTTATCCTTTATTTGTTTGGTCCAATTTTCTCTCTCCTTAATTTGTTTACCCCATATTTATTTATTATTTACTTTTTCCCATGTTTTCTATTTCGTGCCCAAACTTTCTATGTTGTTCCAATTTTTCTCTGTTTTGTTCTCATTGTTCTCTATTGAGCAAACCCATTTCAAACCCCTCACACATGTGAGTTTAGTATGCTATATATACAAAGGCAATTAAAACAAAAGTTGAAGAAAGTCAGAAAATAGCATGGCAAAAAAACAGGTTGAAAGACAAAGCAACAATCGACAAAATATTACACACTGGACAGATCAATAGCACAGCACGAATCAAAGCAACCGATATATTAAGAATTTTAACATAGATTATCGTGATATTTTATTGTAATAAAGTGTAGGAATATACTCTGATGATTTTCAATGCTTAAAATAACTTTATACAGTTTTCGGAGATTTTAAGTATTACCTCTTCAAACATTTGTACTAATTTAAATGTCGGAGATGGTGTTTTTTTCTTTCTTTTTCAGCTTATGTATCCTTTTCATTTTCTTCTGATGCTTCTATACGAGGAAAACGATCAACCGTTCTGAGTCTACCACGCAAACTGTCAACTAGATTTGTATTCCAGGATGAACTAGTAAATCTTGATCTCGTTACAAACACGAAGCTGTTAGCACTACCACCTATCCATAGAAACATTCATGGGAAGATCACCAAAGATGCAGATATAACTAAAGTACGTTCTCACTTTATAATAGTTCACTTATTATGCCTTACGATAAAACGTAAGAAATACCAAAAGAAGCACAGAGGCGGATTTAGGTGGGAGGGCAGGGGCCCGGGCCCCCAAAAAATTGGCTGCTTATTATAGGGAATCACTGAAGCGTGACGAGATCGGGCCCCCTCTAAAGCAGCCAATGAGCCCCCACTTATGAAAATATCTGGATCCGCCAATGAAGCAGAGGCCTCGGAGCTCATGTTCACCATCCATTTTTCACTTTCGTTGATATTTGTCTCCATGGCAATTATACCACGTGATCCTTTCTGAATAAAGGAGTAGGACCAGTAAGACCCCTTTTTGGCCCCAAAATATAGCAGTTTTACAAAATTGTTAAAATGTATACTTTAAGTTATTTATTGGACAGTATAATGCTTCTGCTACAGAAATATGGGCTGTTTTTGACAATACGTTGTACATATATCGAGTTCTAGCACCAGTAAGTCATGCTAAATTACTAAAATCTTCACAATTCTAGCATTTTGGTTACATTTTAGACGATTTCCGGGTAAAACGAAAGTGGCCGCATTCGTGTTCATCCAAAATATTTAAATGTAAGTTGTATTTGATGATAATACATAACATATATAAAGGTCGAGGATGAACACGGATGCGGCCCCTTTTATTTTTGACAAAAAACATCTGAAAAGTGACATTTTTCAGCATATTTGGTAGATTTTTCATATTTGAGCTTGAATCGGAGCGTTTTTAATAACTAAATTAGTTAAGATCTTTCACATAAAGTAATTGAGTCAAATAAAATAGACACTTAAGTGTTTAAAAAGTGGTCAACATCTTTCGTTACATGAACCTGAAATTTGAGGCCAAAATCGGTCCTTACCGGACGTACTCCTTTATTATCAGAAAGTAGCTCGATTAGGAGAACATATTTTGTATCTGAATTTACTAACTATAATCTGCGCAATATCTAAACTTATAAAGTTTTACCTAAGCCGTATACATTTTGAAAAATATTTCAGAAATAGTCCGATATCGCATCACACTTGACCATTTTTCGGTTTCCTGTTTTCGGAGACCTGATACAAATCTTAGATTTTGACTCGAAATAGTGATTTTTTTTGTAATGCAATTTTGTCTATTTCCGTAAACAATCATCATTGTTATCAATTGTGGAGAAATTTCCCGGTTTCCTATTCCTCTGAACGGAGATTTTAAGATAAAATTTTAGGTTTTATCTATGATTATTAATTCCTGGTCATGATATTTATGATTGTTTCCTTTCACAGCTATGCCTGTGAGGTTTCAAATAAGATATATTGCAATCATTATGCTGCTCCATCAAATTTTTCAGTTTTCATTGTTTTTTATGCCCTTTTTGCATTACGTTTTACCATATGTACGTCCGTCCGTTCGTCCGTCCATATGTCCCGCTTCAGATTAATGATTTGATCAAGGTAATTTGTTATGGAGTGTAAGTCCCATCAACTTCAGTCTTGTCACTTAGTACACAAGTTTTCTATATGATTTTTCTAATTTTAATGCCAAATTAGAGAGTTTTTACCCCAATTTCACAGTCCACTGAACATCGAAATGATAGTGCAAGAAGGCTATCCATGTACTGTGGACACGTTCCTGTTTAATATAGAACGATGACTTAAACTAAATCAGATATAGTATTTCAACTTTTAACTTAGACTTTCAGTTAACATATAGAAAATATAAAGACATCCTATATTTATAGTAGGAACCTGTAATTCAGTGGTTGTCGTTTGTTGCTGTGTAACATATTTGTTTTGCGTTCCTTTTTTTGAATACAACTTAGACCGTTAGCTTTGTATTTGTCATTGCAAGGCCAGTTATAACTGCCTAGCTGTGGTATTGCCTTTGTTCATTGTTGAAAGCCGAAAATTGAGCTAAAGTTGAAATTTTATGTGTCATTTGGTCTCATGTGGAGAGTTGTCTCTTTGACACTCATACCACATGTCCTTTTCAAATTTTATATTTTACAATGCAATTTTATTGATATTTAAGCCTTTTCTACAAAGATTGACTGAACCATAAGCCGCTAGTCACTGATTGAAAATGCACTCATTTCCAGGGATAAATATGAAAGTAAAATATTTTTACAAGAAACACTGTTGACTCAGAGATATGCCTCGCCTTTATGTCATTTTGATATTGTAAGGCAAACTTTGAAATGGCGAAACTTGCAAAACACACAGCATCATTGAATAATGAATAAAGCGACAGGACCAACTAATCTCTATGGACATGAGATAATCCACACTAAGCAGACACCACTTAAGTTTTCTTTCATTCTGAAGGATTTCCCATGCTTGGGAAAACGTAGCAAAAAAGACACTGTCCTCAGCAGAAAAGCTTGACTAATGAAATCACGTGCACCTAACACAATAATATACGACATTTGATATCGTCATGAAATATCTTCTATACGTCAAAAATGTTTTATAAAATTTATTTATCTTATATATTCACAACAGCAAATATTTTAGCATATTTATTTACTGTCTGAAAGTTGCATTTTTCAATTGTTGTCTTGTAGTTACAACCAAGTGAAAGATATTATCAAGATTTGAACAGAGGCGCATCATTTCATGTCGAATGCCGGGATCCATGTATTGATTACTTAATGGTAAGATTAGTCCAATAGATAGGGAGCTACCATTTGATATTTAGGGGGCTGCGCTATGATGAAACCTTTTGACATGCATTGCACAAGGTCATGTTTTTATCTGGCTGTTTATTACCTCTTTACACTAAATCCATTGGATGTTGGATGTGTACAGATTGATAGTTTAGTATTAGATGTATGATTTTTTTTATTAGTTGTTAGTGGCTTTGAACTAGCTGTCAGATAACTGCGAGTATTCTCAGATCTGTTCATTGTGGGGTTTTTTTTGTCGGGATGTATAAGTACCTTGCCACGTCCACTTGTATTTTTGTCCAACTGATGAGTTAAGCCTTTTTCAACTGATTTTTATAGTTCGTTCTTATGTTGTACTGTTATACCACTTTCCAAGGTTAGGGGGAGGGTTGGGATCCTGCTTACATGTTTAACCCCGCCACATTATTTATGTATGTGCCTGTCCCAAGTCAGGAGCCTGTAAAGTCAGTGGTTGTCGTTTGTTTATATAAATGTGTTACTTATTTGTTTTTCGTTCATTTTTTTACATAAATAAGGCCGTTAGTTTTCTCGTTTGAATTGTTTTACATTGTCTTATCGGGGTCTTTTATAGCTGACTATGCGGTATGGGCTTTGCTCATTGTTGAAGGCCGTACGGTGAGCTATAGTTGTTAATGTCTGTGTATTATGGTCTTTTGTGGATAGTTGTCTCATTGGCAATCATACCACATCTTCTTTTTTATATTTGAATTGCAATCTCTGTCCTGACTTTTTACTGTTGTGTCTATCCGGTCCTGCCTGTCTTTGATTAGTTAATCCTGATTTTTTTTAAACATTTTTGTTTTAACACAGTTTTTTATCCTCCCCTTTTCACTCGAAACTCCTGTCCTGCATTTTTTTAAATTCATCTTAGCCCCTCCCACTTTCTCCTTCACCCCACCTCACCGCTAGATATGAAATGGTAGTTTCCTAGAATATAAGGATTAAAACTTTATTTATTTTGACGCATGAGCCCAACATATATCTTCGTCTTTCGACCCTATCAATAAATACTTGAGTCGACCTTGGTTTTTGAACTGCTTTGTATTTAAACGTTTAATACTATTACTTAAAGGGAATTATCTGTGGTTAGCTAAAGGGTTAACCCTCTATTTTCCCTGACGTATAAACTCAAAAAATATCTTCCTGTTTCGCTGTTACGATAGATACTGGATCCGACCCCGGTTTTTTAAACTACTATGTACTAAGGGAATTATACGCAATGCATAATAATATATTATATTATTTGTTTACGGAGAGATATTGTTAACTGAATAGTAAGATATGTATGTTTATCTAGTGTGTCAAACAGGAAGTGAAGATAAAAAGAAAATTGTACCTATGAGTTATCCGAGGTTAATATCTGTTAACAAAAAGTATGGGGAAATTTCTCAAATAAAGCATCATCCTGTTCGATTGCTTGAAATAGTATAAATGAAACTATTTTCGGAGATTATTATATAACATCATATAAAGGTTGTTTAAAAGTACTTTAAGATGTTAAGTACCTGTAATGAAATGTTGTCCAGGATTTTGAAATTTAAATGACTTTTTGTTTGCTTTAGTCATATATTTGAATCTAAGTTGATAAAAGGTTATAAATCGGAAAGATATCGAACGTATGCATTTCTTGATTCGATTGCTAGGACGCTTTAAATCATATTTTTTTTTTTAAAATTGAAGACCTATAACTATTTGAAAGGAATTATATCATGAGAACCCAAAGTAGACAGAAAAAAACACTTTTAATAGGTTAGCCCTGAATTATGATGAGGGTTTCGTTAAAGTAAGCAAACTGTGAACTAAGCCATTGCTTTATACAGTAGTATCCGTTTTGTGTCTGCAGGAAGTATAAATCATAAGATAATTATATTTTTTAGTCAATATCAGTTAGCAAAAACTACAGGGAAATTTCCCAATAATTCATAATCCTGTTTGCTTAAAAAATTAAATACATGCATAATTCAACGGTAAACATTGAATTGAATTTATTAAAAACTTAAAAGGAATATTGACACAAACACATAGCTCTATTTAGTATTCTTTTATAAAAATACATTTAACTTAAACAACATATTGACAAAACAGCATATAAAACATAAAAGAAATATTGACAAAAACACAATGCTGTTTTTTTCTTTCTAAAATTGTATTTGACTAAAACAGCATATTTACATAACAGGACATATATTATTAAAATATAAATATAAAGAATCTCATTTGTTTTCAGACTGGATCATTCATGCTGAGAGAAGAGACATATTTCGTATCTCCAATAAATACCATGAATAATACCACGTATAGAATCATTCACCAGATTACTAAACCAGATCCGTTAATGTCCTTTAATGATTTTATTGTAGAAGGTATGTGCAAATATATTTCCCTAAGGTCATCAAAACCTTGTCACAGAATACAGAACAAATATCTAGAAAGACATATCCTATGTCTTTATGATTTGAAGGGTAGTATGTGCTACTGGTTTTACTCATTGTTACTCAGTAACCTAAGGTTGTTCATTTCTGTGTGATTTGGTCTCTTGTAGAGAGTTGTCTCATTGGCATTCATACCACATCTTCCGAGTGACCCCTGTGAAAAAAGGCAAATAAATCTTTAAAAAAAGCACTCTGTTGCTATGTGGTAGCCAACAATCTTATGACTTGTTGCAAAATTGTTCACTTTACGTCATGTCTAGGAAGTACGATAGTTATATGATTAGAGCACCATAAAATGTATTTTCCCTCATTGTTTGAAAGCATAATGTTTATCATTTCTAAAATATAATATTCACAACGCGAAAAAAAAGTCATGAGATTTGGAGCAGCTAACATGTATAACAAATACTTATGTAACTATTCAATATCAATGCCGTTTATAACATCATGTCTTTGGTCTTTGTGGATACACATACATGTATCATAGGCAATCACACCTCATGGAAGGTTTTCGTTTTTCTTCCAACAAAATTTCGTTGTAATTTTAAATAGTTGATAAATTTAACATCTCTTCTACTAAAAGAAGTTAGAAATTGCCATAGCAGTCGATACATGTAGCACGAACAAGGAGCAGCTTAATATTTTGCGATAATATAAGAAAATTAATGATGAATATTTAAAAAACCGAAAACATTGTTAACAGTAGATATCAATTGATACACCTAAATATCAAACCAACAGACATGCCATTCACCCTTGGCCGTTGTTCTCGATGAAAACTATATCTCTGGGGTTAAACAATATTGCATCAACATAATCAAAATGTAACAATGGTATAATGTCCTGACAATGTATAAAAAACGTGACTAAGAGTAAGATGACAATCGTTCGTTTTGTTTGCTATTCTTCTTGTTTTCTCTATAGTGTCATACACATTACTTAATCACATTTGTATAACACGCACATTGGGAATCGTAAACAATATCAATGTAACAAACAAACAATTATGAACCATTGAAATTTGAAAAGGATGAGCTATTGTCCTGTTGATGTACATTAGATATATTTCGAGCTTAAAAACAATAAAATGTTTTCTAAAGTTTAAAATGTAAAATAAGGAAGAGCGTAAACATCTGCAACTAATTCACGTTGTAACATCTAAAGTCGACACAGAGACGACCAGGTTGACATATCAAATAAACACCTTTCCATTGTAATACATAGTATTCCATATTTGTGATATTATGTTTTGTTGTTGTAGCCTGCGATCCGCTAAATTAACGTATACTACAAGTCTCATGTCAGTCATATCATAAGCATAGCATGCAATATAATCGCACCTTTAGCAATAATTTACAATCATCGTTCTCAACAACAGTCTTCGGTAAATACCTTGCAATATATGAAACTTAAGGCTGTGCAAAATTTTTCGGAATTATAAAGTTTACCTCACCCGAATAAGAAAGTCTGCTTCAATATGTGTCGATATTTATCTTAAGGAATACTAGTTGAGCTTCACTTTTGCCTTTTGTTGATGAACAGCCTATTTTCAAAATGTCATTTTCTCCTATGCATACACTACATGGAGCAATAAAGTTAAGCTGCATTGTTTTCTGGCACAATAACACATCTCCTTTCATAGATAAAACATGTATAGCATGATTGTTACAGTCAGTAATGACTATATGACCTTGAGAGGTCGTAGCTATTCCTTCAGGGTTAAATTTGTTCCATCCACCGTTCACATCTGGATTCCCTATATAACTCCATTTCACTGAGCCGTCATTACCAAGAACAGTAACTCTTCCAGAGTTATCGGCAGTGATAATGTCAGACACACAAATATCACCGTTAATATTCGTTGTTATACGGTACGGACACGTAAATAACCTTCGTTTGTCTTTGTCGTATTCGAAAGTAAATTTCACTTTTCTGTCCATACCAAGTTTTCTAATTCCTCTGCGAGATGTTTCAGTTATTGGAAAGGTTGGGGCATTTTCCTGGAATCCGACTAAAATATCGTTTTCCCTAGTGATATGAATTCCTAATGGAAGAAATGGTGATATACTTGACAATTGTTTTAATTGTCCTTTAGGAGTTAACATTTTAAGAATATGATTACTGTAAAATGACAATAAATATCCCTCATCATTGACCAGTTTCGCTATGTCATACACTTTAACACTGGTCAATTCTTGAATTAAATCTATTTTTTCATTGACTTTCACTTTTTGAAGTATTTTTTCTTGAGGATTATTGATCCACAGAATATCACCATTTTCTACTATTCCAACAACAGCCGGAAGTTCGGTAGTGACTACTTTAATGACGTCCATAGTCAAAGCAAGTTTTGTTCCTTTTTTCTATATTTTACATTATCCAACTGTTATATCCATAATCTACTGATATATATATACGACTCCGTTATCTAAGTTGCACTAGGTGTAATATATGGGTTTTAAATTTTTGAATTTAAATTTAAATTTAACGACAAGCTTAACATGACCTTGTACCGTGTTCGATCCTTTTATACTGAGCAACACGACGTATAAAACATTGATTTAAAATGGTTTTCATTTCCGAGATTCATCAAAACTGAAACTGATTAACATAATAAACGGAAACAAAATGGTAAAATATCTTTTCTAGAGTATTCATCAAATTTGTTATAATTATATGCATGTATTATAATAATTATCTATCATTATATCGTTATGACTTACTGAATCAACTATTAATAATAATAGTCATATTCAGACTAGAAATTTGAAACGACGATTTTATTTGTACAATATCATATATCCACGATCAACAACAAGAAAAGATAGATTATAAGGAAAAGCATCAGCTTTATTTCTCAGAAATTTATCTTTTTTTTTTAAATCTTTATTGTCTAGTTCAGTATTGATGTCATTTATACAAAGTCCAGCGGAAAATATGTCATGCATAATCAGGATTTTTAAAAACATAATGGTAGAATACGATATTGGTATTCTGTGTAATTGTACCATTAGTACGTTAACTTCAATTTCTCTCCTTCTAATTGTACCTGTACTTTCCTCTACTGATTGTACATATACACCTGCATTTCAATTTTCGGTCATTACAAATTGTTCAGAAAATGGACGATGAATAAATTTCAGGTTTTTTGTTTGATCTCAATTTGAATAAATGTTTACCTTGAAAATAAACTTCAATCAATCAACCAATCAATCAATCAATCAATCAATCAATCATGCATGCATGCATTCAATCAATCAATCAATCAATCAGGTAACTAATTGATTAATCGATCAGGTAATTAATCAATTCAACCAATCAGCTATTTTATGTCTTTTATCAATTACTCAATAAATCAATCATTTCATAATCAATCAACAACTGAATCATTATTATTTCTCCCGCCATCACAAATGCAATGTGGACTATTTCTTCATCTCATACAATAGTGTAAACATGACACTTAGTATACAATGTTTATATATAGCAACTAATTGATTTTGTAATGGTAAATCTTTAATTTACAACATGCAATAATTTATATTTATTTTCACCACTACACCATTGTTGAACTTCACATGCAAAGAATTTTAATGTCCCATAAATAAGTTTACTATACAACGTTCCTTTTAAAAGATGATTTTGAAAAGAATTTAAACAGGTAATCATATCTGTTTTGGTATACTAATTTTAATTGTATAAATGAAATGATTGAGGATTAAATAGATCGTCAAAAGTTCAAAAAGATTAAAATCGAATGATAAACATGTGTAACAAAGGGTGTTTGGTCTACTTTAATCATTTATTATTAATAAACGAATGTGTTGATTATATATGAAAACCTTGAACGAGTCTATGTCGAAAACCTCAGGGTAAAAAATCACAGAGAAAATTACAGGGTAAAAATTACATTGAAAACGAAAGGGTACAAATCATAAGAAAACCATAGGGGTAATTCAAAAAGAAAACAATTGGGTAAAAAGAAAAAAAAAACCATAGGATAAAAATCAAATAGAAAACCATAAGGTTAAAATCGAATATAAAATCATAGGGTAAAACTCAAATAAAAAAATCAAATAGAAAGCCATAGGGTAAAAAACAAAATGAAAACCTGAGGGTAAAAAACAAAATGAAAACCAGAGGGTAAAACAAGACAAAAAGAAAACCATAGGATAGAAATCACATACACAAATCAAATAGAAAACCATAGGGTAAAAAACAAAAGAAAAAAACATAGGTTAAAATCTAATAGAAAACCATATATAAAACCATAGGGTAAAACTCAAATAAGAAAATCAAATAGAAAACCATAGGGTCAAAATCAAATAGAAAACCATATAGGGTAAAAAAAAAACAAAAAAAAACATAGGGTTATAATCACATAGAAACAATAGAGTGGATATCAAATAGAAAACCATAGGGTAAAAACTCAAAAGAAAAACCATAGGTTAAAAATCTCATAGAAAAACATTTACGGAAATATGTAAAATTCATCCAAATCTTTGATAATATGAAATAGGGTTGCTGTCCCCACATTTCCTTACAGATTGAAATGAATTGCATATTCAGTAATTAATGTGCCATTTTGTCTTATGCTTAGTTCGTTTCTGTGTGTGTTACATTTTAATGTTGTGTCGTCATTCTCTAATATTTAATGCGTTTCCCTCGGTTTTGGTTTGTGAACCGGATTTGTTTTTTTTCTATCGATTTATGAGTTTTGAACATCGTTATACTACTGTTGCCTTTATTTATTGAATTAAAATGCATGAGAATATTAAAAAGCGAAGCATCGCAAAATATAAAACTTAGATGTAATTGAAATGGAAGCAATGTTCTGCTCAATCTAGTAAAAATAAGTTCCCTGCACTTGCTCTTTTTTGTTTATATGACGCTCGCGACAAATATGCACACGGGGCAAGTTCTGCTTTAAAATCTACAACAATCGCATGAGATCTCTTAACATTGCCGCTTGTCAAAAATTATCAATAATAGATGTTGGTTCTGATTTTTTGAATAAACAGAAAACAAGTATTGGCAATCATAAAACATCTTCTTTTGTATATATGCCTACCATGTAAAATCTCGCCACAAAAACACATTTAAAATACGCATATAGTGTTCAGGATAATAACAGTCGTACATTGTTTGGAAATCAAAGGTTTATTATACTGGACTTGGTAAATAAGATTAAACTTCATATAAATTCGTCAGATTCGTGTTACCTGACCTATTATTACAAGCTGCTTTCCATTCATTCTAGGTAATGTTTCTCACAATAGCCGAGCAGAAGATAACCAAAGGTTCAAAAGACAAACATTTAGATATGCAATAGAAATATTTCTAGTCATAGATTATTCAGTTTTCAAATTGTAAGTATTTATGAGAGTATATAAAAAGTAATTTTGCTATAAATTTGTTAAAAACATCATTTACAGACTTTAAATTCCATTTTCAATTTTAATATATTTTTTTTTTAAGGTAAACGTACTTTTTTTATACGGTTATAAATGAGAATGGAAACGGTAAAATGCGTCAAAAAGACATTGTCAACAACCCGACCAAAGAGCAAAAATACAAACCAAGGCAAACAATGATTCTTCAACACAGCGTGAAAATCACGCTCCCGGATGCAGGCTTCAGGTAGCCCATACACAACAAATTGTATGTAAAGTTATTAAATCATTGCAAATGGTATTTGAGCATGAACACGTTTTTTTGTTTTTTTGCATTCTGCAATTTCTTCGTGGTCTTGTATAAGATAATATCTATCCGTGCTGTGAATGATGTTAAAGTATGAAATCATTTAAACGAAGAATATATATTAAAATTAGACTGTGGAACTAAAGGGATATCGTTATATGCATATTTTCCTTCTTATTTTGGTTAATTAAATGTAAATTTTAGATCTTTGATAGTTTACACTACATATAATAGTTATCAAAGGTACCAGGATTATGATTTAGTACACTAGACGCGCGTTTTGTCTACATAAGACTCATCAGTGACGCTCATATCGAAATAGTTATTAAGCCTAAAAAGTACAAAGTTGAAGAGCATTGAGGATAAAAAATTCCAAAAAGTTGGGTGAAAAAACATACATGTATTTCACCTCCGAAATATTGACTACACGGGATTGGATCATATGACAGTCGACAGGCATATCTAAAATACAATAAAAAACAACTTAAAACATACATTATATCATTGAATTGTGAAGCTAATCTGAAAGATTTTTAATCATAACTTTATTTTTTAGTTGGATGGACGAAAGTGAACAGAATAAAACAGTTGCTATGGATAGAATTAACACATATTATGCGTTCATGATCAATGGGGTAAGCAAATAAGCTAAAAAAAAACCTCAAACAGCAACGATTGGTATGCCAGTTTAACAGACTAACCAAGAAGGAGTTCGCTTAATAACCAAATTGTGAATACCAAATCACATTACAACTTTACTTCAGTGTGTAACCTTACGATTTGCATGATGAGTGTGATGAAGAAAAATAATGCATTAGTGATAAATATAAACATCAATATGAAAAAACAAAACAAAACAAAAATTGAGAGAGAAGAATTGATCCCAAGTGGAAAATCATCAGTAATGGAATGACAGACAACATCATGGCCAAAAAAGAAATCAGACAGACAATTTTCCAGAACATAAATCAGACTAGACAAATGTAAAATCACAAAAATACTGAACTCAGAGGAAAATCTAATCGGAAAGTCCATAATCACATGGCAAAATCAAATGACAAACACACATCAAAAACGAATTGACAAGAACTGTTATATTCCTGACTTGGTACAGGCACTTTCAAACGTAGAAAATGGTGGATTAAACAAGGTTTTATAGCACTTAACCTCTCACTTTGACGACAGTCTCATCAAATTCAGTTATATTTACAATGATGCGTGAACTTAACAGACATAGACTGAACTAGTATATATTTGTTTAGGGGTCAGCTGAAGGACGCCTCCGGGTTCGGGAATTTCTCGTTACATTAAAGACCTGTTGGTGACCTTCTGCTGTTGTTTTTTCTATGGTCGGGTTGTTGTCTCTTTGATACATTCCCCATTTCCATTCTCAATTTTATAATAAATAAAATAGTACAAATATGGGTACAGCAGTCATCATTGTGTAACAATTTTTAAAGGAACAATGATGCGTGAACTAAACAGACATAATGAATAAAATAGTCAAAATATTGGTACAGCAGTCATCAAAGGGATGTCCCTCACTCTACACTGAAGCAACTGTATCATAACAAGTTCAATATAGGACTATTTTTGAGACATAATGGTGTCTTGGAAACACAATAGATGCCCTTGCAGATGCAAAGTGTTATTTTAAAATACCTCAAATTGAGCATGGAAACGCTCCTCTTATTCAAGTGAATACTAAAAAAAATACTGTTCAACTATCTCCCAATAAAGCTAATATTAAAAAATTAATAAAAACTCTGACAACATGTAGACCTTCAATATATGTACAAACAGACATCAAAGTGAAAACGTCCTAGGATCTAAACTGTAGGAGGAGTTATGCGAAATAACTATATACCCATAATGGGGCGGACGTACAGAAGGACGTACCGTCCATCCTACCAACAGGGGTAAAACAAACCCTATCTCTTAGTTGCTGAGGTATAAAACACAAGATTGGTAAACACGAATATAACAGGGAAAAACTGGGGGTAAATAAATTTACAGTATGAGTTTTTCTTATTGTTGAAGGTGGTACGATTGTATGTCTATATAATATCGTTGATCGTCTCAACGAGATTCATTTTCTCGCTAGAGTCGGTATGGCGAAAGTTAGAAACACAATTGAGTTTAGATGACCAATAATAATCTGTTTACCGCTAGTATACCTATAGTGACATTGTTAATTTCATTGACAACGGGCACGTACACCCTTAGTTCCAAGCGATAATTTTGCATATCACTCGACTCCGCTGAGGAAGTAAATTATCAGTCATCAAGATCAAAGAAAAATTTCGTCAAATAGCGGTAATCTTGCTTATATCCAATGCCGAATGAACTTTGGAGGAAAGTAGTCTCATTGGCACATCACTATTAATCATGTATCATATAATCTACATTATTTTATTTTACTTTATCTTTGAGTGGGCGTCACATTTGAATATATATTTTTTTTAATTTTATTTCAGGTAGACATACGGTACAATAATTTACCAAACGCACCATTTTCAATAGGATTGACGTATATAGGTATCTATATATCCGAGGTAAGTGCGACAAAATCAACTAGATACATATTATTTCACTTCTGTTGATATAATATTTTGCGTTAAGTCCAATGATTTAAAAAGAAAATAATGACATGCTTGATATTGCAGGTCACACGTCTTAAAAAGCATATGTTCTTTTTCAACTTATGCGTTTATTTAACTCATCTGTGGCGACCTTTCCCCTATCTTTGAGGATACACAATACACAGAAAGGATGACAAGAAATAAACATGATAAACATAACATCAAAACACGCCAACACTCGACTCTTCTGAATAAATATAATTATACACAAAAACAAACAACAAACAGCACATTGTTTTTTTAAGTGTTTCATAAAATAAATCTTAATTAGCTTTTTATATATTTTTACAAGACACAAAGTGATTCATACTGGACGGAAAACAGAAAGATAACCCAACCTTCAGGTGAAAGTAGAATAGATCCTGATACAACATTAGCAATATTCAGCAGCTGGGTTCAACAGAATTCACAATCATTATCAAATCCTGATCATACCATGTTGTTCACAAAGTAAGTCAATTTATAAAAGATAAGATGGGATCTAAGATTGCAATTTCTTTTGCTAAGATTGCTAAGATTGCTCGGTCCGTTTCTCTGTGTGTTACAATTTAGTGTTATGTCGTTGTTCTCCTCTTATATTTAATGCGTTTCCCCCGGTTTTAGTTTGTTACCCCGATTTTGTTTTTTGTCCATGGATTTATGAGTTTTGAACCGCGGTATACTACTGTTGCCTTTATTTATCAGTATGAAACATCGGTATTGACAGGTGTAAATGAACTGCATATCAACACGGACTATGTTTATCCTCATTGTTACGTCCAAGTATGTATGTTTGGACACAAAGAAAAAGCATTTCTATTTCTTCGGATGATGCTTGTTTTCTATGAAATATGTACTATGATGTCAATTAAGAGAAGTCTAACGATTTAAAAAAAATGTGAATTTAATTGGGAGAGGAGGCCGTTCATACCAGGGTAGTTGATGGTATATAACATTGTGTGATATATAAGTAATTTTGAGAGGGTTGAATTTGAAAAGCGGAATGAGTCTACAAACCATAAAAATAACTGCAAAGATATACGGATTGACTTCCCAAAACAAAAAGTTATAAGAATACAGAACTCCAAGAAAGATTTATAAAGGGAATCTATAAAATCTTACATAATGAAACGCTCAACTACACAAAACAACAGAACGAACTGAAACCATCTGTGAGATCCCTAACTTGGTTCAGGGTATTATGTGCACTTTCATGGGATCTAAAATAAAGTGAATCAGATAAACAAGAGTAAATTTTCAGATAAGTAGGACGAAAAAACCTGTTTCAAACAAATAACATTAAAAAGATAAAAGGATACTTTTAGTCAATATCGTCTAGGTCAGACTGCATACCAAAACATAAATTCAACATCATTTCTTAGCTTTATTTATGTGTTGTTAAAGTGAGACTGAATACCAAAACATAAATTCAACATCATTTCTTAGCTTTATATATGTGTTGTTAAAGTCAGACTGAATACCAAAACATAAATTCAACATCATTTCTTAGCTTTATATATGTGTTGTTAAAGTCAGACTGAATACCAAAACATAAATTCAACATCATTTCTTAGCTTTATATATGTGTTGTTAAAGTCAGACTGAATACCAAAACATTCAACATCATTTCTTAGCTTTATATATGTGTTGTTAAAGTCAGACTGAATACCAAAACACAAATTCAACATCATTTCTTAGCTTTATATATGTGTTGTTAAAGTCAGACTGAATACCAAAACACAAATTCAACATCATTTCTTAGCTTTATATATGTGTTGTTAAAGTCAGACTGAATACCAAAACATAAATTCAACATCATTTCTTAGCTTTATATATGTGTTGTTAAAGTCAGACTGAATACCAAAACATAAATTCAACATCATTTCTTAGCTTTATATATGTGTTGTTAAAGTCAGACTGAATACCAAAACATAAATTCAACATCATTTCTTAGCTTTATATATGTGTTGTTAAAGTCAGACTGAATACCAAAACATAAATTCAACATCATTTCTTAGCTTTATATATGTGTTGTTAAAGTCAGACTGAATACCAAAACATAAATTCAACATCATTTCTTAGCTTTATATATGTGTTGTTAAAGTCAGACTGAATACCAAAACATAAATTCAACATCATTTCTTAGCTTTATATATGTGTTGTTAAAGTCAGACTGAATACCAAAACACAAATTCAACATCATTTCTTAGCTTTATATATGTGTTGTTAAAGTCAGACTGAATACCAAAACACAAATTCAACATCATTTCTTAGCTTTATATATGTGTTGTTAAAGTCAGACTGAATACCAAAACATAAATTCAACATCATTTCTTAGCTTTATTTATGTGTTGTTAAAGTCAGACTGAATACCAAAACATAAATTCAACATCATTTCTTAGCTTTATAAATGTGTTGTTAAAGTCAGACTGAATACCAAAACATAAATTCAACATCATTTCTTAGCTTTATATATGTGTTGTTAAAGTCAGACTGAATACCAAAACATCAATTCAACATCATTTCTTAGCTTTATATATGTGTTGTTAAAGTCAGACTGAATACCAAAACATAAATTCAACATCATTTCTTAGCTTTATATATGTGTTGTTAAAGTCAGACTGAATACCAAAACATAAATTCAACATCATTTCTTAGCTTTATATATGTGTTGTTAAAGTCAGACTGAATACCAAAACATAAATTCAACATCATTTCTTAGCTTTATATATGTGTTGTTAAAGTCAGACTGAATACCAAAACACAAATTCAACATCATTTCTTAGCTTTATATATGTGTTGTTAAAGTCAGACTGAATACCAAAACACAAATTCAACATCATTTCTTAGCTTTATATATGTGTTGTTAAAGTCAGACTGAATACCAAAACATAAATTTAACATCATTTCTTAGCTTTATATATGTGTTGTTAAAGTCAGACTGAATACCAAAACATAAATTCAACATCATTTCTTAGCTTTATATATGTGTTGTTAAAGTCAGACTGAATACCAAAACATAAATTCAACATCATTTCTTAGCTTTATATATGTGTTGTTAAAGTCAGACTGAATACCAAAACATAAATTCAACATCATTTCTTAGCTTTATATATGTGTTGTTAAAGTCAGACTGAATACCAAAACATAAATTCAACATCATTTCTTAGCTTTATATATGTGTTGTTAAAGTCAGACTGAATACCAAAACACAAATTCAACATCATTTCTTAGCTTTATATATGTGTTGTTAAAGTCAGACTGAATACCAAAACACAAATTCAACATCATTTCTTAGCTTTATATATGTGTTGTTAAAGTCAAACTGAATACCAAAACATAAATTCAACATCATTTCTTAGCTTTATATATGTGTTGTTAAAGTCAGACTGAATACCAAAACATAAATTCAACATCATTTCTTAGCTTTATATATGTGTTGTTAAAGTCAGACTGAATACCAAAACATAAATTCAACATCATTTCTTAGCTTTATATATGTGTTGTTAAAGTCAGACTGAATACCAAAACATAAATTCAACATCATTTCTTAGCTTTATATATGTGTTGTTAAAGTCAGACTGAATACCAAAACATAAATTCAACATCATTTCTTAGCTTTATATATGTGTTGTTAAAGTCAGACTGAATACCAAAACATAAATTCAACATCATTTCTTAGCTTTATATATGTGTTGTTAAAGTCAGACTGAATACCAAAACACAAATTCAACATCATTTCTTAGCTTTATATATGTGTTGTTAAAGTCAGACTGAATACCAAAACACAAATTCAACATCATTTCTTAGCTTTATATATGTGTTGTTAAAGTCAGACTGAATACCAAAACATAAATTCAACATCATTTCTTAGCTTTATTTATGTGTTGTTAAAGTCAGACTGAATACCAAAACATAAATTCAACATCATTTCTTAGCTTTATAAATGTGTTGTTAAAGTCAGACTGAATACCAAAACATAAATTCAACATCATTTCTTAGCTTTATAAATGTGTTGTTAAAGTCAGACTGAATACCAAAACATAAATTCAACATCATTTCTTAGCTTTATATATGTGTTGTTAAAGTCAGACTGAATACCAAAACACAAATTCAACACCATTTCTTAGCTTTATATATGTGTTGTTAAAGTCAGACTGAATACCAAAACATAAATTTAACATCATTTCTTAGCTTTATATATGTGTTGTTAAAGTCAGACTGAATACCAAAACATAAATTCAACATCATTTCTTAGCTTTATATATGTGTTGTTAAAGTCAGACTGAATACCAAAACATAAATTCAACATCATTTCTTAGCTTTATATATGTGTTGTTAAAGTCAGACTGAATACCAAAACATAAATTCAACATCATTTCTTAGCTTTATATATGTGTTGTTAAAGTCAGACTGAATACCAAAACATAAATTCAACATCATTTCTTAGCTTTATATATGTGTTGTTAAAGTCAGACTGAATACCAAAACACAAATTCAACATCATTTCTTAGCTTTATATATGTGTTGTTAAAGTCAGACTGAATACCAAAACACAAATTCAACATCATTTCTTAGCTTTATATATGTGTTGTTAAAGTCAGACTGAATACCAAAACATAAATTCAACATCATTTCTTAGCTTTATATATGTGTTGTTAAAGTCAGACTGAATACCAAAACACAAATTCAACATCATTTCTTAGCTTTATATATGTGTTGTTAAAGTCAGACTGAATACCAAAACATAAATTCAACATCATTTCTTAGTTTTATATATGTGTTGTTAAAGTCAGACTGAATACCAAAACACAAATTCAACATCATTTCTTAGCTTTATATATGTGTTGTTAAAGTCAGACTGAATACCAAAACACAAATTCAACATCATTTCTTAGCTTTATATATGTGTTGTTAAAGTCAGACTGAATACCAAAACATAAATTCAACATCATTTCTTAGCTTTATATAATTTTGTGTTGTTAAAGTCAGACTGAATACCAAAACACAAATTCAACATCATTTCTTAGCTTTATAAATGTGTTGTTACTGCATCAATATATAGTGTAAATAATTTCATGAAATCATATGCACTAAAAATGATGAATTACTTTATATATACTTTTTAGATACCAACTTGTGCGAGGTGGGTCAACTAGTGCCAATGGTAAGTATTTTAGTGTTTCAAAAAATTATCTGTGCTATATTTATACTTTTCCAAATTTAGAAAGTTGCTTGATAGAAGTTCTAACATTACAAGTTTGTTTTAATAAAAGGCAACTGAACTTGACACTTGTGTATAAAACTCCGAAATTGTTTCAACAGTTCGAAATTTTGTCATAAAACATGTTTTTCGTCTTCAACTTTATATGACATGCATATTTTTGCATAATGGTATCAAAGGTACCAGGATTATAATTTAATACGCAGACGCGCGTTTCGTCTATATAAGGCTCATCAGTGACGCTCAGATAACAAAAGTTATGAGGCCAAACAAGTATGAAGTTTAAGAGCATTGAAGACCCAAAATTCCAAAAAAATTGTGCCAAATACGGTTAAGGTTATCAATTTGTGATGTATCTTATATATACAAAAATATGTCACTTCCTTGGGCGTGAATGTGCTTTAACGGTAATATGTGAAAGACGTATTTTACGAAATAGGAATACATTTATATTATTTTCTCTCCCTTATCTTGGAATGAGTTCTTAATACTAACTGCCAATAAACGTCTAGTTTGGTGCATTGCATTTATTCCATAATAACTCTATTGTGTATGACAATGTTATATTTTAATTACAGGAGTTGCCTATCTTGGTGCAATGTGTTCCCCATTAAGTCAGTCTCTCGTGCGAGACAATTTTAATTTCATATCACAAACTGCGGCAGCTCATGAATTAGGACATAGGTGAATATCAAGTAAATGATGTATAAATATAAACATAAAAGGGAGATTACATTTTGATATATATTAATGATATAGCTGATGTTTTTTCTGGATTTGGGAGGCTTTTTGCAGATGACACTTCAATAGGTCATACTGCTCCTAATGAATCTATTTAAAAAATTTTAATAAGTACAGATCTTGTTTATTTAAATGCGTGGTCAAACAGATGGCTAGTGAAGTTTAACCCAAATAAAACTGATATTGTGATATTCAGTATGAAAACTATACAATGTAATTTTTCTTTTGATTTTGATGTATTTAACACGGAAAGTACCTATAAAGATGGAAGAACATACAGAAACAATCATTAAGAACAATAATTTGTAAGAAGGTTATTAAAAGATAGTAAAATTCGATTTAATTGATGATCAAACTTACCGCGATATGGATATGTAGTAGGCATTATAGGAAACGAACTGAAAACAAAATAAATTTACATTTTTAGTCTTGGTGCTATTCATGATGGGGATCAAAATGTGTGCAATAAAAGTGCTGCCTTCATTATGTCCGCTACTGGAAGTGCTAAGCTTGATGATACAGCCAGACATCCGTGGATTTTCTCATCTTGCTCTGTTACAGAGATACAGACAGTGATGGATAAACTCAATAGGTAAGATAGAGGAAACACGTGGTCGAAGGTAGACATCATACTAAACGACACAGCATGTAAATATTACCTATATTGTATTTATAGGAACTTGTTTTGCACTTTTTACTTTATTCGGCCTTTTCAACATTTTTTATTTTGAGTGTCACTGGTGAGTCTTATATAGACGAAACGCGCGTATGGCGTAAATATAAAATTTCAATCCTTGTATCTATGATCAGTTTATTTTGCAAAGAATGTAAGCAATTGAACACTATGAATAAATGCCTTTTTCAAAACAATACATGTGCAATCGTCTCTGTACCTGTGCTACAGTTTTGATTGATGGTTTGATGTATATATATATACGTAAATGTAGTGTACAGGGAAACCAATAGCTTTTATTTGCATAGTGTCTGTACGAAGCAAAAACTAAAAACTAAATCAATTACTAGTACTAGACGCCAAATAATTTATTAGGTTTAAACAATTACATTTTGCTTTGCACACAAGACATTCTTATATATAGATATAAATATATATATACCTCACGAGAACAGTCTTTATACTTTAGTTTCCATTATATGCTATCTCTTTGAACGGAGATGGTATACAAGTAGTACTTATGAATATTTTGTAGATAAATGTATTTTTTTGTTCTGTTTAATTGTTCCTTTTGAAATTGTTACCAATGATGTCTGCTGTACCCATAATTTGACTATTTTATTTATTATGTCTGTTTAGTTCACACATATTATAAATATAACTGAATTTGATGAGACTGTCAACAAAGTAAGAGGTTTGAAAATGCCTGTACCAAGTCAGGAATATGACAGTTCTTGTCCATTCGTTTTTTATGTGTTTTGTCATATGATTATGCTGTGTGATTAAGGACTTTCCGATTTGATTTTCCTCTGAGTTCAGTGATTTTGTGATTTTATTTTTCACTATCTCCCTTTCTCTTCTTGTCCAATTGAATACAAATTAATATCCTATTCATTGCAATCATACCACATTATGATTATCTTTAATTTCACATATCATTTGAATGCATACACAGGCAGTATGGATGGTGTACGAGTATGTTCGAATTAATACCACAAAACAACTAACATCCTACAAAAGTAAAGTTTTCATACCCGGATGTTGAAAATTTGTTGCCAGTTGTGCACTTACCCCAAGATTGAAAAGTTGATAGTATTAAACGTTAAATGTAAAATCAAGGAAACTATATGGAATCAAATACAGTTGGTATTAATGCTCAAAGTTAAGACCTCGTGACCATGCTGAATGAGTATGAGATAATTATTGATTTAACATTGACTTCTCAAATAATGATTAGAACGGTGAGTGGATATCCTTCTGGGAATAACCTTAAATTGATTCTTTGAGGTAGAACTATTTTTTAAAAATATATACTTTGCAAAACTGTTCCTTATTCCGTACTTTTTTTTAAATATAATCAAAACTAAAGTTTAAACTGTTAATGTAAATTTATGCAGAATAAACAGGTTAATTTTGGATAAAGTATTTAACTTCTATTAGATATTATACTCCACAGAGAACTGTAAAGAATCTAGACAAACAATTAATATTACCTGTTTACAAACCACCTAATATCTAAATCAATATTGCCTTACATTGTGCAAATTTTATATGTTTATTTGTTTATTTATGACACCAATATACGTTGATGTACCCATATTTTGACTATTTTATTAATTGTGACTGTTTATTTAACGCATCATGTAAATATAACAGAATTTGATGAGACTGTTATTAAAGAGAGAGGGTTAGCGCTATAGAACCAGGTTTAATCCACCATTTTCTACATTTGAAAATGCGTGTACCAAGTCAGGAATATGACAGTTCTTGTCTATTCGTTGTTGATGCGTTTTGTTATTTGATTTTGCCATGTGATTATGGACTTTCCGAATTGATTTTCCTCTGAGTTCAGTATTTTTGTGATTTTACTTTTTGCATATACTCAAATACATTCATCAAGTTTTATGCTAATCTTTTTTGGTTAAATGTAAAACAGAACGTATACACTGGTTTGTATACTGTCAGCTAGATTTTTATAATGGAATCATAGATGTAAGATTGGATCTTCTTTATGTAAGAATAAGAGACAGGCAATTATATTACATATTCTGATCTTTGCAATCAATTATGTTATAGTATGATAATTTAACTGACAATGTGTCTAGTAACCATTTTTTCACTTTTTTTTAAATTTTAGTCAAGGACCAAATTGTTTGCTGTCCACCACTTCAACGTCAGTTATAGATATCTACCAGTACATGTCAGACCCTATAGGACAAGATTTTACCATAGATAAACAATGTCAGCTCATATTTGGTTCAACGTCATATGCTAGCAGGGTAAATAAAGGCAACAGTAGTATACCGCTGTTCAAAACTCATAAATCCGTGGGAAAAAATCAAAAAAAATCGGGGTAACAAACTAAAGCTGAGGGAAACGCATTACATATGAAAGGAGAACAACGACACAACATTAAAATGTAACACACAGAAACTGACTAAGCAATAGACAAAATTCTATATATTACATTATAAAATTATCTATAAGTAAAAACGAAATCTTATGTAAGAAGTGACCATTTTAAACTATGGTTCTATAATACATAGAAAAAAATCATATAGAGAACAATATTTTACCATAGATAAACAATGTCAGCTCATATTTGGCCTAACGTAAGATAATAAAGATATATAATGGAGAACCGCACAAGTCTATCTTTAGAAGTACCTTAGCTGTATTTAGTGAAACATTTCGGAATTTTTCATCTCCGACGCTCTTCAAATGCGTACCTTTTTACTTTTTTTAATTCGATTATACTTTATAATCCTTTGAAGACGAAACGCGTGTCTCGCGTGCAAATTTTATAATCCTGGTATAGATGATGAGATATTTTAAAGAGTACATAAAATTCACAGCAATTATGAATTAACCAGTAACAACTCATCAACGATGCAAGCTTTAAATTACCACATCAGAAGCGCGTTAAATATACATACCTCACATACGCACATACCGTACTGACATTTTGAGGTCTTGATGAGTAGGCATATCTTGCTTCACATGCGGTAACTATCGAGCATGGTGAGTTCACATGCGGTGTTAAATCTAATTCGATGTTGTAACAATCGAGAAAACTAGGAGGGGAAATTCATGATCGTGACGGTAATACTTACAAAGTGATGACTTGATATTTTAACATTGAAAACTGCTATTACCTTAATTCTTATTAGAAAGAAATTAGACAACTTTAACAACTTTAACACTTTAGAAATAAATTTATATCATACATAAATATTTATTTCCAGGCTATATACAGTAACAGTTTCGCCAATATATGTACCGGACTATGGTGTTCAACAGGAGGAACCAGTCTATCTCTAGTTATACCGGCCGATGGAACAACGTGCGGAAACAACATGGTAATTCTAATAAAAAGTAAAATTACAAAAATACTGAACGACGAGGAAAATTTAATCGGAAAGTCCGTAATCACATGGCAAAATCAAATGACAAAACAAATAAAAAACGTCTGGACAACAACAGTAATATTTGTGACTTGGTACCGGTATTTTCAAATGTAGAAAATGGTGGATTGAACTTGGTTTTATAGCGCTAAACCTCTCACTTGTACGACAGTCTCATCGAATTCCGTTATATTTTCAACGATGCCTGAAAATAACAATCATAATAAATAAACTAGTAGTTAAAATATGGATAAAGAGGGATTTGTAGTAAATTATTTTAATCGAGTTTTTCTCTTTGACAGTGGTGTGCTGGTTATTCTTGTGTTAATGATCTGTCAGCTCCATCCATTACAGGTAAAATAAAATTAAATGTACAATAAAGATCAAATTCAGTAAGAGTTTTATGATTACTATCCCAATTTATTTGACCATGAGGCAAAAAACTGTTATGGAAAATATACGAGTTTGATATTTAGTAGGTTCCTAGAAATTTGTCTTTTTTATATCAGTTAGTTTAGAATTGTTATGATCAGGGGCGGATCCAGCCATTTTAAAAAGGAGAGGTTCCTAACCCAGGACATGAGGGGGGTCCAACTACATGTCCCCATTCAAATACATTGATCATCAAAAAGGGGGGGGGGGTTCCAACCCCCGTAACCCCCCTCTGGATCCGCGCCTGATGATTTATATTTATGAAAAACTTGTTGTTTTATTTTTAAAAATGTATATTCACTTACATAGTTGTTCAAACTTTCAATCTAAATCCATTTTTATTTGTTTTTATTCTCAAAATAAATCTATAATTGCTTGATAGCTATCTACATTCTTATTCAATAGATGAACTACGAATGATTCTGATTCATATTCACAATATATTGTAGATAGTTGTATGTTTGGTGATACCCCATTTACTCCAATCAATGGGGAATCATGTGCATCCTATATTGAGAGTCAACCATGGCAGTGCTATAGAGATGATGTTTTCAATATATGCTGTCAATCCTGTTTGAATCATAGAACTAATGATACCGGTAAGCTTTCATGTCGCACACCTCGTAAATTAGGATAAGGAGATGCAATATGATTTCTAAAGAGTGAAATAACAATAATATCTCCGTGAAAAATGGTCCTTTATCATGGCAATATCAAAAGCGCAAAACACACCAAACGAAAGAGCCAATATACCACTATTGTGAAAGGAATGTTTACAATAACAGGTCACCGTAGAAGTTGCAATGAAGAAAACAATTTACGTTTTGCTGACCTAATGCCTAATGACAAACAATATAATTAGTGTTTCTTGTTTATATTTATCTTTCCAATCTATATAATAACTCCTACCGTTTCACTTGAAAGTTACAAAGTCAGACTATCAAAGTGCAGTTGCAAATATTTATAAATTTTATTTTGACAAAAGACAAATTAGAATGCCCTTATTCAAATATAAAGAAAGCTCAAATTCAAATTTAATTTATATGGGCAACATTTTAGTGAATCGAAGGTAGATCCCAATAATCTATTAAGAAAACACAGCTAGTGGTAGCACATAAAAGCCGAGGGAATTGCATAAACCCGTAAAATAGCTAAACCGATTGTCTCAACATGGTAGTAGTCTCTTGTTATGCGTGCATCAAACGCCATCCATGCTCACTGTTGATTTCCATGCAACTACTGGATAACTCATGAAAATGAATTGAAATATCAACAACGAGCATTTTAACCTTAACACAGTACAATAACCACCAGATCATTTAATATATAAATTGTGCATGACGCAATTTTGTACAAGAATATAGTTGTCGTTTTGACAAGGTTTTACATCTCCCCCCTTTTGTTTATTTATATTGTATTAATGTGATGCCTGAGCTGCTATTTGTTTGTCCTGTGTTTGTTCACTTGTGTTTGTTAAACATGTTGTAACGTACCATTATATTAATCATATATCTCGGTATCGAACGTGCTTGTGACCCAGATTATTTACGCATAACTGAGTTATGACTATTGAACAGCGAAATAATACTGTTGCTTTATTTACAAGCAGATATAAAAACAATGGCATGAAAAATATGAAAGAAATTTTATTATTGAAGAATTTTTGCAATTTTCGTTATAGAATGCATTTTTGGTGATATTGGTGACTGTTCGTCATTAAGTCCAAGGGATTGCTATACTACTGCCTTAGAAAACCAATGCTGTAGATTTTGTCATCAACATAAAACAAATATCAATGGTAAATAGTCTACATAGTTGCATTAGTAAATTGATACATAATATTTTAAAAAGGGCTGATATAAGAGCTATTTGTGAAATGAAATAACTATTTTCTAAGATGTATGTAAAATGAATACATATGCCGTAAAAGCAACAACAAAAAATATCCATTGAAAGACATTTAAGTGTTATAACTTTAATTTACGAAATTGAATAAAATTGATCGTGGAAGGAAGAAATCGCACAAGAAGGTGTGGTCAAATGGCGGAATCGAACTAATTCCAGTATTTGTAAGATCTTTAACGACACTTTAAGTAACGTATTACATGTTAAGTGAAACTGCTTTGGAATTTATCTATTCAAGTATTTGCTCAATTGTAGATTGTAGATTCGGAGACAAAACGTCAGGTTGTATGGATACGTTATGTCCATATTATGTTAATCCTGAGTGGTGTTGTGAAACATGTCACAACCATCTGTTTCCTACGACTGTTGCAACAACAAATATAGGTCGGTTCAATGTCATTGGTTATACACAAAGCATCGACTTTAATGTGTTTGGTCATACATATACCGTTTATGCACAAAAAATGGGATCATTTCTTCATTTTTGAAAAATGCAAAATGCTTAGACTATCATTTTGCTTTTAAACCATTATTGTCATACATATATGCAGTACATGCTTTTTCAAGACAGCAATGAAATCAGAAAGAAATAAAGTGCTGTGATGCATTATATGGCTTTAATTTAAACAACTACTACTTTAACGTATGTAAAACATGTCGCATCCAAAATTGAATCTACAGAAAACCAGTTGAATTCAAATATTAAGTTTTTAAACAGACCATGCATCAAAGCTTTTTATTTCTGGCTTAAATTAGTATTATATGTTATAGGCTCTGCGTGCTTCATATGTATATTTCAAGGTTTTTTTTAAAGCTTATTGCAAGATACGCATCACATATATTTTATGGTTGGTCTCAATTATTTACAATGATACTGCACATTGTCATTAGTTATGGGTGATGAATGCAGCTACATCGGATATCATTACAAACGTTTGCATAATTTCTAGGTATTCATTGTTTAGGTCATGCACAAGTAAACAATTATTTGTCAATAAACTGCAAACTTTATATTGTTAAAGAACTATATTTCAAAATATTTGGTATTCACAATGTTAACATTTTTTGTTTTAATTAAATTCAAATGAAATCAATTAAAGACATTTCATTGCATTTTACTGTTTTACCGCACAGATAGTTTTATTTAAGTTTTATACTTCTTTTTAAGATTGTTTATATGGCGACCTATGGCAAGGATGTATGGAAAACCTTTGTCCATATTATGTTAATCCTCAAGGTTGTTGTCATACATGTAGACAATATATTGCAAATCGTAATGTGACAACAACAACACCAAAAACAACATCGACAATTACAACTCCGACAACAACTTCTACAACTACAACTCAGAGGACTACAACACCCACAACTACAACTCCGACAATAATTTCTACAACACAGACAACTACAACTCCGACAACAACTTCTACAACTACAACCCAGAGGACTACAACACCCACTACTACAACTCCGACGACAACTTCTACAAAACCGACAACTACAACTCCGACAACAACTTCTACAACTACAACTCAGAGGACTACAACACACACAACTACAACTCCGACGACAACTTCTACAACACCGACAACTACAACTCCGACAACAACTTCTACAACTACAACTCAGAGGACTACAACACCGAAAACTACAACAGCTCCGACAACAACACTGGCGACTACAATAACTCAAACAACAACTTCTACTACAACTTTGACTACAAAAAAAACATCGTCAACAATACCGACAACTACAGCTCCGACAACAACAACACCGACTACAACAACTCAAATAACAACAACTACTACGACAACAACACCATCAACTACAACTCCGACGACAACAACACCGACAACTACGACTTCTACCTCAGAACCAACTATCAAAAATACAACTTTTTTATCATTTACTGAAGCCACAACGAAATCTGCAACAACTCCAGAAAGTCTTTCGCCTGCTCCCCTAGGATCCGATACTAAAGGTTAACATATATGATATTTTACCAGTCTTTTTATCATATCTAATAGATATAAAATATTCTGTTAATATCGGATGAATAACCAGTTTTGTATGCGCCTAGATTCTGATTAGCAAACTTTGGAACAGTTGAAATCATCACTTTTCAGAAAAGCATTATTATGTAATTCATGGAATATAGATAATTTGAGGATATGAAACTAAATTGCTTTTCCCATATTCACTAATGTATTAATAGCACTTCTGAAAACATTCGCACTGTTCTGTCTTTCAATTGCAATGTGAAGGGTGAATATGTAATTCAAATTATTAATATACCATTGGCTTCAAAATAAAGGCAACAGTAGTATACCGCTGTTCAAAACTCATAAATCCATGGACAAAAAACAAAAATGGGGGTAACGAACTAAACCCGAGGGAAACGCATAACGACAAAGCACTGAAATGTAACACATACAGAAACGGACCAAGCATCAGACAAAATCCCACGAGAATAACAAATATAACATCAAAACCAAATACATGAATTTGAGATAGACAAGTACCGTGACACGTCTTATCGCAATGTGAATTTACTCTAAAAAATAAGAGAAAACAAACGAAGCAACGTTAAAATGTAACACACACATAAACGAACATTAATATAACAATGGCCATCTTCCTGACTTGGTACAGGGCATTTTAAATGGGGAAAAAATGGTGGGTTGAACCTGGTGGCATGCCAAACCTTGCACTTTAATGGCAATGTTAATATAACATTGAAATGACAACATAACATAACAGGACTACAATACAAATAAATAGGAGAACATATTAGACAAAGAAACACATGATTGATAGATAACAAAAAAGCATCCGGTTTATAATTCAATACGCCAAAAACGCGCCTCGTCCACACAAAACTGTATTAATTATGAAATATGTGCTCCTCTTTTCCTTCATATTTTTGTTTTCATTTATTCTAGAAGAGAATATTTCAGTATAAATTATCATGTTATTGATAAACAAACTAGTTGAACGGGCATCTTCTGATATATATTTTGCTCTTACGGTTTAAAAAGATCAGTTTAAATTAACTACCCGGTTAAAGCAAAATGATATCTACCTTTATCTTTATATTTTATAGACAAATGGATGATACCGGTCATTTCAGTTCTGGGCGGCATTTGTCTTTTACTGTGCATCATTGTCCTGATATTATTTCAATATAGACGCAGAAATGGTAGACAAAAGGTAGGAATAATGAATAAAAAAATAAAAATGTTTTTCATTTTGTCTTCAATTTAAGTGACAAAAGCCAGTTATCTAACACATTGAACGCATATTTGATTATAAATCCTTTTTTGAAATATTGTATATCTATTTTATAAATATCAGTTGCTAAGGGTCCGATAAAACAAAAGCATACTCGCTGAAGTTTCCTCGTTTAGAAAATAGAGTATAAAGATAGGAAATATAGTGTTGATTTATTTGCAAGAATCACAGACAATAGAATATTGGACGACACTGTAATTTTACATGGTACACTATCAAAACTTAAAACAAAATCATTAGGGATGGAATTTTGGCTTAATGTAGTAATACAAAAATTCAGCTTTCGATTTAAACATCTAAGTCTAAAATAATTTTGTCGTGTGGATTGCAGTATATTAAGCGGACCCTATCAGCAATTTTGTTTTATTTTTTCAGTTCTAGATTTTCTGAAAATGAGCACTTTTGTGGTACGCTTACTAAAACAGTTTAGAGGGTCAACTTTTTAATGGTTTGCCTATGGACCCATAAGAAACAAAATCTCAACTGTTTTTTATGAGAGAAAACGTAAAAAATCATGATTTTCGTCTTTGTTTACATCTTTTCATTGATCACCAGCACCCGTCAGGACCGAATCACCAGCACATTAAATGTTAACTGGTGATTCAATATATAAGTATCAGTAATCTGCTATTAATCAATAATCGGCCAAATTAAATAATTATTAGAGATTGCATAGGAAAAAACTCACTTCCCAGTTTTAATTTTGTCATGATTTGTTTTTGTCATTTCTGAAGCATAAGTATATTGTGGTAAGTAAAATCACTAACATCTTCGCTGTCGTTCATATCTTATAATGCATTGTAGTTATTTTACATCTATTTGATTTTCAATTATCGAAATGCGATTATGCTAAGTGACCAATACACATTTATACATTAACAATGCTCACCTTCATTCGTTACCCAACGTGAAACTCAAAGAATCTCTTTTATGTTGCGTAGATGCACAACTGAGTGTAACTGAGTAAAAATATATGTTAGCTATCTATAAAACCAGGTTCAATCAAAAAATTTCTACATAAGAAAATGCTTGTACTAAGTCAGGAATATGAAATTTGTTATCTATTCGTTTGATGTGTTTGAGATTTTGATTTTGTCATTTGATTAGGGACTTTCCGTTTTGAATTTTCCTCGGAGATCAGCTTTTTTGTGATTTTAATTTTTACTCTGTTTTGTTCTTTAATGTTTGTTTTTGCTGCATGTAGACAATTAAGTATGCCTATTTTGTTTTTTACACTCATTGCTGAGTCATGTAACTTATAATTCAATCTGCTGTTTCGTTTGAATGCACTAACTGAGATTTGTGATATTAATTTTTTTTAAAGATCCATAAACTAAATTGAAATGATCCTATATCTATATTTCAATCCTGGTATCTACACACCATCAAAACGACGTTTAAATGCAGTTTGTGCGATATGAATGTTCGGAAATAATGTCATTTTAGTGAATATAATTGATCTAAGGGGGACGAATATGTTTATATGGCAATTTTTTTATAAATCTATAAATAGTGCTTTCCAATGTTTTCCTTTCTTGGTTGACTAAGCCAAGCAAAGCAAGTAGACGTGATATCAATAACAATAATTCGATGAATAACCCACGTTTGTATGATTTTTGTAGAAGCAACCAGAAAGACAAGCTATTCTTCGAGAGAGTCCCGTTTGGCAAACTATTGAACCCGATAAACAGATATTTGATAACAAAGGGTTTCAACCAGAGGACAATCACAAGTATGAATCAAAACGATATGTCATGCATTGTATTTCTTATGTTCTTCCACTTCCTTTGATAAACTTTTTTATGCCTCACCTACGATAGTAGAGGGGCATTATGTTTTCTGGTATGTGGCTCCGTTCGTTCGTCCGTCTGTGCGTCCGTCCGTCCGTTCAGGTTAAAGTTTTTGGTCAAGGTAGTTTTTGATGAAGCTGAAGTCCAATCAACTTGAAACTTAGTACACTTGTTGCTTATGATATGATCTTTCTAATTTTAAAGCCAAATTAGACTTTTGACTCCAGTTTCATGGTCCACTGAACATAGAAAATAAAAGTGGGAGTTTTGGTCAAGGTAGTTTTTGCTGAAGCTGATGTCCAATCAACTTAAAACTTAGTACATATGTTCCCTATAGTATGATCTTTCTAATTTAAATGCCAAATTAGATAATTACCCAATTTCATTGTCCATGGAACATGGAAAAGGATAGTGCAAGTTGGGCATCCGTGTACTTTTGACACGTTCTTGTTTATCAAACAAATGTTTGTGGAAAACAATAACTAAATTAAAGCTAGTGATTGTTTTGGGATCGTTTGCAATCTATTTTTTCAAATTAATTTTACTATTTGTCATTTTAATAATTTTGGGAAAATGCATACAAATAGGAATAGTCTCTCAATTAAGAATTGAATGCTCCTTTTTGTAAATTTAGTGGGTGGTAAAAGCGTTGACCGAAGTACATTTTGTATGAAGCGCGGAAGCGCTTCATTCTAAAAATGTACGCACGGTCAACGCTTTTACAACCCTATAAAGTTTCAAAAAGAAGTATTCAATACTTATAATTACATTTTCTTAGCTAAAATCATGAAAGCACGATTTTTATCCAGTTTTATTTAGTTCACCTGTGCACTTTTTTGTGGGACCTCGTGTCATCATGCATGATAAATGTTATTGTCTGATGCAATTGTTTACGGAATAACATGTTAGCCAATCAGAATAACGTATTATAATGAAACTAACATCTAATGTAATTATTGAATAATAAACCAAAAAAAATATATTTCACATAACACTTCAAACTTCAAAGAAATGCAATGGCCACCAAAGTTTGAAGTGAAATGTTTCAAAAGGTCAGATTTTCCGGATCCAGTAGTTAATGTTTCATATATAATATGTTGGCGAGTAATAAAAGAGTGTATAAATATCCAACAGCATGTGATCAAGTGATTATTTATGGTCCTGAAGTGTTCATCATGGCATTTTTCAAACTAATTATATTTTAGCACATTAATAAAAATATGTTATGCGTTTGATTTTTTAAATAAAGGTTCTTTCAGCATATGTTTCGTCATCAATCATAGAATTTCATGCGACCGTCATACAAGTGACAGGTGGTTAAAATAGCTATGAAACCAGGCTTTATCTACATTTTCTACATGAGAAAATTTTGGACAAGTCAGGATTATGACAATTGTTAACCATTCGTTTGATGTGTATGAGTTTTTGATGATTTTGCCATTTGATTAGAGACTTTCCGTTTTTTTTTAATTTATCTCGGAGTTCAGTACTTTAGGGATTTAATTTATTGCTAATAACAATGCAATTAAACCTTATATTGATTTTGTATTGAATTCATCAATTCTATCTGCAGTGTTGTACAGAAAGGGACATTTATATCATACAATGTGAGTCGACCTGGGTATCCAGATTACAATCGACCAGTGTCTGCTGCTGATGTGACCCTTACTGAAACCATTATAGACAAACAAGTCAATCAGATCGGTAAGACGTATGGATTGTCAACAGAAAATGAAAATAGGTTGAGTAGCATTATTGAGGACCGACAAATGCAGAGGAATGGTGCATTGATCAGCGAAACAAAAACATCAGTACCAAGACGTTCGGAGTCGGATAGGACCGTACGAATTCAGACTTCGACACCTCGATATGAAAAGAAAGACAGTCCCCGAAAAATTATCGAAAAAGCTAGGGAGACTAGCTTGAGAAGGCATGCAAGTGATAGTATTATAGAAGGTTCGATGCTCGATCGGAGACTGCATTTAAGAGACAGATGGTTACGAGAACAGCAAATGAGGAACTTAAAACAGCAACAATACATCCGGGGCACTGACGTTTCTCCACGACATAGGCAACAAAATATACAACCTTTAAGAGGTCATGCATTTCAAGCTGTGAACAAGAGTGAAAGTCCTCGTGCGTATTATACGACAGGAGAAGAATATTTACTTGTCACACCGAGACAGCAAGCACATAGATCTCCTCGGTTACAAAGTACTCCAAGGTCACCGCGTCATAATAAACCAATGACGTCTGATGCTCATGGCACAGTTTCTGGGAAACCAGTTGTTGTTTACACTGAAGGTGGGGAACCAGTAATGCTTTATCCAAATCAACACTCTCTCAATAGAAAACGGAAGAAAGGTTTGTATAATGCTTAACCATATCTCATAACTGATTTGATTAAAGCCAGTAAGTTTCAATTGCATATACATTTCTGATAAGAGTATAACCCGCAAGGTTCATTAAACCTTGATGGTGAACTTGAAATGGCAATTGTCATCTGCTGAATTGTAAGATAAACTCAACAAACATACCAATCTCGCAGGTTAAATTTAATGGGGAAGTTCATAAGGACTGACAAATTATACGTTAACAACCAACCGAACGAGTTTTTTTGAAAGTTGTCTAATTTGGCAATCATATCACATCTCATTTAATTTATTTTATTGGATGATTACGGAATCAGGTATTTCCCATAAACAAAAAGTAAAATTGGCTTCATGTATATACAAAATTCAAAGAATAAACAATTAAAAAGAAGTTTTAACAGGCTACTATTTAACCGAAAATACACAGGAACGGTAGCCGCTGTTGCCATTTTATTCCCATACATTAAATGGTACACGTGTAACTCAACTTGTTCAAAAGGCATGTATGTCATAAGAATTTATAAACTATCAATGTCAATGTTGAGCGTGCATGAAAATGATTCATCTTCAAACTTTTTCATGAAAACACACTGATGCCTGAATGAAAACAATATAAAAGTGTCTTGAATACGTAAAGTTTGCGTCTATATTATGTACTAACACGGAATGTGAGTATATTATTTTCATTGTTTTGCTATATATATTTATATTGTTGTACAAAAATAATTTGCTCTTTGTTCCTGCTTAGTATGTATTCTTTCATTTTTTCAGATCGGGTTCGCATCAACCGTGCTGGATATTTTACAGACTTGTGATTCGTATATTATATAACCTATTTATCTACTATATAGTGTGGTAGTATTATGAACAACCACTTTTTATATAAACTTATTGTGATGTTCACCAAAATACCATAAGCTTTTCTTGAATAAATATAATAAAGAGTATATTTGTTTTTACACAATGGTTTTATGTTCGAACATGATAATACAAAAAAGTTGATAAAAAATTAATGCACAAAGAGCATCTTTTCACGCTAGAAATATATCAACAGATAAGTACTTGTAACAATCAATATTAACAATGCATCATTTCAGTGAACGAGAAGCAAAAGATATCAAAAGGGACAGTCAAACTATATGATCAAAAATACACTGACAACGTCATGGCTAACAAAGAAAAATACAAATAGACACGCAATAGTACACAAGAAACAATGTTCAAGGAATCAGCGCACAAATCTGTTGACTATTACCATATAACTATAAATGTTAACTCAACTGATTCAATTGTGACAATTTTACGGTAATAAATACAGTTCCGTAACTTAACTATTATTTCAAAGGATTTGAAGCTTTTGAGTCGATGCTTCAGTGCGGGTTATGCATTATAGTTCATCGGCAAAAATGGCAACGAAAAAGTGATTTTAGCATTTACAAATGCAAAACACAATTGAGTTATTACTGTTTCATAATGAACTATGAAGCCTGCTTTATAAAGATAAAGGAACATGTCGGTCAGATGTGGAGCACAGTTGGTTCCCATAGAAATGTACACTTTATATATTTTATTCTGATTGATACTATGTGCTGTGTATTGTATTTTATCTCACTTTATCATACTTGATTGCGTTCCTTTTAAATCAGATGGGTGTGTCTGTTGTCTTACTCGCTAATTGAAGCTACGCCATTGGGTTGTGTATCATATTTTTGAATGTTATTTGATCAAACTCAATGCAGCTTCATTGATATGTAGTTTGTGCCATGTGGATGTGATATCAGTTTTAATAATGTCAAAATAATTATTGTTATAATGGATAAAAAAAATCCCCCCAAATATCCAAACGGATTTAGATTTACCAGAATTATGAACTGACATGCGTATATGTAAAGGAAGTGTTCAAACATGATGAGTATTAAAAAGAAGTATATACACAACTACTGTGACCTTTTTGACCAATTTCAATTGTCAGTCAGTCTAAGAATTCCATGATTTTATTTGTTGTAATTCATGTTGTGTCAAATCATCCAACGATACTTCCATCAATATCTCTAAAAAAAAATGAAATTATTCAATATTTCAAAACTTTCACATATCTACAAGAGCGGCTAGATAAATGTAATATACCAACGAAATCAGAGAAGTAGATCTTTAGAACTTTTCATCTTCTGTTTAGTTTTTAGTTTTCGAAAATTTCAATGGTCAATCCAAATTCATTAGTCTAAGAAAAACATGCAACTCTATAACAAAACGATAACACTGTTCAAAATATTAACAGAATAAAACACAAGGCGACTTCGAGTGCTCCTAAGCGATTGACGATTTTTATCGTTAAAAAATGGTTCATTGTTCAAAACAAATACCACTCGTACAGAAACCTGAACGGTCATAAGAGTTTCACAGACAATCATCATATTTAAAAAAAAAAGACAGGCAGGGAAAAAAGTTAGCCTTCTTCCATATGACAGGAATTGCAAGGTTTTTCATAAACTCCGCATAGATCCCAGGATTACGCCAGATTTGCGTTTCGTGTACAAAAGACTTACCAGTTACGCCCGTATTGGGCAAAATAAAGTACAAAGTTGAAGAGCATAGAGGACCACCAATTTCTTCATATTTAAAATATGGTTTTTTTATTAATTTTCCTTATTGTATATCGAATGCATGGTTCTACCGTCTTATGTATTTACTCATATTATAGTTTAACTTGCACCAAAGATCAAAATTTTTACATACAGTATAATAAAGCGGGTTAATTTATAATGTTAATGATTTTCTTATCCCAGACATAGATAACCTTATCCGTATTTGGCACAACCTTTTGGAATTTTGGGTCCTCAATGCTCTGATACAATGTACTTTTTTTGGCTTTAATACTATTTTGATATGAGAGTCACTAATAAGTCTTGTGTAGACGAAACACGCGTCTGGCGTATTAAATTAGAATCCTGAAACCTTTGATAACTATTCATTGCACGGGTCTTTTGTAATAACTCACATTATAGTCTAACTCGTGAAATCCATGCATCAAAGATCAAACGTTTTACATAAAATATATTCTTAATCAAGGGGATTAATGTATAATGTTATTATAATGAGTGTCTTTATGTATGAAACCTCTCCATGTAGTTTCCATTTCATATTGATACAAAATGACGAATTTTATTTGAAAAAATTACCAATCATTTTAAGTTTAGACATATTAGAGTTGATCTTTTTCCAACAATTTTCAGAGCTTTTTTTTTTTTTTTTCATATTCAAACCTTTATTCCACAAACTTCTCTATTGTATCAAACAAAAACAAGTTTCGCACTAAGGAAGGCAAATAATGGACACCTATAGAAAAGTTTGTCATACAGTAATGCAGAATAACAATTTTTGTGTATCTATTTTTGTTTTAAATATGTGAGCTTTCATAATAACTGTAGGACTCGTCGCAAGTTTCTAATCTGCAAAAAGTCCAAGTAAGACCAAACTGTTAGAATAAAATGCAGCCACAGGTTTTACAAATGAGAAGCAAAAGATACCAGAGGGACAGTCAAATTCATTGATTGAAAATAAACTGACAACGAAATGGCTTAAAAATAAAATGACAACTGACAGACACATAATATCATACTAGACACAACATAGAAAACTTAAGACTAAGCAACACGAACGCAACCGAAAACACGGGTGATCTCAGGTGCTAAATGCATTGATTTAATATTTTTGCACAATCACTCATAAGAACCCATAAGAGCTTTGAATATGACGTGTTGAGTATGTATTGGCACTCAGTATAAATCGCCTTTTCAGAATCTAAAGGACTATTGTACGTACACCAAAATGAAACTAACGTTACGTCATTGGTTGAATTTGTATTGTTTAGAACGTTTTAAACCAATCATAACCTTTTGATGTACGCTTTTGAAAATATTACCCCGAATGCATTAGATTCTGAAACGGCGATTTCAAAAACTCACTCTGTTTGACAAATATAATACTCCTTCCATTCGCAGTCTCCATCTGCCCATTTGCCTTTATGGGTCCAGTTATTTAGAACACAGTCCTCCCCACTATTGGCATTATTCGGGTCCCCTGGGATCCAGTTATTATATGATGTAATTCCTGTTTGGCTAGTTGTCCACAGAAAAGTACCCTCTTGTTCCAAATCACTGAGTCCGAGCCAGTATTTTCGTCCTTCAATGAAACACAACACAATTAATGGCAAGGGGAAAATTCGCCGATTTAAGTGTCCAATGCAAATCTTTGTCCTTCTTTGGGATTTATTCCTAACATGTCTATGCTAAGTAACACAAATGATTTCTCCATAAGTTAATAAAATAATTCACATTCATTTGAATGTTAAACACATCAGATTCGATTAGTGTGTACTATATTTATTTCAGTATAACAGTAAATAATTACAATTATCTTTTAAAAGTGATGATTCTTATAATACTTCTTTTATAAATTCCTTTATTCCTAAAGAAACAGTGGCAAATATATAAACAACGCCAGATAATGTCAACGAATCTAGTCAAAATACTAGATAACCAGCTATCACGATGGCATATACAATAGTATATATGCTCCCAACTGCCATTCAAAACAACTGTTTTTGTTATCTTGCATAATATTACATAAATAAGCCAAAACGCCCCTTACCCGTTTTTAGAGTTTCTGAGATTAAATAATCATCAATAGGTTTATTTATTGGTTCTGCTAAATATCCTTCAAATGACCTGCATATTTCCTACAATATACAAAAGAATAAGGTATCACCATAAAAATGCTTTTTAGAAATGCATATATGTGAGTTTATATTAGTTTTGATAACAATCATATTAGCTTCTAGTATGCCAGCAATCATATTAGCTTTGATAACAATTATATTAGCTAAGAAAACAATCATATTAGCTATGATAACAATTATTACATTACTAATACAAGTTTTATGGTTTAGCTAGCAATAAACCCAGTTTAATCAACCATTCACTGCATAAGGAAATGTATGTAAAAAGTCATGAATATATGACAGTTGTTTTCTTTCGATTGATCTTTTGATCTTTTGATTTTGACATTTGTTAAGGGCTGTCCGTTTGAATTGAACCAATACTATTCGTCGCTGGGCTTCTAAAATGTTGTATATGACTTTTTTGGCTAAAAATACTTTTTGACACTAATAGTCTGGGCGGGAGGAAATCTTTGGTATTGCAAAATAGCATACAGTTAGACCAATCAAAATGTGTGAAATAAGCCAATTTACAAAGTTGCCAATGTCAGTTGCTTGTAAAGTTGGCTTCCATAATGTTGTATGAAAACTTGAAAATCGTTGTAGAATGGCTTTTGGGGGAAAAAAATAGTACATTTCTTTATTGCTGTGAAAATATTTTAAGTTTTTGGATAATCCAAAAATGTCAAAGTTTTTATTTCACTGCTATTTACAAAAAAGTTCAAGTTCACAATCGACATTTTGGAAGAATGCATTTTGACAAAACTTTCAAAGCCTGTTTGTGAGATATTTTTTTTCTTGAAAAAATTGTAATTTACAACATTTTAGAAGCCCAGCAACGCATTGATGTTCTTATGCTTTCCATCCACGTTAACCCTTCTAATTAGTGTACCGGTATACCTATAATGATGACTTTCGAATACAATAATTGGTCGTTGTATCAAAACTACGGTTGAAGTTTTGTCAGAAAAAAATTACCGTAAACGATGTTGGCCACATTAAAGTTCATGTGGATCCTTTGGCAAAATGGTTGCATCTAGGGCATGCCATGCCCTAAAACTTTTTCAGATGCACAAGTTTGTCTGTAAATTTTGAGGTAAAAATGCAGCCATTTTAGCCATAGGGTCCACATGAACCTGAAATCTTGTGACTTGTTTTTTCATTATTTTTAACTCACGTATACAAGAAAAACCATATTACAATATCATAAGCTCATATTGTTATAGCTTGAAAGCATCCTCCAATCGAACGAGCCACATGAACTTGGTCGCCTGTCGATAAAATATGTTATGTACATATCTTTTAATGAGCATTAAAGTCAACACTGAGGTTGTGTTGTGAGTTTGGACCCCGCTTGTGAGGGTACACTTGATTCCAACCTAAATTAACTAGAATTGTCAGTTTTTCGTTCGAAGGTCGGTGATTTTCTCCGCGCACTCCGGCTTCCTAGGGACGTAAAAACACAAAATATCTTATCAAATTAATGAGCAGTAACCTGACATTCCCCCTCTAGCCAACCCATTTACAATATATACCTCAGCCTCGGCCCAAGTCACTTGATTATGTGAGAATAGAAAACACCATCCACTTAGACTACTAGTCTTCTTCCATCCAGGGGCACAGCAAGTTATTACCGTTACACCTGTATATGTAAACAATAAGATTATTAAAATCAGCACAAGACCCCTAGGAAATTGAAACCTCCATATTTTTGACGCTATGTACTTTTGAATGAGTCAAATGGTTTGAACACCCCCCTACCCCCACTCCCAATCCTGGGTTGGAACCCCCTTTTAAAAAATTGGTTGATCCGCCCCCAGAAATTCTATTTTATTTGAACATTGCAGAAAATCATGTCTTTCCTGTGCTTTCACTGACGTTTTTTGGTGAATGTAATCTACTCGAACGTACATCGAATTGTGATGCATAGCATCTCGTTCAGATCAGCCTATTGATCAACCTTAAGTCAGGAACTTCGTCTGGGTTGTTTTTTGTTTATTATGTTAGTGTTTTGTCGAATATTATATTGACGGAAATCATTTTGAAATTGATGAGTTATTCTTAACGTGTCTCGAATCTGGCTTATTAAATTTTGTTCATAAAGTGTTTTTCCATCTGTTTTAACCATGTTGTTGTTATTCTTGTGTCTAATGTTTTACATGCTGCTTTTGTTTTTTCCTACTTTAAACCTAGGGTAAAATAAAGAAGGTATGAAAGGGAAACTGGCAAACCGTCGCAAAAAAGAAAAGAAAAACGACGAAGACATACAACAGTATACAAAATATATATTATAAATTAAAGATTGCGTTTTACGAACCCCACCGATAAACCGGCCAGGATTTATTCTATAAAAATTCACTACTCATATTAAACTTACATATTGAAATGAAAAGAGATTTCAAAACAAACGACGCCATTTCGAACACTTGAAGAAATTAAGTATGTCAATCTAAACTCGGGCTTGTCATTTATTAATACATGTAACTGATAAGATATATATATATATGTCTTGAAAGGTTATTCCAGAAACACGTGCCACGTACTGTTATTGGAAGTCATGTTACTACCAATGTACGCGATTGTACCATTCTTAGTGACTGATAAGTTCCATAAGTTATTATTCGCCTAGTAAATAGCTAATGTTACGGTATCACTCTTGAACATTTGCATGTGTCTGAGGTTTTGAATACATTTTGAATTTGGTATCCCCATGATTTCAGTGATTCTTGTATTGTAAATTGTTTGCCTGTAATCAATCGATAATACGATTTGCTTGGTGTGCTGAAGGCCCATTGGTTGCCCTCGATGCTCTGGTTTTCCGGGTACATAGCTAGACACAAAATAATGACTAGGTAGAAAATACACAGAATAAAGCCCCGTTATACATGATAAGTTTAACTAGATTTACTAAAATTACAACTCTTTTAGCAAAGTTGAACTTAGACATCTTATGTTACTTTTAGTGTTTATACTAACATTTTATGTATATTTTATGTATTTTATTTCCAAAATATCAAGTAGGGAGAAAACAATTATGCTTGGAAATTAAAGTTATGACGAGAAAAGCTTTTCACCATGGTTGTATTCTGCAATGGCTCAAAATGCCCTTAGCTGTTCGTATGGTATAATAAAAAAAAATAAAGCAATAGTGGACACTTCGAAGCGACAAATATAAAAAATTGTAAAGAGTTATTACACCTCGGACTACGCCCTCAGGAAAATAACCGTCCTTTGGGTTGATTATTTTGGATATTTACCTTTTCTATATATACGGGTAATAATTGTATGTTGTTTTTTCCATTTTTGATACTTGCGTCAATGAAAAGAATACTAAAGTTTTATAAATTCAGCTATTATAGATGAAAAAAGAGACACAGAAGGTAACAACTTCAGGTCACCGTACGGCCTTCAACAATGAGCAAAGCCCATACCGCATAGTCAGCTATAAAAGACCCCAAAATGACAAATGAAAAATAATTCAATCGCAAAAACTAACGGCCTCATTTATGTACAAAACAACTATAACGAAAAACAAATATATTATGCATCAACAAACGACAACTACTGAACTACAGGCTCCTAACTTGGGACAGGTACATACATTCAGAATGTGGCGGGGTTAAACATGTAAGTGGAATCCCAACCCTCCCCTAATCTGAGACGGCAGTGTTGTAACAGTACAAGAACGACCTATAGCTTTTTTTTAAATCTTAAGTGTTATGGTGTCATAAAATGGTGTTTATCGCTGTTAACATACAAGGACAACAGAAAACAATGAAATACCAGTTAGAGTAACATCGTGCTTGAAACAATAATTGGTCATTTGGCAAATGACTTTGTGAAGACTGTGCGTTGACCCCTCAATTGCTTTTGCATATTTGTGTCGTTGGTTGTCTTTCTCCATGACGTGTTCGATTTCCACTTTGTTTTTTTTTATTTATAGTATCGTTTGCCTGGCGTTGAGTCGGGTTTTGGTAATGTCTTTTTAATTTCAAATAATAAATAATTTAATTAGTGGTTTAAACATTTCTGTGGAAACGCTGTACTTAAATGGGTATTTTTTAAAGGTCTATAAAAGAGGGACGAAAGATACCAGAGGGACAGTCAAACTCATAGATCGAAAATAAACTGAAAACTACATGGCTTAAAAAAGGAAAGATAAAAAGACAAACAGACAAATAAAAGTAGATAAGACACAACATATAAAACTACAGACGAAGCAACATGAACCACAACAAACACTGGGGTTGATTATCCGGATCCCATACATGTATCTCACGTTATATGTTCTATTTAGACATTTTACTTTGCTTGAATAGAAGTTACTTATGTACTAAATAAATGTTTCAAATAGAGTCCTAATAAAGAGCATGTTTAAACTTTATGCAAATATGAAATGTGACCAAAAGTAGAGAAAACCGCGTGTCCCTGTGAAACCCTTTATTAATTATCCTTTAAGTTTTATGAGTATTTTCTATGTTATGTAATAAAACCTTTTACTGTTTTATTTTACTTGCAAAACTCAAATGTGCACTTTTTCTATATAACCTATAACCGTATATCAATTTAGCAGCTTTGTTATATTTGGCATTTAGAACTATTTTTAAATTGGTTTGTTATTAAAATTTTAAATCGCGAAGTTTAACGAATACTTGAGTCATTGATTTTAAGAAGAATGTAAAAAGTTTAAAACCTTGGATAAATATCAATAAATAAATCTATAGTGGTCATGCCATGTGATCATGTCGGGTATGTATTATATATTGTTAATTAAGCTCATATGTTTGTAAATATCTAATATCACACTTTTGAATTTGTATATGGTGGTTGTGTGTTCACAAATGTTGTTGTAAACTCTCTAAATCATGACAGTTCTTTTCTTCGATTGGAACTTATTTAGTTAAGATTATGTAACAGGAGGGTTGGGTGGCTATGGCTATATATAAGTTCTACCTGTTCTAAGGGGAAGCGTTACTGATGAGTCTTTTGTAGACGAAACGCGCGTCTTGCGTATATACTAAATTTAGTCCTGGTATCTATGATGAGTTTATTAAGCAACCCCGCTACCCTTGTATATCTGATATCAGTGAAACTTAAACAGAGCGAATTTGATTTAGGTTCAGCTTATCTTTTATATGTCTATAGGTTTGTATCCTATAAACCAATCTACAGCAAGGTTAATACTATTCGATACAGCTGTCCTAGATGATTCAGGGAGAAACACCAGACATCTTATGCTTTACCTAAGTGCGTGTTATGGTTTAAGTTTTTAGTTCTGTGGTAAAAGGGAAGTAATTCAATTTGATATTAACCGAGCTTAATTTGAGAGCTGATTATAAGTCTGATAATACGTACAGTCAGTTAAGTCTGCCTCATACTATTAAGTCGGCTTACAGTTGGATCTGCCTCATATATTGCCTTACAAATAAAAATTGACAATGAGGGTCAGTTGAAAACTGAAACTTTCCGACAAAAGCAGTGATTTCAGCTTCCCAATTGTAAACTTTCCATTTCTATGTAGCAACATCCAGTAGCGCCAGTATGCAGAGTATATAGTATCTCCCAGTTGATACGATATTTTAGTGCTTGTATTTTCTTTTATGATATAGACATAAAGCTTTATTTAGAGTCGGTATAAGCAAGCAATTACAAAACATAAGCTCTGAAGAGCTTTTAAAACCGACATAACAACAAATAAAACAAAAACATACATATTGAGTTATGCACACAACATTAAACATATACAGCAAGAGTTCAATCAGTATATAAACATACAGCACACAAGTTCTTTAAGCATCTTACAAGTTTAACACATACTGATACATGCAATTATGAAATAAAAACACAAAAGCACAAATGAAATGGTATGCACATAAAAAGCATATGATATCCTTGATAGAGGATTGCTGCTCACAAGAAAGCTATTAAACCAAAAGCTCCAAGTGGTGTAGTCGAAATCATACATTTGTAATTTTAGGGTCATAAGTTGGTTGATCGTTATGGAATATTTGTTTCAAAGATGATTGCGGATATGCTCCTAATTTCGTCACCACTACCAAGTCCCTTTTTATCCCAATAAAGTCTTGATGATATACATTAAAGTATTCCCAACAATTCCGCAATTATGTATAAAACAATATTATTAAAGTGCTTGAGTTTGAAGAAAATAAGTAGCAATAATGCAAATTTTAACGTGTTAGTTTTTAAAATTGAAGGGATGTCAACCTTATCCAAAATGACCGAATTGGTATTTTAAAGACCAAACAAGCAGATTAACAGTTCGGAGGAGATTACGTCCAAAATTTCGACCGAAGGTGGCTGCGTATATCTTATATCAACTTCACAGCCAAAAAGATGCGCCTCTTAAGTATATGGAGAGGTCAATGGTTAACAAGACATATGTTTTCACTTAAAAAAATAATCTGTAAGGGTTCCGCGGAACCCAGTGTCTCGCCTATTTTTGCTGTAAATTGCAGGCTCAACAACAATGAGGAAAAAAATCAATAAAAATATTCCTCTTGTTACTATTTTATGATTGCAAGAAAATCTAAGTCCATTTAAAAGTAATTTAAATTACAGAAAAAACGGAGTAATCTTTTTACAAACTTTACTTCTGGATTCAATCTTATGATCATAAATAAGCTTCTGTCCATGTTTAGTACAAACCCAGGATAATATAAGAAAGTTATTAAAATTTTAAAAACTTTAACCACAGAGTGAATGTAAAGGTTCCCCGCAGAAAAACTAAGTCCATTTAAAAGTAAAATATGGAAAAAATGGATTTATTTATTTACAAAATTTACTTCTGGATACTATCTTATGATCATAAACAGTCTATGGAAGGTGCGATACGATAAAATCTTTTCTTATATCAATGAGCGATATTGTCTTATATCAACGAGTTGCATTGTGGGAAATCTCAGACGAATGTTTACCATTTTTATGAAGGAACGAAGATTTCTCGGTATAAAGTAATGATTCTTTTCTTAAAACAGGCTGACATTTATCAAGACATACGTCTGCTGTATAATTTCCATGAATTATTTTAAGTTATACCAAGCAAGGTGTATTTAAACGAGAAAATTTAATTGTTGAATAAATGAGACATAAATGCACGATTTATCATTTGTAGATGTACAAATTCAATGAATGTCATGTAGCAAATTATGTGGAATGCAATTAAGATGAATTCAATTGTTGGATAAGCCAAAATCGCCCATAAGTCAAAGATACTGCTATATTTTAAAATATCAATGCGATGTTTGTCTTATATCATAGCGATATTTTTTTAATATCAAAAAATTATGAATGCGATACTTTTCTAATATAACTACTATAGTTTTCTAATATAAAATTAATACGATGACACATCACATTGCATGTCAAAAGAACCGCAAACATAATTCACAAACTTAGTTCATGACCGGCTTAATGTTTGAGGATCAATATCACTAAAATTTCGTATCTGTAACAAAATTAACGCTTACACGATTTTATCATTTTGAAAATGTTGCTTGACCCTATTGATATTTGAAAGTGTTAACAACCTGTTCAGTCTATTGTTTTCAATCACATGGTTTAACCAACTAATTCTGTTTGAAGTGATGATGCAATGGTGGAACTTAAATGCGGTTGTAAATAACCTACCAACCTATTAGATTCTGATATAGGTCCAGTGGCCGATCAATGCATTTGAATTGGTTATATTGCGCTAAACCTGTCACGTGTATGACAGTATCATCAAATTCTGTCATATTTACAACGATGCATGAACAAAACAGACATAATAGGTAAAATTGTCAAAATTTGGAGAAAGCAGTCAAATATTAATACTAATAATTACTAATATCGATATGATATTTTAAAAGTATCGCATTGATATTTTAAAAGTATCGCATTGATATTCTAAAAGTATCGCATTGTTTATTTATGCATATAAGAAAAACACAGCACTTCAAATTTTACACGGACATAAACTTCAGCTTCTAACTAACTTCTGAATGTATATTTAGACTCAATTGTTGTTTATATTTTTACAATAAGTTTTAAAGTTAGTATTTTCATAATTTTTCGTTGCCGAAAACAACATTTTCCGCATGGAATATCTGCATATTTACAATTGATATTAGACAATATCGCTCATTGATATAAGAAAAGTTTTTATCGATACGCTTTTTCCATAGACTGATAAACAAGCTTCTGTCCAAGTTTGGTACAAACTCAGGATAGTTTAAGAAAGTTATTAAAATTCTAAAAACTTTAACCACATGCAGAGTGAATGTAATGTTTCCCCGCAGAAAAAAACTAAGTCCATTCATAAGTAAAATACGGAAAAAATGGAATTTTATTTTTACAAAATTTACTTCTGGATATTATCTTATGATCATAAAAAAGCTTCTGTCCAAGTTTGGAACAAACCCAGGGTAGTTTGAGAAAGTTATTAAAATTCTAAAAACTTTAACCACAGAGTGAATGTTTTGTTTCCCCGCAGAAAATACTAAGTCCATTTATAGTAAAATACGGAAAAAATGGAATTTTATTTTTACAAAATTTACTTCTGGATACTATCTTATGATCGTAAACAAGCCTCTGTTAAAGTTTGGTAGAAATCCAGTATAGTTTAAGAAAGTTATTAAAATTTCAAAAACTTTAAACCAGAGTGAATATTTGTTGACGCCGTCGACGCCGCCGACGACGACGGAATGTAGGATCGCTTAGTCTCGCTTTTTCGACTAAAGTCGAAGGCTCGACAATAATTAAAAAGCACAAAACGAACCTTCAAATTGATGACATCTTACATGTAGCAATGTGCAAAATATGAGGAAGTTCAGAAAGTTATTGTAGAGTCTTCTATATGATTCAAGATTTCAAGATTTATTAGGAAAACACTCAGACACATTTACAATGTGTTACAAGAGGTCATTATTGATAACATATATACATTAAATATGACAGAAATGAACAAGGGATTAACAAATTAATACAGACAAAATTTAAAGAAGAGAAGATTAACATTAACAATTTCTTATATAATTATTTCAATATTGCAAAGTGACAAAAGACCTTCCATACAAGTTTAACAATGTTTGGATTATTTCTATAATATTGTGGTAAATATCTGTTTCTCAAATTTACTATCTCTGCATTTTTACAAATAAATAATAAGAGTGCACGTTGCAAGATATTTGCAACTTAATTAATCATGCAAAAAAAGTAGAATTTAAAAGTTTATTTGTACTTTATATTTCAGCTCCCGATTTTTCAGTGAGTGGCGTCCAAATTCCGGTACAAAAGCTAAAAAATTTAAATAAAATAAAATTACAACTGAAGCAAACCATTCTATCCGAAGGGAATGAAGTGAGAGGAGGTTGCATTCTTCCGAATGGAAACTTGGTTTTTACGGACTACTCGGAAACCCGACAGTGTCTGGCCGTTTATAAGAAAGATGGAACATTTCTGTATGATATTCCATTATCACCAGTGTCAGCTTTTGGTATTGTCTCGTTTGTAAAAAGCACCGTTGTTGTTTCTGGTGGCCATTCCAAAACTATTTCCGTAGTAGATGTAAACAATAAGAAAATACTGGCCTCAATTCAAACTGATTGTGGTTGCTATGGTATAACAAAGCATAAAGGACAGATTCTATTCTGTGGAGAAAACACTGGAATTCTGAAGTATGATGTGGACAGAAAAACAATTTCTTTGTTCATTAGTGATAAGACAGTATCAACGTATTCAAACATAATTTCAAATGGGGAAAAAATATGTTATACAAACCCCCACGTTGTAACACTCCTTGATTCACAGGGAAAGAAACTATTCCAAATCCGAGATGACAATTTGATCAAATCTCCACGAGGGATAGCTATGGATGAATTCATGAACATATACCTGGTCGGTTTAGATTCTCATAACCTTGTTGTTATAAGCCCGGATGGAAAAGACAAACTGGAGTTACTATGCAGGAAGGATTGTGGTCTAAAGTTTCCGGCAGCAGTTTATTATGATAGTGGACAATTACTTATATGTCAAGGATTTGGTTGGGCATTTCTATATGTTGTTAAATGATGTAAAAAAATCCAAATAAACAGTTAGTTCTTCTTATTGTGTTTATATTTACCATCAATTTAATTGATTATTATGTGATCTATTGTGTGTTATGTAAATGCATGTTTGCTTAGTGTCCAGTGGCAAATGTTTCAAATCTAAAAATAACAATTATAATGGAACTTGATGTAATGAATATATATATTTATGTTTTTATTAGGTATATATATTTCACTGTAAATTGGCACAAAGGCAATTTTCGTATTTGGCACATCTTGCATATCAAATCATTATCTTCAAGAATGACAAAAAAAAGTGTGGATAACTGTTTATTTTTGTTTTTAGACCTGAACAAAATTGGAACTTGATCTGTAACTTGACAGGATAAAACAATACACCAAATATCTAATCTATATCTTCAAGCATGAAGGAAAAAAGTATAAAAAACTGATTTGCTAGACTGAAAGACAGACGGACAGGGTGCACATAAAGTTGGTAGAGGATTATTAAATAAAACACCAAATGTTGTTTCCATTTTAATATTTCTTTCACAATATACACACATTTAATATATTAAGCTTTTCTCAAGACTTAGTGCAAGCACATATATGTACACATTCATAACTAAAAACAAAAATAACAAATATCGTTATTCAAAAACATCATTCATATGAAAGTCAATCTCCATTGTGACAGACCAACACTAAAAATTCTAAAAAAAATGTACAACAAATAATTCATAAGTACTGTAAATTCAGTAATTATTGCCTGCATTTATTATTGCGATTTTGTCATTTTAAACTTAGTGTGATTTTATTTTTTACGATTTTGAGAAGAATTCTGTGTAATTCATATAAAATGTTTCAAACTGAGAGTTTAAATAATTGCGTTTACAACTCTGTCACATTTTTTTCGAAATAATAAAAAGCTTGCAATAATTTCTAAATTTACAGTAATCTTTACTCCAAATCACATTTTAAAAACCTGATAATAACATACTTATTTTTTTCTCAAAATGAGCCTTTTAAAAAAAAAAAACTTCCATTTTTCTTTATCTCAATTCATGTAGTGTTATAAGAACTTGTAATGTATAAACTTTTAAAAAAAATAGCAAAGTATGCATTGTGGAGAAATCTTACAATTCTGGACCAGAAGAGAAAACCATTTTGTACAGGACAGAATTTTCACAAACATATTTGTGTGAAATATGTTTATTTGTAATAATTTGTAGAGGCTATCTACTTTGGAATTTGCAAGTGTTTTATATGTCCAAATTACAATATGAAACTGGTTGTATTTTTACTTTTGCTATTTAACATAATCTCTATTTGAGAATTTCAGACACTTTACCTGAACATTTGTGACCCTTGAACTTTTGATGTCATATTATAATCACTAAGCCTTTTGTGGTGTCAGACATTTATTCTATAGTGACTTCAAAATTTTAGGGAACCTTTGTGATGTCCAGTAATGGCCGACAAATTGGATAATGTATATATACATGTATGATCATTACAACTGTACAAAAAAAATCAAGAGATAGGATAAAAAATATCTTATCTCACTTAGAGAATGAAACAGAGGGAATAAAACAACCATTTAATACGAAACCTTATCTGCATATGTTTAATGCCTTACTTCCCCTACCATTTTTTCTATTTCCGTCACAAACGACCACATTTTCTGTACAAAAATTCAAAAGTTTACAAGATTTGGTAGAAAAAAGTTATATAGATTTTAACTTAGAAAATGAAAAAGAGGAAAGAAAGGATAAAAACAACACACAAATAATACCCAACCTTGTCTGCATGTTTAATGCCTTACTCCCCCTACTATTCTTTCTTTCTCTCTCTTTCCGTCACAAACATTCACTGTACACATACACACAGCCATTAGATGGCTCATGCAAAAATTAACAGACCGATCCCAACTTTTAAAGCTAGGATTAAAATGAATATAAAGATAACACATTAATACTACATAAAAAATTGTGACTAATTTACATATTTATTTATCATGAAATGTGTTAATACATGTATAAAACACTGTTAGAACATGAAACTTAACATGCATTTACAAATTTTGAACAAAAGGGACATAACTCAGTCAAAAAGGAAGTAAACAGGACATACTTTTTATCCTAAATATGTAAATATGTAAATCGAATGGGGGTCTCATAGGGGGGTTTCGATCCCGGGTCCCGCTTACTGTTTTGACAGATTCCCGTATCTCCCTTACACTATGTATGTAAGCAATTCTCATTTTTTTGTCATTTCCCAGGTCCCGCAAGACCTCATTTCCCGTTTTCACGCCACAATAATTTGACTTTCACGTGTCACGCTTACAAAAAATCGACAATCCCACGTCACGCTTAGACCCCAATGAGACCCATTCTAATGTATATAGTTTTTGAAATTGTATGACAGATTGTAGAATGAAGTTTTGTGGCTTGAATTATTCTACATCCCATTTTGTTCTAAATATAAATAACTAATGTTGCGTAAAGCCGTTATACAATCATCATTGTTTTGACTATGAACTGTTTTTGATTCGCTGCAATGTTAATTGTGAAGAGCAAATTAATAAACAAAATATTTTGACCTTGATAGTACAAGCCCAACATACACATATTTTTCCCTCGTGAAAATTAGCAGGAAAAAAAAAGATTTCATTATGAGAAACATATTATATACACTAAAAATTTCAAATTGCCATGGAATTCATACAATAGACTTATTTCTCTCGTATCATCTCAAATAAAATAGAAAAATCAATATGTACTGCAACCTGACAAATAATGTGAATTGAACTAAAATTTATTTACAAAGTTATTGCACACATTTAAAAGCAATATTTACATAAACACACAGTATATGTGTTTTTCTTAATCTCCCTAGTAAATATTCATTTAAGTAAATAAGTATATCAGTTTTAACAATCATAAACCCAAATACTGTAAACCAAATTATTTTCGTGGATACTTTATTTCGCGTTATACCCTTTCTTAACCACTTCGCGGCGATTTAATTTCGCGATTATTTGATTTACTTGATGAAGTTTATTAAGGAAAGATCAAATGTTGACATATTCGCGACGATTTATATTCGCGTTATTTTTCTACTCGCGAAAGTCGCGAAAATAAATCGCTCACGAAAATAAGTTGGTTTACAGTAATCAACTAATGTGGATACCTATTTTCGTTGAACAATTGTATTCTCATAGATATTTGATTTTGTAGTTTTGCCAAAGTCTGAATACAAGCCAGTAGAATTTTTTTTTATGAAGAACAATTTAATTTGGGTAAAACTATACCTAAGAAATCTACAAAAATTAATATCCCATAAATCAATAACGAATCCTTGTAGATGTTAAACTCAAGTTCAATACCTATTTAGATTGTGCCTTCAAAGTACAATTTGTAAATCATTACCCTGCCTATGACACAATTATGATCTGACCTATATTTCAATTGACCTGAAGACATCACGCTTGCTGGCAAATCGTGTTGACCACAATAAATTATTCACCATGGGGTAACTGATGGTAGTTGTTGTCTTTAATGTCGTTTATTTACTTTTATAGTGAAAGACAACTGTGAATACCATGTGGTATCCACCCTCTATTACCCTACCACAGAATTACTACCTCAGGTGTTGGTTCACCATATTTAAATTCAACCATATTTTAATTATGTAATTAAATTTTGTCTTTTTAAAAAAGTAAATAAAATGAGATGACAGCAACCCAATAATTAGAACAACAACATTTGACATAATGCATAAAATCGTAAAAAGATTTAAATGTATCATTTCACATATAATCAAAACATCTGTTAAATCAATGCCTCATTAATTTCTTATGTTCTCTCCCAAAATTAATTTTACTATCCTGTTAACAAAAATGAAAAGCTGTAAAAATATGCAAGTTTAAATGTCATGATATGTTAATCTTTTTCTAAATACACACATTTAATTAGTTACCTAATTTCACCCAGATCTTTCCCCCCTCTTTTTCAGCCCTGTCCTGCCAGTTTATAATACATTGTAAGAAAATGCTAACTTTACAGTAAATCAGACAAAAACAACTCTTCTACTAAAATCAATAATTAGAGAAAAAAATGCCATTAGATTTGTTCATTTCCATGGATGTGACAAATGAGAGTCTGGATTGGGTTTATATAGACTAAACAATAAATAATAATGGGGTGCTAAAATATACAGAGAATGATTGGACCAGAAAAATAAAGAAGAATGCAAATGACCAAAGACAGAAATGAATGCACCCAGACCCTCGTCCTTATCTTTCAGTGTTGGGTTTACCATCAATTCAGAAATTATTGTGAGGTTTGTATTTCCTTTGGACAATGCCACTTGATGAGTTGCTCAATAATATCCTTTTACAGATCTTTCTTAAATTGCAATAATTAAAATTACATTTTTGACAATTTTAAAAACAATAGCATTAGTGAATGCACGCAAAAATTTCAGATTTTACAGTGACACTTAAGTTTTTGTTTACTTGTCTTTACAATACCTATATTCAGTTTCGTAATTAATAAAATAATGTACAGTGAATGATAAAAATATAACAAATAAATAGCCAAATATGTGGAGTAGTGGTGACACCTAGTGGCAGCATAATAGAAATGATTTGTTATATGACAGTTAGGTTCATGGCCTGCACTGATTTTCCAGAGAACGATCAATATTTTGTGTATCAATTTCTTCACTGGTGGCAAAACACATCACATGAACAGTAAACAGACCAGAATGTTGATACCAAAGTAATGACACATCTTCTGCAAACTTCAAAACAGTAGTTAATAATTTGATTCATTAGCACTCATCATTTTCTCAAACAATTTTTTAATTGCAAGTATTTCTGATTAATTTCGTCACTTTAATTTTGATAAAAGTATGATGAATGCCAATACATGAAAAGATTTTGATATCAATAACAGCTATGGATCTACTTTGAACAGCACTGACACTAACAATAACAGTGGCGGATCCAGAACTTTTTCTAAGGGGGGGGCCCGCTCCAGTCATGCTTCAATGATTCCCTATATAATCAACAAATTTTTAACACGAAAAGGTCGGGGGCCTGGGCCCCCCAGGTCCCCCCCTGGATTCGCCTATGAATAACATCAATGTCACTACTGATAACAGATATGACACTACTTTGAACAGCAATAAATCAACTTTTAACAGCACTGACACTTATGGTAACAGCAATATCATTTATAAATGAAATGACATTACTCGTCACACAGCACTGATACTACTGTTAATAGTAATGACACTACTGTCTACAGCAATAACACTGCTATAAATAGATTTGACACTACTCATAACAGTAGACACCAGTGTTAAGATTACCAGTTACAGCACTGACACAAGTAATAACAATGACAGACCCATACTATAACAATTTGGTGAAATGTAGTCATGTAAAAGCCTAACGGCAATTTCTTACAAACAATGAAATTTAATTTGTGACATAATCTGTTGAACAACAATATCACTTCTGAAAGCTGAAAGGCATAACACCTCCAAGTAGTTGTCTCCTTGATAAAGAAGTAGTTGTCTCCCCTGAAAAAGAAGTAGTTGTCTCCCTTCATCAAAGTTTTCATGCTGTCCTAATGTACACTTTGGTGTCCTCCATTGAGGTCATTGCAGCTAACGATTTCTTGATCCGTAATGTTGTCAATCTTGCTGCAGCATTATGGTACCAACATTCCTTCATTAATCTCCCCATCAATCTCAATGACTACAAACAAAACAGTTAATGTAATTTATGTTAATTCTGAAAAACATTTAATGGAATTTATGTTAATTCTGAAAAACATTTAATGGAATTTATGTAAATTCTGAAAAACATTTAATGGAATTTATGTAAATTCAGAAACTCTTGCAAGGTTTTTAAAATGTTTTAAAATTACACTGGAATAAGATTTCAGAGCCTAGCTAGCTATGTGGTATGTGATTTGTTCATTGTTGAAAGCTTTACTGTGAACTACTGTTGCTGACAATAATGTCTTTTGGTCTTTTGTGGATACTCATTGACAATTATACCACATCTTCTTATTTAACATTGATATTTTGTTTAGAAAAATCAAAAGTCTGAGTATTTGCAATATTTGTTGTTGTTATTAGAAGGTTTTTTCAATTCTGCTAGACTACCCTGTAATTTGAGATCAATTTGTTGTTGTCTCCCTTTAAGGGAAATTATAAATTTTCATTGAAAATGGACATGATGGCAAGCTTGTAGAACAAGCAAATTTATATGTGTAAAGTATGTAACCTGTTAGTTTCAAATCATTTAATTGCATTTTAAATTTTTGATATGCTAAAACCTTTTGATACCAAAAACAAAATTGGTTAATACAATGATATATTACTTTCAACATATGCTTTGCATGTTTATGATAGAACCAGTCTACAAATGACAAAGGGAAGTAATTTGTATTAAAAGTGTGTAATAACAGAATTTAATTGACAAATAAAATCATGCTTTGCATCGGCAAAGGCCACTTCTGTCCAGTATATAATCAGTCTATGATTGATAAAGGGAAGTAATTTATGTTAAAACAAGAATGTGTCCACAGTACACGGATGCCCCACTCGCACTTTCATTTTCTATGTTTAGTGGACCTTGAAGTTGGAATAAATTCTCTAATTTGGCATCAAAATTAGAATGATGTTATCAAAGGGAACACGTACACTAAGTTTTCAAGTTGATTGGACTTCTACTTTATCAAAAACTACCTTGACCAAAAACTTTAACCTGAAATTTGCACTATCATTTTTTATTTTCAGTGAACCGTAAAATTGGGGTAAAAACTCTAATTTGGCATTTAAATTAGAAAGATCATATCATAGGGCACATGTATACTAAGTTTTAAGTTGATTGGACTTCAACTTCATCAAAAACTACCTTGACCAAAAACTTTAACCTGACAGACGGACGGACGCACAGACGGACGAAACGAACAGAGGCACAGACCAGAAAACATAATGCCCCTCTACTATCGTAGGTGGGGCATAATAATAATTCTAATGCTTTATTCCTAACAATTATGGTTTCCAGGTTGTGAATAATAACTTCATGATAAACTACCTCGAAATTCCCAATCATAATGACTATGTATGCAAAATTACAAATGGATGCAACTATAAATTCATGATAATCTAACTCGACCAAAAACTCTAACCTGAAAAAGAGCTGTTTTGCACAATCTCATTTTCATGTTCAATGAACCATGAAATGTGAACCAAAACCTAAATTTGTAGTAGTTTTTAGAAATTCCCAATCATAATGACTATGTATGCAAAGTTACAAATGGATGCAACTATAAATTCATGATAATCTAACTCGACCAAAAACTTTAACCTGACATAGGACAAACGGACGCACAGACGGACGAAAGAACGGAGGCACAGACCAGAAAACATAATGCCCCTCTACTATCGTAGGTGGGGCATAAAAAGTGTAATAACAGAATTAAATCAGTAATTCATGCATTGAATGTGCAGATTCCAGCTCTGACAAGTAGAGAACCAGTCTACAATTAACAAATACTTTTGATGCCATGCTTGATGTGTTTCGGATAGAACCAGTCTACAGTTGACAAAGGGAAGTAATTTGCATAAAAAGTGTGTTATCAAAGAATCAAATCGGTTATGGAAATGTTGTTTAAATACCTCTACTGTTTGCCATCTGTTAGGTATGGCCGGTCTATATTTTTCATCACAGACAATCTTTCTCATTTCCTCTAAGGAAGGATCTGACGGAACCATGTCATAATATGGTAACTGGTACTCTTCTACTATCCCTGTTAAGAAAAGAGAATTTCATGAAATTGAACAATCAGTTTGAATATACCTTTGACAAATCCTTACACCATAGCTCATATACAAACAAGTTTTTTATGAATGAGTTTTATGAATGAGTTACACCGGTTGAGCCAAGGTTAATAGACGAAATGTTATTGAACAATCAGATCTTACTGCTGACAGACTTGCCTACACTTACATTAATATTCTTGATATTGTTAAGTAAATGTTAAGTATGTTTGTTCCTTTAATGTTTTTCTAGACATAATAATAAAGTTAAGGCCATTATGGCAAGTTTACACAATTTTCATGGCAGACTTGCCTACTCTTACCTCCAATAGAACATTGCTTGCCATCTCCCATAATACTAAACCAAAGGCATATACACTTACCTCCAATAGAACATCGCCTTGCCATCTCCCATAATACTAAACCGAAGGCATATACACTTACCTCCAATGGAACATCGCCTTGCCATCTCCCATAATACTAAACCAAAGGCATATACACTTACCTCCAATAGATTATCGCCTTGCCATCTCCCATAATACTAAACCAAAGGCATATGCACTTACCTCCAATGGAACATCGCCTTGCCATCTCCCATAATACTAAACAAAAGGCATATACACTTACCTCCAATAGATCATCACCTTGCCATCTCTCATAATACTAAACCAAAGGCATATACACTTACCTCCAATGGAACATCGCCTTGCCATCTCCCATAATACTTAACCAAAGGCATATACACTTACCTCCAATAGATCATCGCCTTGCCATCTCCCATAATACTAAACCAAAGGCATATACACTTACCTCCAATAGAACATCGCCTTGCCATCTCTCATAATACTAAACCAAAGGCATATACACTTACCTCCAATGGAACATCGCCTTGCCATCTCCCATAATACTAAACCAAAGGCATATACACTTACCTCCAATGGAACATCGCCTTGCCATCTCCCATAATACTAAACCAAAGGCATATACACTTACCTCCAATAGAACATCGCCTTGCCATCTCCCATAATACTAAACCAAAGGCATATACACTTACCTCCAATGGAACATCGCCTTGCCATCTCCCATAATACTAAACCAAAGGCATATACACTTACCTCCAATGGAACATCGCCTTGCTATCTCCCATAATACTAAACCAAAGGCATATACACTTACCTCCAATGGAACATCGCCTTGCCATCTCCCATAATACTAAAACAAAGGCATATACACTTACCTCCAATAGAACATCGCCTTGCCATCTCCCATAAAACTAAACCAAAGGCATATACATCAGCTCTTTTGAAAGACTCAAAGTGTGTTCTGTTGAGAGTAGCATCTAAGACTTCAGGAGCCATGTATCGTTTGGTTCCTACTCTGTCATTGGGAGCTATATCTACTGAATCTGTGGCTATATCATGACGAACAGCAAGACCTGAAGTAATAATAATTGGAGAACATTAGGAGCTATATCTACTGAATCTGTGGCTATATCATGACGAACAGCAAGACCTAAAATAATAATCATTGGAGAACATAAGGAGCTAAATCTACTGAATCTGTGGCTATATCATGACGAACAGCAAGACCTGAAGTAATAATAATTGGAGAACATTAGGAGCTATATCTACTGAATCTGTGGCTATATTATGACGAACAGCAAGACCTTAAATAATAATCATTGGAGAACATTAGGAGCTATATCTACTGAATCTGTGGCTATATCATGACGAACAGCAAGACCTAAAATAATAATCATTGGAGAACATTAGGAGCTATATCTACTGAATCTGTGGCTATATCATGACGAACAGCAAGACCTAAAATAATAATCATTGGAGAACATTAGGAGCTATATCTACTGAATCTGTGGCTATATCATGACGAACAGCAAGACCTAAAATAATAATCATCAGAGAACATTAGGAGCTATATCTACTGAATCTGTGGCAATATCATGACGAACAGCAAGACCTGAATAAATAATCGTTGGAGAAATAAATCAACATTTTATTTAGGAACTGAATGCTTCTTTTTGTTTTTTTATTGGAGTGTATAAGAGTTGACTGAGGCACAATTTTGTACAAAGCACAAAGGCACTTCATTCTAAACATTGGTGCAAGATCAGCACTTTTAAACCCAAAACAAGTTGCCAAAAAAGCATTTATTTCTCAAAACTACAAATTTATGCAAATAATACTATGGAAAAAGTTTTATAAAGTTTTTCTTTTATTTACCTGTGCTTTTTTTTCAAGAAGCATGTGTCATAAGGATTATAACATTTCATTTTGATAGGAAGGATAATTTTTGAATCAAGCATGATTGTTGGCAGTTAAAAAATGGATTCAGTGACACATTCATGTAAAGTAAAAAAAAATCAGTATATTCAGCTTATCTAAAGCATTCATAAATTCCTATTCCTATAAGTGGTGCATTTTTTTATGTACTGTTTATGTTAATGGGGTATCAGTTTCATAATATCTAGTCACTACCAAGACCTATCAGCTTGGATGGTTTCTATACAAAACAAAAACAAAATATAATCTAATGACCTACCTAAATCTGCTATACAACAGGTAAGATTGTTTTTTACCAAGATATTTTTACTCTTCAAATCTCTGTGTGCAATGGCTGGTTTGCCGGCATGAACTGAAGAAATAAACGGAGAAAACTTTATAATATATAGTGACTCATAAGATTAAATCTAAAATAAAACAGAAACTATATTATCTGATTCTTTGTTCAGAGTAATTTACATATTTGTATCTCTGAATTCACAATAATTTTTAAATCTATTTTGTATACATGTATGTACTAATATAAAAGAAACAAGTTTTACATTTTCACCAATATATCAAATATACAAATATATGTGTCAGATATCAAAATGCAAGTTCTTATTATTGAGACTCAGTTGCATTATTGGCATAAATAACAAGAGGCTCTCAAGAGCCTGAATCGCTCACCTTAATTTTTTGGGTTAAATCTCTCATCAATGATTATTTTGGCTTTTCAATTTATTTAAATGTTCTTTGAATCGCCCTATTTTCTTCAAAAGCAAAAAAAAAATCATTTTCTCCTATGTTCTATTTTAGCCATAGGAGCTATATTTCTTGACATACAAGGAAATAAAATATAAAATTTATACTAGATACTCTGAAACTCATTTAGCCTAAGTTTGGCTGAAATTGATACAGCAGTTTTAAAGGAGAAGATTTTTTAAAGTAAGTCAACATGATGAACAAATTGTGAAAAAAGTCTTTAAAGGGCAATAACTCCTTAAGGGGTCAATTGACAATTTTGGTCAAATAAACTTATTTGTAGATCTTACTTTGCTTAACATTTTTGCTATTAACAGTTTATCTGTATCCATAATAATATTCAAGATAATAACCAAAAACTGCAAAATTTCTTTAAAATCATCAATTAAGGGGCATTATACCTGAAAAACAGTTACCCAATTAACGAAAAATGGTTAAAAATTGACTATAAAGGGCAATAACTCCTAAAGGGGTCAATTGACAATTTTTGTCATATTAACTTATTTGTAGATCTTACTTTGCTGATCATTTTTTATGTTTACAGTTTATCTTTTTCTTTAATAATATTCAAGATAATGACCAAAAACTGCAAAATTTCCTTAAAATTACCAATTAAGTGGCAGCAACCCAACAATGGGTTGTTTGATTCATCTGAAAATTTCAGGGCTGATAGATCTTGACCTAATGAACATTTTTACCAAGTCAGATTTGCTCTAAATGCTTTCGTTTTTGAGATATAAGCCAAAAACTGCATTTGACCCCTATGTTCTATTTTTAGCAATAGTGACCATGTTTGTTGATAGATCAAAACTTCGGATACAATTTATAAACAAGATACCATAAGGAACATTCAGTTAAAGTTTGGAAGTATTTGGCCGGGTAGTTTCAGAGGAGAAGATTTTTGTAAAAGTTAATTAAGATTAATGAAAAATGGTTAAATATTGACTATAAAGGGCAATTACTCCTAAAGGGGTCAATTGACAATTTTTGTCATATTAACTTATTTGTAGATCTTACTTTGCTGATCATTTTTTATGTTTACAGTTTATCTTTTTCTATAATAATATTCAAGATAATGACCAAAAACTGCAAAATTTCCTTAAAATTACCAATTAAGTGGCAGCAACCCAACAATGGGTTGTTTGATTCATCTGAAAATTTCAGGGCTGATAGATCTTGACCTAATGAACATTTTTACCCCATGTCAGATTTGCTCTAAATGCTTTCGTTTTTGAGATATAAGCCAAAAACTGCATTTGACCCCTATGTTCTATTTTTAGCAATGGCGACCATGTTTGTTGATAGATCAAAACTTCAGATACAATTTATAAACAAGATACCCTAAGGAACATTCATTTAAAGTTTGGAAGTTTTTGGCCCAGTAGTTTCAGAGGAGAAGATTCTTGAAATAGTTTACGACGACAGACGACGACAGACGCCAAGTGATGATATAAGCTCACTTACCTTCGGGCCAGGTGAGCTAAAAACCTCCCAATATTTACTTTTAATTCAGAAATTAGACGCTCATTATTGTGTGTTTTTTTTAAGAATAGACAATAAGGCAAGATTAATTAATGTGATTTCAGGAAAATCTGCAAGCAAATATATATGTAACAGATGTCAGAGTGAGAGTTCTTATATATTATTGCCATAATCACCAAATCTTCTTATTACTATTAATATAAAACTCGCATTAACTTCTATATTTACAGTTATATATACATGTGACTACCTTCTGTGCCGATAATCTCCATATGAAGATGACAGAGACCATTGGCTGCTGACAAGGCCATCTGTATCATCTGAGGAATACTAATCTGGGTCCTGTTCAAATAGTCAAACAGGGAACCATTCTCATGATAGTCTGTAATCAACCATAACTGTGTCCATGTGCCATTGTCTAAAATCATAAATTTAAAATAAAATAGTGTGTAAATAATTTATAGTGTAATTATCTTATCACTGAATATAATCATTTAATTGATTGTTTCTGTTGAAAATTAATTGCCACTTTCAGCATAATTGTGCTACTTAGCACTTAGTGGTGGTTAGTTTTCTTGGTGGTGAATATGTTCATCATTCCATGGGACATAGATGATACCCCTGCTTGCATATAACGTTACAAAGGGTCATAACTCCAATGCGGTTAAATTGACCCAATCAAATTTGACCTTCAACACAGATTTGTGGTAATAAGTATTCACGACAAACTAAAGTTTGAGGAGGGAAACCAATTTCTGGACGATACAGTTGGGGCATAAAAATTCCCCCCAAAAAATGCTAATCTGATAACACCAGAACGTCATCTCATCAAGGAATAAAAGGTTTGTCTCTTTATCATGATCAATTGCAAAAGGATATCAAGAACTTTGAACCCTGACCTCTTACCTTTATTATCTGCAGCTATGAACCCTAAAATATTCTCATGTCTCAACATGACTGTCTGATATAACTCAGCCTCTCTAAACCAGGAACTTTCCTCTCGAGATGAGAATATTTTAACAGCCACATTTTCTGCCCTCCACTTTCCTCGCCACACTTCCCCATATCTACCTTTACCAATGATTTCACAGAGGTGGATTTGTCTGGCTATAGTCCTCTGAACCAGCAGAGGTAAACCTGAAATCATATCAAATTAATTATTATATTGGTTGCAATTAATTAAGGGATTTTCAAGTGAAACAAAAACTGATAGTTTCACAGGTCAAATAACTGTGATAATTTCACTCCTCTGACTTCATATAACAATGGGTATTATTAAAAAATTGTCAATGTATTTCATCAAAATGGATTAAGAATGCATAGAAAAAGAAATGGTTTCTTGTATTTCACTTTTAATATCCACTTAAATCCACACTGTCTATGGAATAAAAAGAATAATGTTATTTTAACAGATTCTTTCCTACATAAGTAAGGGGTCATCCATAATTGTCAACCATTTTCCAAAGTGTACAAAACCTACACTTGGGGGAGGGGGTTAAAAAATCAATATTTTTACTGTACACTTTTTTTTTATCACTATATAAACAGTCAGATATATTTCAGTTTTTTTTCAATGCAAATTTCTATATTAAACTAAACTATGCATCTATGATAGACAGGATATTTTTTTTATTAAAAATAATTACTTCTTGTCTTGAAATCTGAAAATGGTTGATTAACACTTTTTGAGGGAGGGTGGGGGGTCTGCAAAGGTGTATTTTTTGTACACTTTGGAAAATTGTTGACATCATGGATGACCCCTAAACATGGTAAATGTTGTTCCTACGTTAGAAAATGATGTAACTATGATACATTGTGAGAATAGTTATAAAATCATTTGAAGAAATTTTAGCCATAATCATTAACAAAAGTATAAACACTGCTTTTCCATTTAGAGTGCAGGACTCATGGTCTTTGCTAAATTCTTATTTGAGTTGTTTTATATGATTTGGAGTTTAGTATGATGCTCCTTTTAACTTTACTTCTACACAATTTTATGTAGGGCTAGCTGTTGCCAACCTCTGGATTTTCTTACTGTATTGAAGACCCATTCATGCCATTTGTGGCCTTTGGTTGTTTTCTGCTCTTTGGTCTGGTTGTGTTGTTGTATCTCTGACATATTCTGAATTTCCACTCTCAATTATATAAGTAAGAACTCTGTTAAATACAGTGATATATATCTTTGCGTTACAAATGTATTAGAATCTATATACATTAAAACCTGGCTAAACAGAAACCCTGTATAAATCAAGCATGTTCTTAAGCACCGTCATACCAAATTGTATGCTTTGTGAACCTGGTAAAACCAAACATCGGCAAAAACTGAACACAATCTTAAGTCCTGAAGAAGTTCGGTTTAAACAGGTTTCACTGTATAGCTAAAATCCTTAAACATACCAGATCCAGAGCCTGAATATTCAATCATCATTTCTCTCAAACCCTCTGTCCCTTGCTGAGCGAACGGTGCAACGTCAGCATTACTGGTATCTGGTGGCAGCATATAACCTGAAGGTCTCCTGTGCTGGTACTGGTAATAGGCAAAGAATCCAATCATAAAGAGTAGGGAGACCAGTACTACTGGACCGGATATCAGTACAACTAACTCTGCTGTCCCAAACTCTAGTTTGTCTAAATCCTCATCTATAAAACAAACAACGAAAACATGTTTAGCATCATTGCATTTAAGCACCGACCTAAGTCAGGAACCTCTAGTCATTGTTATCCTTTGATGTGCTTTTAAATTTTATTTCATTTGTATGTAAACTCAGAAATTATTGTTAATTGATTTTAATGTGATAATAATCAAATTTTGCATTTTTCTCAATTTAATTGTTTCATATTTTCTTGTAGGAGCCTCTCATAGCCAACTATACTTTTATCTTATTGTTGAAGGTTGCAAGTTGCCAATAATTAGCCCTCATGTTGATTTTTTGGCAAGGAAAACAGATGTATTAATTTCTTTGGATTGGTAAGCTTAATAAGATTCTCAAACAGCCTTTAAATCATTTGTTTTAAACATAAACATAAACATTTTTTTTATATATTTGTTTTTCATTAAATTTATCACATAAAAAAATAAAAATATATAAGTGTAACATTTTGCAAGTGCATTTTGGGAATTTTGAAGTTTTGATGCTAGCCAACAAACATGTTTGAAGCATGTGTAAGCCTAGAGGGTAGTGCAGTACTGGACAAAAATAAAGAAATACTACCTTGCTTGCATCATTTACAAAATATACACCCGTAAACATGTATATACATGTATCGATGTACTGGTGTTGCGTTTATGTAACACATGACAAAGTCAAATACTCACAACACTAACAAACTACAAGTATATTTTATAAAAAGTTGAAACATAAATAAAATATAAAATTAAGAATTGAACTAGGGAATGTGTCAAAGAGAAAACGACCCAACCAAAGAGCAGAAAACAGCCGATAGGCCACAAATGGGTCTTCAAAACAGAGAAAAATCCCACACCCAGATGTAATATTTTTTCTGCTAAACATAGCTATCAATGTCAGCTGAAGTGGGATAAAAGACAAAGAGTCTATTTATATTCCCATATCTATGAAGAAATTGTCAAATTTGGTAAATGTTTGTATCCACAGTTTTGGGTGCTCACAGGATCCCAATTATTGTCATATTAAAAAGCAAAATCACGAAAATACTGAACTCCGAGGAAAATTCAAAACAGGAAGTCCCTAATCAAATGGCAAAATCAAAGGATAAAACACATCAAACGAATGGACAACAACTGTCATATTCCTGACTTGGTACAGGCATTCTCAAATGTAGAAAATGGTGGATTGAACCTGGTTTCATAGCGCTAAACCTCTCACCTTCTATGTTTGCTTGGGTGATTCACTTAATTTTGTCAATATAACAGAACTAGAAACAATTGTCTTACAAGAAGGAGGTTAAGCTAGATGTAAAACCAGGTTTAACTCACCATTTTGTTTGGAAAAGTCTGTACCCAGTCAAGAATACATCAGTTGTTTTTCACTTGTTATATTGTTTGATAGCGTTAGATTTTGTCATTTTAAGTGGCTTCCCCTTTTTGAATTTACCTTGGAATTCGTTATTTATGTTAGGATTTCTTATGATCGAACAGTTCAACTTAAACAAAACCTAAAGTGTATCAAATATTCTATGTATACAAAAAACAAAAACAGAATAACCCAAATGTAAGTCAAAAAGCATATCATTGTTAAGTGTCACAACAAACCTGGACTCTGAGTTGTTGTTGTAGGTGGCGCCAGAGTCGGCACCAGATTACGATTACAAAAATCGTAATCATCACAACACAATCTATAATTGTCTGTCTTTTGTTTCTTAGCTGTGTTACATGTTAAATGCTCTCCATTCAAAAACTGTCCTTCTATTTTATCTAAACATCTGAAATATCAGTCATAAATCATGTAAATAAATGTGGTGAATGTGCATAAATGACTCTTGACCTCTAAACATCTGAAATACATAAAATATTAGGCATACATTAAGTGATAGACTTTACATATATATTTGCAAAATAGACTATTTTCATATTACTGACTTTTGACTCATAGTTTATATTATTTTTCGACAGGTTACCTACGACATCCTTATACTCTGTCAATTAAAAGCAACGTAAAGAAGTAATACCAATCATTTAATCAGTGTGATCTGAGGAGAAATTTTAGTATTTCCAATGAGTTTGTCGTGTAAAGAAAATATGCAGCAGTATATTTTCCCCAAGAATTGTACCGATAAAATGTTTGATGTTACTTCTTTAAGGTAATCTTTCGAAACATCTGAAATATAAGTCATCAATTAACACTACTATTTTATCAAACTATACATCATAGATTAAGTTATATGTGGTGACTGTGCATTAATGACTCCTGACTTCTATTTTAACTAAACATCTGAAGTATTAGACATCAACTAAGTAATACATAATTGTATTGGTTGATTCAGTTCACACAAAGTCATTCAGTTTTAATTCTGGTTATTTTGAGTTGATGAAAGCTGACTTTTATTTTATCTTGATATCTGGATTATCATTCAGTTATAGATTAAGAAATACTTCAGTCAACATGGTCAAGGGTACTACTTGTACAAGTAATCTTTATTTATACTGCAACTAGTTGTGTTTATTTCCTAAATATACATGTAGTAACATCATGAACATGAAGCTATATTTTGTATAATGCCAATTTCATCATGGAACACTTTCTCCACAATCAGAGGTCCATTAAGGGATGAAAATGAGTTTGACATTTGTGTTACGATTAAAAGAGCTATCATTTTATTAATTTAAGTTGCAAAATAAAAACAATATTAGGTCAATGTCATAAAAATATAAACTTTTTTGTACTCAATGCAAAACCTCGATAGAACCTCGCCCTTCCCCAGTTTCTCAGCCTCATACAAAAAAGTTTATATTTTCCTGACATTGACCTAATATTGTATATTTACTTGGAAGTAGTAAATAAAATTTACTTATGTAAGTTAATCATCTTAATTAAAATGTTTGAATAAGTATTTTTTTTTACAGTCCCACAAAAACTTCTCAAGTTTTGAGATGTACAAATGTAAAACATGCCTTTAACATGTTTAATGATTTTTCTCATGTTAGCTCATAATTTTTAATTGGATTTCAATGTTTCATCTCAGTAATACAACAATGAAACTGAATGCACAAAGATCTAAACTATTTGTGCAAGGCCTTCAAAAAGTGCTCCTTGGGGGCTTGTAAATGAGCAGTGTTCTGAAGATAACAGACAATAGTTCCAATCACATACAAGCTTATTATCATCTGATTTCAATTCTTAGCCTGATCTTGGGGTGTTCCAGGGGTTATTACTTGCTTGCAATTGTAAATATAGATTTTGCTGAGTGAAAATGAATTGCTTAAATGCGTGAAATGGTTTATGCAAGAAATTGGGATATTCTGATGACGGGTTAAAGGAATCTTGAAGGTTCTTGGTGTGTGTTGCCATGGCAATAGGTGGTATAAATACCTGTCATATTTGTACTCCCAACGTGAGTTAATGTAGGAGTAAGATACCTATTACAATAATCTGAGTCAGAACAACATTGAGCATTACTCAGACTCGTTTTATCAGTAGGATTGCAAATACTCGGTGAATCTGGCGGACGGAAAAATTTGTCCTCTGTGTTGCATCTGAAATGTCATAACACTTTAATACTTGTCGTTGGTCATCTAATGATTGAGACTTTAAGAGTTTTTTTCAGGCTTCATTCAACATGTTAAAAAATAGATTGATTTTAATGAAAATACATGTACAATGTACCCAGTAAAATGTATTTTTGAACTCATTCTGGTACCCTACTACATTTTTGTTAATTTTTTATTTGCAATGATCTGGTTCCCTTAATATTTGTCAATGTAAGTTTTGTATGATCTGGTACCATACATTTCTATCAAAGTTATATCTGCATGATTTGGTACTCTATATTTTTGTTTTATCTCTAAACATTTCTTCTGTTTCCAATATACTTTTTACATCTCAATGATTTCATCCTTATTAAAATATATATATATATACACATACCTGTATCTATGGACAAGACCTGTCTTTCCTTTAACAACAACTGTTAAACATTTAGCATTAGCTATACATGTATTATTCGGACATATATCACAATAGCATTTCAGACCTGAAAATAAATCAAAAGAATCAAAATCTAGTAATTCTCTGCTTTTAAAATTTAAAAAAAACCAAATATTTTAATTCATAACAGTTTATAACAGGGGCAGGTCCAGCCATTTGAAAAAGGGGGGTCGTAACCCAGGACAAAAGGGGAGGTGGGGGTGGGTTCCAACTACATGTCCCCATTCAAATGCATTTATCTTCCAAAAAAGGGGGTCCAAACCACGGACCCCCCCCCTGGTTCCACCACTGTATAAGGATCAGAATATACAGGAGATTTAGAATTTGTAGGGTGCACTGTCCTAACTCTCACTAAGTCACTTGCTAAATATATATGATATGGTGATGTGACCAAATATAATTTAAAATAATATTAAAGTGCAGATAACTCTGAGGAGGAAGATACATAAAAAATTATAAAAAAAGCAATTTGATATCTAAACGAGCAAAAGCACTTTTTTTTTTGTAACAGCAGAATTGAACTGATACAATATAATATTGACGGTTGGTACACTTGAGTAATACAGGTAAAATATAAAATTGACTGTTGGTACACTTTAGTAATACAGCTAAAATATAAAATTGACTGTGCTGGTACACTTTAGTAATACAGGTAAAATATAAAATTGACTGTGTTGGAACACTTTAGCAATACACATCAGTGTTCTCCCCAGGATTTTTGGATAGCACCAGGGTAACGTGTGACGAAATGAATTTTACAATATTTTGTGTCGCGTTTCTCGTCGCTTATTTTTTTCTTGTTAGTTTTAGTCATTACCTTTTTGCCTTTGTTTTGTTAACTGTGATACTGTGTTATATAGACTTTGGGTCAGAACATTATTGGTAGGAAAAGTAAATCAATAAAACAGTTTGTATACTTTAATATCTTTGAAAAAGAAAAGAAAGCACAATTAGTCTTTAAACTAAAGTCACTTCTTATATTTTGATCAAGCCAATTTGTCCCAATACTTGTAGTTACACTACACATTCCCCATGTTAGATTTGACAATACCAATGAACTTTGAACATGATTAATTTTTTATACAGAATTTTTGATTCAGTAAATTATAAACTATTTTCCATTCTTTTTATCATCAAAAAATTTATTTATTTTCTAATGTTTATCATTTATTACTTTAATTTATTTTATAGTTAAAATACTTTATTTCAAATGTAAATATAATTTATATATTAAAACATTCCTAATGTATTTAGACATTACTCTTCACAACTTTAAACTCAACAAATGAAAATTTTTAACGACCTTGACTGGCTATACAGTCCTTGCACGGTCGGCTCTTTAACTCAATAAATGGAAGTTTTTAACGACCTTGACTGACTATACAGCCCTTGCACGGTCGGTTCTTTAACTGTCTGAAAAACCTACCAACTTAATATAAAATGTCTGTTTATCAATAAAGGTATGATTCTCTAAAATAATTTGCAAAACATTTTTGTTGGTAGGTTCTAAGAAAGTTTTTATCCTTAATGTAACATTCTAATATAATTTTGCATTCAATTTATACTTTATTTTAATTTTCAATGAGAAATTATATGTGAGGAGCATTTATTTGTAATAAGCAAAATCAGGGGAAGTAACTCCACAATTAATTTCTAACAGGCAAATTATTTTGACTAAAGACTGGCGTAATATAGTTCATTAACAAATGTCTGCTTGTCCCCTATTACAAGTCTGATATTAAAATTGATTATGATCTCTTGATTAATTAAAACACAAGAGAATCATGTACATGATTAAATCCAATCATCAACAAGGTTAACCTCAACAGGTAAATCGATCACGTGGTGTAAACAATCTACTTGTAAATACTGGATTAAACTGGTTAGAACTGGTCAATTTTCATGTAAAAAGTTGAAGTCATCTGAAACTTTACCGATTTTAATACGATTTTTTACCGAAAACTTTAGCACCATGGAGAATAATTATACATCGCGGCAAGAACGATACCACCGCGGTAGAAAATTATACATCGCGGTCCCGTGGTCCTTTAAGGGCCTGGGGAGAACACTGCACATGTAAGACGGATCAAGATTAGCAGACTGTGTTGGTACACTTTAGTAATACACATGTAAGACGGATCAAGATTAGCAGACAGATTGTCTGATGGCGCTGAATTTCTTGTATCACTTGTATAAATGGCTTAACTATTAAACTTCGATTTGAATAATGTGTTAAACATGTTAAAAGAAGGCAGTGTCTGCATGTACCCGCTTGCGGGTACGAATAGTCAAATTGACATTTGTAGGCTACGCGTACCCACATCCAGTTTTATAAATAAATGCCATTGGATCGGGAATGTAACATGAAATATAAAGGGAAATTATCGAAAATACATTGGATTTATTCAATAATAATACATAATAAAAATTGCAAATTAAATGCACACTGATGGAAAATGAAACTGTACAGTTCCTCAGGGACTTTCTAGTATAGTATAGAAAGTCCCTGAGTACCTGTAAAAAGAAAAAAAACATGATAAATTTAGTACTATTATAAAATGTAAATGCAAATCTAAAAAATTAAATTTTACTGAATTTGAATAATACCCTGTAACCCATATGAGATTTAAAAAGTAATCTTTTAGTAATTAAAATGTAAAACAGAAGATGATCAAATAAACCTTTTGCTTCCCTCGCAATCAGGTTTTGTGGATCTTTAGTCACACCAAGATTAAAGTGGAAAGGACATTCCATTTGAAATGTACTAAAAGTAAGCATATCCTTTATATTAAGAATGGTTTAAAATAGGAAAACTGTTGGACATAAAATAAAAATTGAGCCTACTTTAACACATAGTACATGTAATCTCAGACTGACTAATGAATGAAACGCGACAAATTCCATTTTATTCAGCTAAATACTTTTGACATCAGAAATTATTTTTAATGAGAAATTAGTTAAACCGAAGATACTTCACTTTCAATTCATCATACTTTTCATTGGAAAATGCCAATTTTGTTCGGTATGGAACCAGTCAACGATTGACAAAGGGAAGTAATTTGCTTAAAAAGTGTGTAATAACAGATTCAAATCGGTAATTGGTAAATGGACTATTGCGACAAATTATGTATATATTTCACATTTTATTCCAGATCTGATGGCATTTTATTATAAAACCGGATGTGGTTACGAGTTTCCTGCGAACCACAATTTTACTATTGGTACTCGCATGCGGGTATGCGTAGACACTGCCTTTGAAGAATGCTTAATCAAATTAACTGATTTTTAAGCAAACACATACTTTTACATCATTACATTTACACGGTTAGACCCATCTGAAACTCTTGTTATTTCATTTATTTAATATGTTTAATAGTAATATTGACACTGCCACATGAGTGATATATTATCATATTGAAATTAAGCCATATCCAGTTCTCACATTTTTCAGAAACTTATCAACTGTTTAATAGATAAAGGAAGATGTGGTGTGAGTGCCAATGAGACAACTCTCCATCCAAATAACAATTTAAAAATTAAACCATTATAGGTTAAAGTACGGCCTTCAACACGGAGCCTTGGCTCACACCGAACAACAAGCTATAAAGGGCCCCAAAATTACTAGTGTAAAACCATTCAAACAGGAAAACCAACGGTCTAATCTATATAAACAAAACGAGAAACGAGAAACACGTATATATTACATAAACAAACGACAACTACTGTACATCAGATTCCTGACTTAGGACAGGTGCAAACATTTGCAGCGGGATTAAACGTTTTAATGGGCCCAAACCTTCTCCCTTTTTCTAAAACAATAGCATAACATCACAACATATAAAAACATACGATAAAATATCAATTAGCAGACTTAACTCAATCAAAAAACGTATGATTACACAAAGAACGAATAAATTTGATCTGCGATATCTGAATACAAATGCACAGTTAATTAAATATTAGAGACAAACAGTCATGACCAAAAGGCTATCAAACAAATTCAAACACACTGAGAAATATTTAACCAATCAATGTTCACTTAAGAAAAAAACCGGTTTTTTATAATCTTGAAGTTTATATAAATGTTGTAAGAATAAGTGAAAAATTGAAGATATTACAAATAATCAAAGCTGGTATACAGCCAAGATCCATATAATGCATGCATCAGGAGGGAAGAGGGTTATAACTTTAATTTCAGCAATACAAAAGGTGATGAATAATTGGTAGGGAGAAACTACAACTAGATATACAGAGATTAAACAACTTTAGAATCTATAGACATGATAGATGAAATCTTATACTTTAAGATCAGTCATTCAGATATCTAGAGCAGCTGATTTGTATAATTTGAGTCGGGGTTGAGATATTTATCGTAAATATGTTTAAATTCTATAAAAAATGAAATATGTTTGTTGAATTCTTCTTGATGCTGAGATTATTTTCTTCTTACCATCTGAAACTCCAATTAAATTAAGCAAAATCGTGATTAAAATCATAAAAATTAGAAATTTTAACATTTTTCTCTGTTTGTTATTGACCGAGGAACATACTGTCTGCTATACAGGATATCAATCCACCGAAAAAGTCCAACATGATATTTACTTTGACGAATGAAAATCTGATTCAACTTTAAGAAATACGGATTAAATACCACCAAATGAATGTTTTTCATATATTAATTATATTTTAAAGAACATTGCAAGCTTATTTTAATTGTGACGAAAAAAGAAATATTTTCCAGACAATCAATGTCGCGTATTGATATACCAATTAACACTCCGAGCACCTGTAGCGATTAACTCCCTTTTCCCATTCTCAATTAAAAATACTGATAAAAATTGAGTGAAATGAGTTACTACTAGTTATCATGGATCTTGTATTTATAGTGTCAGATTCTGATTTTTCTTTCATTCATCTTTTTGACAAATAAAATAAAACATTTAACATACTTCTAAGCAAGGATGGAGAGTTGTCTCTTTGGCACTCACACCACATCTTCCTATATCTAAGGACATAGCCATATATACATGTTACATATATATGCTATTTTCAGTTCTAAATCAATTAATTTACTGCTTTATAAATTAAAATTTTTCAAACTTAGAATATGATTATCTAGAAAAAGAAGTGTGAAACAGGAATAATATTTCTAAATAACTCATGATCATTCCGTTGCTTTTCTTTTCCAAGTTTGGTACATGTTGTGATAAAATTAAAACCGAATTAAACCGCCTACGCCTAGTCAAGTTCCAAATCTTCTCATCTACTGGTGCACTGACTGACTTTCAATATACATATATATACAAGTGAATGTTGCTATACAAATCGTATCTTTTACAAAATTAATTTTTATTCACACCCATTTTTTTGTCAGTACCTGAATGGTTTTTTTTTGGTTTTTTTTATTCAAACGGTATTTTCTCAACTTATTACCGCCTGCTTTCTTGATATCATTATAACTTATTGCAAATACCCTCTTCCTGATACTAGTAACTACAATTGAGATACAGTCAGAATTACACATGTGCTATTATAGTTCCCAATACTTTTGAATCTTTTCTTTTCGTTCACAATCATGACTGAATAGATGGAATTAATTTTAAATGAACTTTACTTGTTTGAAATTGATGATTAGATTATTAGTGCTATTAAAATTCATTTCAAACATCTTAAAATAACTATCGTATTCAACATCCATTTAAATTGCATTATATATGTATCATTTGATTATTATGAAATGAACTATGGACATTTATCATGATTTTATCAGCTTTCGTTTCCGCTTTGTAGAAAAAAAAGAAAAAAAAATCAGCCAGTAAATATCATTGATGCAAATCTGTGAAACAGGAAAATTAATGAAGGTGTGCAAAATACTTAAATGAAGAGAACATATACATTGGCGGATCTAGAGGGGTCCGGAGGTCGGAACCCCCCTTTTTTGGTTGATCAATGCATTTGAATGGGGACATATAGTTGGAACACCCCCCTTTTTTAAAATGGCTGGATCCGCCCCTGATATAGATGGGGGTCTTGGTAAGGGCATCGTTCTGTATCTTTATACTTAAGCACCCAATTATACTCTTTCTTTTTTTTATTTTTCGGCCCTTTATTCTTTATGTTTTGTTGCTATTATTCTCCACACCCTCATAGATATATCACTGTTTACTTTAAGATACAACACAAAGAAGGCAAAATGACAAAATACATGAACAAAGATTTTACCCCAGCTTCAACCCTTTTAATCGCATATATTGTAATACAGTTTGATAATGATTAGATATAGGAAGATGTGGTGTGAGTGCCAATAAGACAACTCTCCATCCAAATAACAATTTAAAAATTAAACCATTATAGGTTAAAGTACGGCCTTCAACACGGAGCCTTGGCTCACACCGAAAAACAAGCTATAAAGGGCCCCAAAATTACTAGTGTAAAACCATGCAAACGGGAAAACCAACGGTCTGATTAGTATATTTATTGTAATAACTTTAATAGCACAATTTAGGACAACCATGCATGTACCTTATTTACAACATTAAAAAACGATATGAAATACCGGTACATTGTAATGTAAAACTACTGAAGCTCGTTTATATCGTATTAGAATAATTCAAACTCTCCTCAGTATAATTTCAAACATCCTCCCCTGAACATGTCGAAGATGTCGTCTGTTATAGGACTAACTAAAGAAGATTCTATTGCCAAAGTTGCAGACGACTATAGAGCACACTTAATGTACTATTTGTCATGCGCGAGCTCGTGCATTGGCATTGAAGACATTCCAAGTTCCCGATTGGTTCGATTCATTTATTATGGCCGTTTTAGTCTTAACCTCGGAGAAACGGAGGAATTAATAACCTTGCGTATCAAATTTTCACCTTATAGACTGAAAGATAAGTGCTTCTTCCTTGACGAGAAATTATGTAAAAATGGAGGCAATGCGTTTTATGACGCCGACGCCAAGTTTTCGGTAGCAGAAAGTGCGTATATTTCTGGAAAAATGAGAAAAATTGGGAGTGTTATGGCTTATTCTGAAAAATGGGTACTTATTTGTTGGGAAAATCCAATGAAGACTGCTGTGGCAACATTCAAAGGATATTAACATTGTGTTGGTTTAGTCCATTATATTATGGTTATGTATAAACACTCGAGGACTATATACAAAATGGAGAAGAAAAGAAAACACACAGACTCATTATATATACTAAAAAAACATTATACTTCAAAGTGCAAGTACAGGAATATACGTTTAAAGAAATCTTTTATAGGAAGATGTTTTATTTATGAAATAAGAGTATTCTTTATTGAAATGTAACTTTATTGTGAAATTGTTTTATTCTAACATCCTCATTTTTACGGAAATGTTGTTAACCGTGCCCGGAAATTTAGAAATGATCCATGTAAACTTGTCGCTCCTTTAAATAAACTTATTCTAAAAGGTTACCTATTCAACACTATAATAAGATCATTGAATATTGTTTTATTGGTATACATATTGATTTTGTTATCAGCAAATTAAAAGCTAACTAAATATAACTAGTATGATAATTTCATGGATCTACAATCTGTCGATACCTGTAACTTGGCATTGCACACAGTCATGTTTTTCTCTGGCTGTTTATGAAATTTACACTAAATCCATTAGATGTTGGATGTGTACGGATTGATAGTTTAGTCTTAGATGCATGGTTTATTTATTAGTTGTTAGTGGCTTTGAAATAGCTGTCAGATTACCGTGAGTACTCTCAGATCTGTTCATTGTGTCTTTTTGTGTCGGGATGTATAAGTACCCGGCCACGTCCACTTGTATTTTTTTCCCATCTGATGAGTTAAGCCTTTCAACTGATTTTTATAGTTCGTTCTTATGTTGTGCTGTTATACCGCTGTCCCAGGTTAGGGGGAGGGTTGGAATCCCACGAACATGTTTAACCCCGCCACATTATTTATGTATGTGCCTGTCCCAAGTCAGGAGCCTGTAAATTCAGTGGTTGTCGTTTGTTTATGTGTTACATATTTGTTTCTCGTTCATTTTTTTTTCACATAAATGAGGCCGTTAGTTTTCTCGTTTAAATTGTTTTACATTGTCTTATCGCGGCCTTTTATAGCTGACTATGCGGTATGGGCTTTGCTCATTGTTGAAGGCCGTACGGTGACTTATAGTTGTTAATGTATGTGTCATTTTGGTCTTTTGTGGATAGTTATCTCATTGGCAATCATACGTCATCTTATTTTTTTTATATAATACACTGAAGCGTAAATTCATGAAATTTTAGTAAAATAAATAAATAAAGGTTTATAGTCGAGAACGTATTTGCTTTTTGTCATTTCTTTGATCTTTCTTGTTAAATGATAAACCTACAACAAAAAGACGGTCATGATGGATTACTGTAAAAGTATATGAGCAAGCCGTCGGTGTCATAAACCACCTCCCCATCTTTTTAATAACTTGGCAACAGGAACATTGACCATCGACTAACAACAGAATAAGTGGAACTTAAACCGTTCAGAATCACCATTGGGGTATCTAGTTTGAAAAATGTGTCAGATGACCAGACAACCCGTTGTTGGGTTGCTGCCCCTGAAGTGGTAATCTTTGGTTTTTGGTAATTATCTTGAATATCATCATAGATAGAGATAAACTGTAAAGAGCAATATTGTTCAGCAAAGTACTTGTCTTCAAATAAGTCAACATGACAAAAAGCGTCAATTGCACGGTGGGTATGGTTGTCCTGCGAGAGAACGTACTGTGCTGGTGATTCGGTCCTGACGGGTGCTGGTGATCAATGAAAAAATGTAAACAAAGACGAAAATGATGATTTTTGACGTTTTCACTCATAAAAAATGGTAAAAAAACAGTTGAGATTTTTCAATTTCGTTTCTTATGGGTTTATATATAAACCATTAAAAAATGACTGTCTAAACTGTTTCAGTAAGCATAACACAAAAATACTCATTTTCAGAAAATCTCGAACTGAAAAAATAAAACAAAAATGCTCATAGAGTCTGCTTTCTATACCGCAATCCACACGACAAAACAATTTTGTGAAAAAAACATTGCAATTTATTAAAATTTAGCATTTTCTCAATTTATTCATGTCCTGATACTGTGCTGGTGGGTCCTGTCATTGTGCTGGTGGGTCCTGATACGGTGCTGGTGATTTTGGATAAGAAGTTGGTCATATTTGAAACAAATGTTACAAAATCAATAAAATTAGCCAGATAATTGTTGTCAACAGGATCTATGACTTCTATTTTAGCTCTTGTGCATCCATTTGGCTGTTTAATATGTGTTTTCAAATGATCTGAACTTGTATTACATAATAACATAAAAGGGCAACATCTTTCATCCAATATCAGATAACAATATATAGTATCTAAAATAAGTTAAAAATTCCACAATACTATATAATTCATTTTATGTGTCAATTTGTTCGAAAAAAGTCGAAAAGAAGAGACTTTTTTTAATGTCATGCATGATTATATGTCGCTTTCTAGATCTATGCTTAGCATTTAATTCATATGACATGAACTGCTCACCCTGATGACCCTGCTGCGTTTCATAACTTTATCCGTATATAAAATTGAGAATGGAAATGGGGAATGTGTCAAAGAGACAACAACCCGACCAAAATAAAAAAATACAACAGCAGAAGGTCACCAACAGGTCTTCAATGTAGCGAGAAATTCCCGCACCCGGAGGCGTCCTTCAGCTGGCCCCTAAACAAATATATACTAGTTCAGTGATAATGAACGCCATACTAATTTCCAAATTGTACACAAGAAACTAAAATTTAAATAATACAAGACTAACAAAGGCCAGAGGCTCCTGACTTGGGACAGGCGCAAAAATGCGGCGGGGTTAAACATGTTTGTGAGATCTCAACCCTCCCCCTATACCTCTAACCAGTGTAGAAAAGTAAAAGCATAACAATACGCACATTAAAATTCAGTTCAAGAGAAGTCCGAGTCTGATGTCAGAAGATGTAACCAAAGAAAATAAACAAAATGACAATAATACATAAATAACAACAGACTACTAGCAGTTAACTGACATGCCAGCTCCAGACTTCAATTAAACTGACTGAAAGATTATGATTTCATCATATGAACATCAGGCACAATCCTTCCCGTAAGGGGTTTAGTATCATACCATCATAACATATATGAGAAGAACATAACCCGTGTCATGCCAACAACTGTTTTTAGAATAAATGTGTTTAGTTCCGACGCAAAGACCTTATCAGTGACTCAATATTAACTCCAAAATATGCAATCTTTAATGACTTGACAACAGTATCGTAATTATATCCCTTCTTAATAAGTCTATTCAAAGATTTTGTAAGTTTATGAGGTGAATACTGACACCTTTGTGCTTTATAAAGAATATTTCCATAAAAAATTGGATGTGAAATACCTGAACGTATAAAAAGTCTGCATGTTGAGCTATATTTTCGAATGATGTCTTTATACCGATGATAAAATTTAGTAAATGTTTTGACTAGTTTGTGATATCGAAAACCCTGGTGTAATAATTTTCAGTAATACATAAATTTCTCTCGTTAAAATCTAAAACATTGTTACATACACGAGCGAATCGTACAAGTTGAGATATATAAACACCGTAAGATGGTGACAAGGGAACGTCACCATCTAAAAACGGATAATTAACGATAGGAAATGAAAAATCATCCCTTTTATCATAAATTTTAGTATTCAGCTTTCCGTTAGTGATATAGATATCAAGATCGAGGAAAGGGCAGTGGTCATTGTTAGTATTAGCTTTATTTAAAGTGAGTTCACCAGGATAAATTTCATTAATATACATACTGAAGTCGTCATTATTGAGAGCCAAAATATCATCCAAATATCTAAAAGTATTATTAAATTTGTTTATCAGATGTTGTTTTGATGGGTCTTTGCTTATACATATTAATAGATAAACAAAAGGCTGCATACAGCACGTATTTTTGTATTTAAAATGATTCGTTGTAACGAGAATATTTGTGGTGAATGGAAACTGTGAGGGTCACAATCTTACAGCAAATTGCTTATAAATGTTGCTTTACTCGGTAACGAACCATTGTGTTGATCCCATGCTAAACATAACAAAAATCTCTATACAAAGGTCTGTGAATTTTCTACAAAAATAGTGATTTTATTTTCACTAAATTCTCTTTTTCTACTAAATACAATAATGAACTATAAATAAAAATGCTTTGCAAGAAGTTTCCCCTTGATATATGTACAAAATTATATCTCTATTATTCATTGTCTGTGCTGTTTTGATACTATTGCAGTTTGCACATTTCGGAATTGACAGGCTACAGGAGGGGTCATAAACCGTACATGAAAAGATAAAATATTGATATAAGTACTTAATTTGCATCTTTGACCCCCCACCCCGGCTTGTTTTTTTAGGAGCCTGGGGTGTCTAAAAATTATCGATTACAGACAGCCGAGTACGCATTTTACTTTCCAGGCGTGTTATTGTTGATTGTTAAAGTCCTGAAAACAGATAGATGGAAACAAAAATGTTTGATATATCTGGCTTTAGATTCCGCTTTTTTTTAAATATAAATTTAGGCTACATTTTAATATAATAATTCTATGAATTCACAATATAAAAAAATGCAGAGAAAAAAATGAATGAAATGAAATATCTCAGTAAGGAGTCATTACTACAGAGATGGTGTGTTTGACACACAAAACTTAAAAGCTTAGTGATATTACCAATATTAAAATAAAAGTGTATTTTAGTTGGGTATTTTTTCCATTTACTCATTTTCAATTATAATCAAGACACATTTTATTTTTATTCATGAAAAATATTTATATATAGAAAAGAAGGACACATTGTTCACTTCCTCTCCCGTAATTCTTTATCAAAAATATTTATTTTGAAATGAAAAAAGCTAAGAAATCTTAATTTTATAAGTGTTCTTTAGGTTATCTCGTCTTCATTCTCTGACATATTTTAGCCTGCCCTTTCATAAAATAGTGATTTTTTTTAGTGTTCTATCGAACTTTCGAAAAAAACCACCTGATAACCGTTTAGACAAAAAAAATGTGTTGGAAAAATCTTACAGCAAGTGATTCTTGATAGCTATAAGATACATTTTTATTTTACAATATAACTTACGGGAAATTATTCCAAGCTTTCACTGTAACCTCGCTCTACCTTATCCCCATCCCTCCTCCACCCACCCACCCCAAAAAAAAACACCAAACAAACAAACCCGCAATACTATTGTCATTCTTATAGTCAGCACTCAATTGTCCACAAACAAATGTGTTTTAAGCTGCTAAAGACATGATTCAAAAGCTCAGAAAGTCCTTTGTTCTATATTTTTGCTCTCCATTTTTATGCAAAACCTTTTACATTTTTTTTATGGGTTATTGTTGAAGGTCGTACGATGACGTATGGTTGTTAACACATACTTCCTTTGGTTTCTTATGAAAATTTGTCCATTTACAACAAACATACCACATCATCTACTTTATCTAAGTATTGTATAAATTACAACGTATTTTGGTGATCTTGCAAAATGATCGTAATCCCGAAAATCGTAAACATATTTTCTTATCGTAAAAGGGGACAAGAAGGGTTCCATTAAAAGGCCAATGAATAAGATAACAGTTAGTTTAAACATATTTTTTTTTAAATAGGGGTATTTTTTCTCTCATAATAACAGTAAACAGATTCACAACAATGTCAATTTCAAGAAAGCAGACAACAGCTAATAAGTCAATAACAGTACAGCATCAATGATCTTGAATATATGCCACTTTTAACTAAAATATAAAAGCACAGAACCAGGACCGTTTTTCTTATCACCAGCACAGCGTCAGGACAATTCCGTTTAACGAACTTGCACGACTTTTGCAATATAATATTGTTGTAATATACTTTGCATGGTACTTATGACACATCAGAGAAAAACTAAGCCACAAAACAGTCGTTTTATTGCCGTTCTGATACTATGTAAACAAACCCACCAGCACAGAATCAGGACCCACCAGCACCCGTCAGGACCAAATCACCAGCACAGTATGTTCTCTCGCAGGACAACCATACCCACCGTGAATTGACCCCTTAAGGAGTTATTGCCCTTTTAGTCAATTTAAAAAAAAAAAAGGTAAATTTTTGTAATCTCTTGCAGAACTCCTTTCTCTGAAACTACTGAGATAAATTTAACCAAACTCGGCCACAATCATCATTGGGTATCTTTTTTTTTAAATGTGTTCGATGATTCTGCCTACCTACCAACATTGCCGACAGGACTAAAGTAGAACATGAGGGTAAAATACAAGTTTTGTCTATTATTTTTTGAACCGTTATAAATAGAGAGAAGATGTGAAAGGAGCAAAAATGTTCAGAATAATTATAAATGAGCTCTATCTTTTGTCCATATACGTAAAAACTGTTAGACAAATTCTCATAGGAGTTATTGCCAATGAATGACAAATTTAACTTTTTTTTATTTTTTGAGGTAGACATATGAGATTTAAAGGCTTAAGCAAGGGTCCGGATGGGATAATAGAAGAAGAGAGAATGATGGGTCAAATGTGTAGAACTGTTGGCAAAACAAAGAAAGAATAGAGCGAAATAGGACAAACAAACAAGTTAGAGAATAAAATGATGCTAAAATCTAAGAAAAAAGGAATAAGAACTTTCATAATGAGTAAAAGATTTAAAGAAATTATATCTAAAAATACAGATTATAGGGAAAAAAACTTTAAAAAGTAAAATATTTTGACAAATAAGCAAAATATTATAGAACATAGAAAAAAAAAAAACATAAATGATTAAATAGAACAGAAATAAAGGACACCTATCCCCATTCAGACTCTCTTTTCAAAGTGGATTTTCGCCTATACTAAAACATTACACTATGCAAATGTTTTAATGTGCCATGATTTTTGTACTAACAGGGAAATAAGTCTATTTTGTTAATTTGTCTTTTAACTTCACAATTCGTGATGCATGTCTCTACCCCACATAGCATGCGAAGCGGAACCGTTTATAAATAAGAACTGTAGTTCACAAAAGGACATCTCATATCGGTGTACGGTAAATTATTAGGATCTAATTTTTACTCAATACAAAAACATTTAAAGAGCAGAGCATTTTGGTCTACTCTATCAAATTGTGTCGATCTGTGTAGCTTCAAGTTTGTGTTTTATATTTTTGCTTCAAACGATGGAGAACTTGGTTTTAGGATGTAGCTGATGGATTTAGTTGTCAGCAAACAAACAAAGAAACCAAGGTAAATTGTTAATCAGCAAACAAACAAAGAAACCAAGGTAAATTGTTAATCAGCAAACAAACAAAGAAACCAAGGTAAATTGTTAATCATGTTCTTCACAAATGCATCGACATGAGCAATTCTACAGTTTTCGATTGAATCCATAATAATTGAAGTAACCATTTTTAAAACAGTTATAAATACATTTGTAAATGATTGAATTTTCTATCTAAATATAGTATAAAAGCGGAAGTAAATTACTAATATAGGATTTTATCTGCCATTTTAAAAAGGGGGGTTTCAAAACCCAGGACAAAGGAGGGGATGTCCCCATTCAAATGCATTGATCGGCAAAGAAAGGGGGGGGGGGGTTCCAGCCCCCGGAACCGCCACTGGTGCGCAAGCTTTTTTGTTTATATATGGATATTTTGAGAATTTGTACTCCTTAATTTACATCGCTTGTGTTATTCACGTTAATCGTTTAAACTATATATATATTAAGTGCACGTGACTAGCCCTAATTTTCAGATTTGTTTTCTCCAAATACATGAATAGACGATAATTTGCATTCTTATGGAAGCTTCAATATCTAGCAGTTCTTGACACATGTATGTCACTGAATAAAAAGCGATGAAGTAAAAAAAAAATGAAGTCATATATTCTTGATTTGTTGTTAAGCTTTCTCTATTCATTAAATATTTGGTCTAAAATTATCTGTTCTTTAGGTTGCAGTCTTGTAATTGACTGCTCCATAGGCTTACATGTTAAACAGCTGATCTTTGAAAATAAAAAAATAAAAAATGCTACACAGAAAAAAAATTTCATGTTCATATCATGCATGTACTAATGTGAAATTGTGATTTAATCGGAAAAAAAGAGGGTGTTGCCACGAAGAATAAAAAGTTACGCAATCCTGAAGTCAAAACATTTTTTTTCTACTTTCTGTTTGCTATTTTTACTAGGCCGCACCACTTCCAGTAAACATGATATCCTTCCACTTTCCTGGATTGATATCCCCAAAAGATGCAAGATTTTTTTTAAAGTCTATATATATGTTTCAATTCAGCATAAACCTATAATCAAACAGAAAAAATTGAGTTCAGAAAAAAATTCAGAAAAAAATGCACTATTTTGTTTCCCTCCATGTTTTGACTAGTCCTATAACATATGACCTCGGGGGCATTATTCACTATTTCTATTTGCTGTTCTGATATTTTCTTTTTACTATCAATGTGCCACCCGAGGTCATATCGCGATAGGCAAAATTCGCGTAGCAAAAACAATTTCTCAAATCAACATGTGTACCTTGTTTTTAAGTGTGTCCAATCATACTAAGAAGCGAAATATCATATAATATTGCTTTAAATCCAACGAAAATGTGTCATAATATAACAATTCAACAGTTTTCAACATTCATCAACATCAGGTTCAAACTTTCAAAACGGCTAGTACAAAAACGGATTCCTTCGTGAAACGAAACGAATTTTTTTTCCTCTGTGTGTAAACCTCCTTTGAATACAAGCACATGATGATTAACCCTCACTATAAGATAACGTATAGACTTAACAGAAGTTATTTTGTTATATGATAAATTAACATGAAGATTTTCTTTGTAACTAAAATAAAAACTAGATAGAATATAAAAAAAACTGTAAATGATCGGTATCATTGGGTATACTCAAAGCTGATTAATATTCAATTAACGGTCTCCCTGTACAGCTGAACTATCTCAGTCATTTTCTTCTAAGTCAGCACTGATTTTATATTTAGTTTACAGTTTGAATACATTGCATTGGCTCAATTGAATAATTTTATAATTATGGTTTATGCTTGGTTTTTAAATAAAAATTGAAGTGGAACACCGATGATAGTATCATTATTTAATGTACAGTCTAGTTTGAACCGAACAACTCCTTGGACGAGCGAAGCAATCTTCATTCACCCATTAGTCGGATTGACCGTATTGACATTTATTATACAATTCAGTTTTAACCAGACAAGTCTCTATGTACAACTCCATGGGTGAGCAAAGAAATCTTCATTCAACTATTAGTTACAAATGCCACACGAAACTTTTAACTTAGTTTGTCATCAACACATTCTTGGTTAAGGAAAGTCTGTACATTGCAAAAGCATCTCTTTTGGCATGGACACTTTTTAATGCGCACAGAACAAGATCTACAGGAAGAACAATCACAATGTTCCAAGTCGCATCCACTGCATATATTACTTTCCGACAGACTTGCAACTGTTTTCTTGTCTGAAATATGTGACAGTACTTGCGTACGGACACACATGCTATCTTTGTTCTGTACGATTATCTCTAGCGGTATTTTTCAAAGACATGTAGTGAACATGTCGTAAATGAGACTTAACTCTTGTCGGCCATCTCTCGAACAACGGCCTGCCTCTTGCCACTAAAAGAGTACAGATTAAGGGCATCCAATATGTACTAACAAGTCTACGTCCCGTATGTTTAGACCCATAACAAAAATAACTATAGCAATCACACATCGGGTCCTTCTTTCTTTCAGTTTGAAATTCTTTTAAAATTCTATCTTTTGAGTCTTTGTCTCTACTTTTATGGAACATTTCTATGAATGTATTATATGGGTTATATGCCTTTACTCCAAGACAGAGCAAAACAATTATATTAAATTTGAATTTTTCATTTTTTTGGCATTTAGTTTTAATTTTCTGAAATACTTGCAACCGGACTTTAACAAACATTTATTTTTTGGTTATCTTTATTTGAATAATTGTAGACATCAAACATGTATAATTAAACAACTGCTACTTCGTGTATGATATGAAAAAGAAATATTTCAGACTTTACCATGTTTACCATGCAATTAAGCAAATTAATCTACTAGCGAGAAAACGTGTCTATGGAAATTACATGGGACATTCTTTTTACACAAAATGCCTCAACACGCAGTGCGTAAGCAATAAGACAGATTTGGTGGCTATAAGTAGCCTGTAGGAGCACCAAAATTGTAGAAGATATAAAAAAGGAAGATGTGGTATTATGCCAATGAGACAACTATCCAAAAAAGACCAAAATGACACAAACATTTAAAATTATAGGTAACCGTACGGCCTTTAACAATGAGCAAAGCCCATACCGCATAGTCAGATATAAAAGGCCCCATTAAAAACTGTTAAACAATTCAGACGAGAAAACTAACTACCTCATGTATGTAAAAAAAAAAATTAACGAAATACAAATATGTAACACATAAACAAACGACAACCACTGAATTACAGGCTCCTGACATGGGACAGGTACATTCATAAATAATGTGGCGTGGTTAAACATGTTAGCGGGATCCTAACCTTCTCCCTAACCTGGGACAGTGGTATAACAGTACAACATAAGAACAAACTATAAAAATCAGTTGAAAAGGCTTAACTCATCAGATAGACAAAAAATACAAGTGAACGTGGCGGGGTACTTATACATCCCGACACAAAAAGACACAATGAACAGATCTGAAAGTACTCGCAGTTTATATCTTACAGCAAGTTCAAAGCAACTAACAACTAATATATAATCATGCATCTAAGACTAAACAATCAATCCGTACACATCCAACATCCTATGGATTTAGTGTAAAGACGTCATAAACAACCATGACCTTGTGCAAACTTGTAGGTCGTATTGCAAGTTGTGAGCCGGAGGTAATGGTTTGGCTTGGAAAGGAGGGACGACATATACTAAAGGGACAGTCAAACTCATTAATCGAAAATAAACTGACAACGCCATGGCTAAAAATGAAAAAGACAAACACACAAACAACAGTACACATGACACATCATAAAAAACTAAAGAATAAGCAACACGAACCCCACCAAAACCTAGGGGTGATCTCAGGTGCTTCGGAAGGGTAAGCATATCCTGTTCCACATGTGGCATCCGTCGGGTTGCTTATGTGATAACAAATCCTGTAAATAGTCAAATTCGGTACGTCACATCATTAAAGGGAAGGAGATTGAAGTTACGACGTAAGGAACATATCCAATATCATTTGTGTAACAGTCTGGAATGTTGCTACTTAGAAATGGAAAGTTCACAGTTTGAAAGCAGAAATCATCTCTTTTGTCGTAAAGTTTTGTTTTCAACCGACCCTTATTGTCAATTTCTAGATCTATGTAAATCAAGATATGAGGCCTACTTAACTGTATCTGTTGTATCCTTTATCTCCAGTTCGGTGGGATAGATGCATTAAACATAGTCACCAAATTTTGAATTATTTAGTGAAAGAACATCATTTATATAGCGGAAAGTAGAGTTAAAGGATATTGCTAACTTCTTATCTTTCTTTCTAAGAAATTCCTGTATGAAGTCAGCATCATAATAATTAAGAACCAAGTCGGCAAGAAGAGGGTCACAATTTGTTCACATTGGAATACCGATCTGTTGAAAAACACGTCCTCCGAACGTAACAAATATGTTATCAATTAAGAAATCAAGCAGCTTGTCGATAATGTCAGTATCAGAGAATTTTTTGTTTGAATCAGAGTGGTCCTTTACAAAGTAGGATTTATCCCTCCCTAAGACAAGATACTTGTATCTATGTTGGCCATTCTTTTTTTATGAAACAAAGCAATACCAACTCTTTCAATTTGGAACTTGCGAGTTCACTTAAAAGATGAGCTCACCGATATTTTTCGATCAATTCGTCTGAAACTAAAGATGGCGTAAATTGATAGTATCTATAAAGACAAAAATATTAGAGGTTATTTTTTTTTTTATCGTGTCCAATCTTTTCTACCAGACACTGGAATGAATACCAAGGACATGCTATTTAATTATCGTTTGCAGACGAGGATATCTAGCTTCAGGAAATTATTGAAATTTTCAGGGGCGGGTCCACGCAAGGGCGTAATGGGCGTACGCCCCCCCCCCCCCTTTCCACAAAAATAGCCCCTATCATTATTTGCTTTATTAAATAATTAAACACATACTCTGAATTCTTTTTATACTAATTCCCTATCCGATGGGGACTTGAACACCTTTTTTTTATACAACAAAAACGGTAAGTATTCCATACATGAAATGGTTGTTTTGTGTGACACTTCTCCAATGGCCATTTTACTTGTACCTGGTGGATACTTACTAGATAAATATAATACCGAAACGGGTATGTTCCGACGGACAGGGTTGCATTTTCAGCTCATTTGTCTGTAATGGGGTTATGTTTTTTCTCCTTGCATTTGAAAGGTTCAGGTTTTGCTATCTAAAACGGGGTATTATAAATACAATGTTACACCATTGTTTCAGATAAAGGCGAATGTTTGATACAATTAAAATGTTTAAACTCGTTGCAATTGTTTGCACCTGTCCTAAGTCATGAATCTGATGTTCAGTAGTTGTAGTTTGTTGATGTGGTTCATAAGTTCAAGTTTTCTCGTTTTTATATAGATTAGACCGCGTCGGTTTTCCCGTTTGAGTGGTTTTACACTAGTAATGTTTGGGCCATTTATATCTTGCTGATCGGTGTCAGCCAAGACTCCGTGTTGAAGACAGTGACTTTTTTTTTTTACCTATAATGGTTTACTTTTATAAATTGTGACTTGGATGGAGAGTTGTATCATTGGCATTCACACCTTTTTTTATATATACCAGAGACATGTATATACTAAATGCAAAACATCGTTCAGAAATGCCCATATATAACAAATTTTATTTCATATATTTGGGAACTATTCAAGAGACTGACAAAATATTAATTGAAATTACTAATGTATACATGTACATAATAATTATAAAGACACAAGACAAAAAACATTTTTATTTTTATTTCAACGTTTCCCTTTATCAAGGTTCTGAAACAAAATTCTGGAAAGGGGGGGGGGGGGGGGTAGGGGTTCTTGATTTTATTAAAACACAATGGTTCTCTTAGGGAAAATGTGGCAGTGTTTGCGATTGAGATTTTTAAAAAAACAAACTTTTCACAATGCATGATTGATAATGTGGTGTGACAAATTAACTCCCTTCTTTCAAGGATAGATTTATAAAACGCTAATAAGAATTTCCTTTTTGTCTTTTTGCAACAAACTGTATTCTATTCTGTATCTTAAAGCTATAAACTACGTTTAAACAACATTGAAACCGATCGTCGTTAAACGATGCCATTAGTTCGTTTTTTTTATTTGGATTTTACATTTCGAAAATTAATCAAATCTGGGCGCCATATTTAAACTGGTGTTATTGAGCTCCGACTCGAGAATAAAATTTTCTTAAAGTGATGGATTAACTATTTCTTTAGCACAAGTAAGTAATTTTTTTAATAGTTTTCGTGCTCAAGTTATTTAAAATGATATTTGGCCCGTTAAATATTTGACATAGAAAGAATATTGAAGCATTTTTGTTCCGACCTGAAATCATGTCGGAAAGTGCTAAAGGAATTTAACGTATATCGATATGACTTCGCATTCAAAAAAAATAAAAAATGAAAATATCAGTATAAAAACGTTAAAAATTGAATAAGAATGCGAAGTCATATGTTATAGGACTATGTTTTGACATGCACCGGAAATTGCATGCACCGGAAATTGGAGTTGTAATACAAGACTGGTACCTTTATATCTAAACCCCAAATTATTATCCATTCCTCAGTTTTGTCCTATGGTTCTCCATTCTTTATTTTGTTGGTCCTTTACTTTTTTCTGTAACTTTGGCCCGCCATAATTTACTATACTGTAAACCCTATATTAGGGAGCTACCATTTGATTTTTAGGGGGGGGGGGGGGGGGGGTTGGGGGGGGGGGGGGGGGGGGGGGGGGGGGCAAGGATGAAAAATTTTGTCCTGCATTTTTTTTTAATTGTAATCTCTGTCCTGCCTTTATTTTTCACTCTATCCGGTCCTGCTTTTTTTTTTTTAGTTTATACTGACTTTTTTTTTTACATAAATTGTCATCTTGACTTTTTTTTTTGCAAGTGTCTCATCCTGCCTTTTTTATTACTCAAAACTCCTGTCCTGCCTATTTTTTTTCAAATTTGATCCTAGCCCCTCCCCCCCCCCCCCCCCCCCCCCTAAAAATCAAATGGTAGCTCCCTTACCTGGAGATCGATAACAAACTTATCATTTTCTATAGCATCGTTTTAAGATCGATTCAAAACTAATTAAAATAACACCTGTGACTTCATCTTGTGATTTCCCTTTCATTATGACGATGAGTAAGCGAGTGAAGATAGATCTACGTTAAAATCAGACTAAATCGTTTACAATAGAAATGAAACCAGATAAAAACTGTTGCGTGTGAGGCCCTTTAAACAAATGTAAGTATTAATGTTGATTCTAATTGCGAGACAAAACAATGGAGACACCCATGTGTTATATTTCCTATTTTGCAAATTCGGAATTTCAAAAGATGTTATAGATATATTTTGAAATTCTGAATTTTCAAAATAAGAAATATAACAAATGCATTGGCCATTCATAGGTTTTATAACGCACAAGGCAATGGGAAACTTACAATAACGAGAAAATATTAAGACAAAACAAAAATAAAAAGGAATACAACGCGACGAAAAGACAAGCGATTCTACTTACATTACACCATAGAAAACTAGACTGAGATTCAAGAACCCCACTACTACTTAGTAACTTGTAGTGAGGTCGTGATCCAGACGGGTTATTAGATCCTGCTTTACTTATTTTTTAAACTAGAGAATGTTTGGCAAAAACTGCGGAAAAATTGGCCAAAAGAACACGGAATAGATTTAAGTGGATTAAAACAATAGAGTTAAGAACAATAGGATGCTGAATTATAAGAATACACAATAACGTGCTAAATTTATAATGAATTCTAGAGAATAATAACAAAAAAACTTTATACAATACAAATTTGAAGAACGGCCCACCAAGTCCCTTAAACGCAGACCTTTAGTTGTTAACTTATATGCTATTCGGTCGCTGGTGTTAATTTGTCACACAAAATTTAAAAAAAAATTGGCCTAAATGTTTAAAGAATATATAAATTAAGGACATCCCATCCAAACCATAGAATACCTGGATCCGCCAATGTGTAAAAACGTTTGTTTCGATAATTTACAGATTGACATTGCTAAATGATGATGTTCTCTGTGACTGTTATCTGTAGTGTATTGATAAACTACTTAACCCTTGCTTTGGACAATGGGTTAGCTAGGACTCCTCCGATGGGTTGGATGTCATGGGAAAGATTCCGATGTTTTACCGATTGTAAGGCTGAACCCGATAACTGTATAAGGTAAGTTTGAATAAAGGCAATGGCTACGATTACGTTGGAATGTAACAACAACAAAACAGCTATTACGGTGGACACACAAATATTGCAATGCTTGGTTGGGTTACTAACGAACGTTATGGTTGATGTTGATGTTTGTGTGACATTGCGTTATTGTAATGTTAGATTTCTTTTTATCCTTTATTAAATCCGACTACAATGGTTTATACAGCGCCTCGATCCTACGGGATGTGTATCTTCTGATTTATTCATTGCACGCGTATCTGTTGTAAACACACCTAATATAATAGGTCTTTAATTAAGTACGCAAGATTTGTGTTTCTTCTACTTAAGCTTCATTGATCAAATGTGATATAATCAAAACAGTTCGAAATTAAAGCAATATCAAGCAAACATGTAGATGAGAGCCGTGGTGTAGTGGTTAGTTCTTCGGACTACAAACACAAAGGTTCCTAGTTCAATTCCCGTTCCGAAGAGAAGTTAAAATGCCAGGGAGTGAATTTTAAATTTAACCCTCTTCTTTACTGTTAACACCATTTGCGAGTATGGTATTGAGAAACGATGCCGGTAGTCCGTCGGAAGGGAACGACAAATGGCTGACGCGTGTTAAAAGGAAGCAAAATCTTATGAACATAACAGACACCATTGTAGATTTTGAAAAAGAGCAGACTTATCAGTGCCGCTACAAGGCAGCACTCGCACCAGCAAAGTGTAAAGGGAATAATATAAGTTTTATTGAAAACAGTTTACCCTTGCGAAGCACCTGATATCACTCCAATTTTTTTGTGGGGTTCATGTTGCTTAGTTTTTAGTTTTCTACGTTGTGTCTACTGTACTATTATTTGTCTGTTTGGCTTTTCATTTTTAGCCATGGCGTTGTCAGTTTATTTTCTATCTATGAGTTTGACTCTCCCTCAGTATCTTTCGTCCCTCTTTTACAAATTACTGTTATTATGCTAGCTGAATTAAGATAACAAACAAAGGCTGCTGCTCTAATGCGAAACTGTACTTTTTGGCATTTGATACATACAAATGAAATAATATATGCCTGTTTCAGTGCAAAGCTGTTGATGCAAATGGCCGATCAGATGGTAGAGGGCGGGTATCTCGACGCTGGTTATGAGTACTTGGCGGTTGACGATTGCTGGATGGCACACCAGAGAAATAGCAGTGACGGCAGATTAATGGCAGACCCTCAAAGATTCCCTGGTGGTATGAAACCTGTCATAGACTATGTATGTACAAATGTAAATAAATAAATTTAACTGTTTCCTATTTCAAATTCTTGTTCTAATTCTAATAAAACAAATCCCTGATGAGACTAGAAAGAATAAAAGTAGTAGCACAAGACAGTTGATAGTTTTTGACTCTGTTCAAAGAAACTTACATGTGTTATTATATTTATATATATATTAAATTATATTTTCCCTAAAATGATACCATAAGAAATGTTTGGAATAATACTGTGCGCAATGCCTGGAATGATACATATTTTCATCTATACTCTTTAGAATTTTTTTTGCCTTTTATTCTACACGTCGTATTCATTAGTTACTATTCTATTACCCCCTCTAAATCCTGACTCTCGCTCTTTCGATTATTATATTGATTGTGTGTTATCTTATTTTTCTCTTCTTTATTGATTTTTTAACGGGATTTGAACACCAGTAAACAAGTTTTGCCTAAATATTTATGTAACTGTTATAATCCATAAAACCAAAATAATCCAAATAAATACAAGACCAAGAAAGCTTGTAATGAATTGACAAGAAATTGATTTTGAACTTGTACATGCTACTTTTAGATTCACTCCAAAGGTCTAAAGTTTGGTCTCTATGGTGATGTTGGTTCAAAGACCTGTCAAGGTTATCCTGGCAACGAATTCTATATACCATTGGATGCTGAGACTTATGCTTCGTGGGGGGTCGACATGTTAAAAATAGATTGTTGTTACGCATCACATAGCGTTGAGGGTAAGTTAGTGAATTAAAAAAAAAATCACACCAGGACAATAAAAGATTTCGAGTAGGTATCTATTTTCTGAGTAGGTAAGGTAAGGGCAAATTGAAATGTTCTTTTTTATGACCTAAATAATTGTTTTAGTAGTTAATGTTCATCAGTTTACTTGGACATATTTTTTAGCCTCCTCATTGGGTTTTTGGTTACGTAACTACTTGGCCGTGTTTTAGTGATTCGTTGATTACCAGGCTATATATTTCATGATTATTTGAATACTTAATAATCTTATCCTATTTAAAAAAATGATTCTGGGATTTAATTGGCCAAAACAACTGATTACTTTGACACCCTGATGTGGAGCTTTATTATAAAGAATTTTGTATGTTTAAGGTATTGAAGTGATGGGACTTTTCCTGAACAAAACTGGACGGCCATTTTTGTACGTTTGTTGTAGTTGTGCTAACCCTCAGGTGAGTTTGGAAAAGATCAAAGTTTATAAGAAAACTACTTATCTCGTCATTGGTGCTAATCAATCAATTAACCAATTGATATAAAATTGAGAATGGAAATGGGGAATGTGTCTAAGAGACAACAACCCGACCATAGAACAAACAACAACAGAACGTCAACAGCAGGTCTTCAATGCAGCGAGAAATGTCCGCACCCAGAGGCGTCCTTCAGCTGGCCCCAAACAAAAATATATACTAGTTCAGTGATAAAGAACGCCATACTAAATTCCAAATTGTACACCAGAAACCACCATGTATGCACCATCATTGTTTTCAATCAATTAAAACAAGTGATAGGTTTGCACCAGTTTGCAACAATTTATAAAGGAATCTATATGTGTGTACTATTTAAATTAAACCAATCGATATACAATTATGCGTCATCGTTCGCGTAAATCAATTAACCAGTCGATATGTATGCACCAATTTGTGTGAATCGATTAGCCAATCAATATGTATGCACTATCATTGACGTCAATCAATCAACCAATCAATCTGTATGTACCATCATTGACGTCAATCAATTAACAAATCAATATGTATGAACCATCATTGACGTCAATTATTCAACCAATCAATATGTATCATTGAAGTCAATCAATCAACCAATCAATATGTATGTACCATTATTGACGTCAATCAATCAACCAATCAAGAAGTATGCATCATCCTTGACGTCAACCAATCAACCAATCAATTTGTATGTACCATCATTGACGTCAATCAATGAACCAGTCAATATGCATGAACCATCATTGACGTCAATCAATCAACCAATCAAGAAGTATGTATCATCATTGACGTCAATCAATGAACCAGTCAATATGCATGAACCATCATTGACGTCAATCAATCAACCAATCAATTTGTATGTACCATCATTGACGTCAATCAATGAACCAGTCAATATGCATGAACCATCATTGACGTCAATCAATCAACCAATCAAGAAGTATGTATCATCATTGACGTCAATCAATCAACCAATCAATATGTATGTACCATTATTGACGTAAATCATTCAACCAATCAATATGTTTGTACCATAATTTACGTCAATCAATCAACCAATCAATATGTATGAACCATCATTGACGTCAATCAATCAACTAATCAATATGTTTGTACCAACATTGACGTCAATAAATCAACCAATCAGTATGCATGAACCATCATTGACATCAATCAATCAACCAATCAATATGTTTGTACCATCATTGACGTCAATCAATCAACCAATCAATATGTTTGTACCATCATTGACATCAATCAATCAACCAATCAATATGTTTGTACCATCATTAACGTCAATCAATCAACCAATCAATATGTATGAACCATCATTGACGTCAATCAATCAACCAATCAATATGTATGAACCATCATTGACGTCAATCAATCAACCAATCAATATGTATATATCATCATTTACGTCAATCAACCAACCAATCAATATGTATGAACCATCATTAACGTCAATCAATCAACCAATCAATATGTATGTACCATCATTAACGTCAATCAATCGACCAATCAATATGTATATATCATCATTGACGTCAATCAATCGACGAATCAATATGTGTATATCATCATTGACGTCAATCAATCGACCAATCAATATGTATATATCATCATTGACGTCAATCAATCAACCAATCAATATGTATGAACCATCATTAACGTCAATCAATCAACCAATCAATATGTTTGTACCATCATTGACGTCAATCAATCAACCAATCAATATGTTTGTACCATCATTGACATCAATCAATCAACCAATCAATATGTTTGTACCATCATTAACGTCAATCAATCAACCAATCAATATGTATTAACCATCATTGACGTCAATCAATCAACCAATCAATATGTATGAACCATCATTGACGTCAATCAATCAACCAATCAATATGTATGAACCATCATTAACGTCAATCAATCAACCAATCAATATGTATGTACCATCATTAACGTCAATCAATCGACCAATCAATATGTATATATCATCATTGACGTCAATCAATCGACGAATCAATATGTGTATATCATCATTGACGTCAATCAATCGACCAATCAATATGTATATATCATCATTGACGTCAATCAATCAACCAATCAATATGTATGAACCATCATTAACGTCAATCAATCAACCAATCAATATGTTTGTACCATCATTGACGTCAATCAATCAACCAATCAATATGTTTGTACCATCATTGACATCAATCAATCAACCAATCAATATGTTTGTACCATCATTAACGTCAATCAATCAACCAATCAATATGTATTAACCATCATTGACGTCAATCAATCAACCAATCAATATGTATGAACCATCATTGACGTCAATCAATCGACCAATCAATATGTATATATCATCATTGACGTCAATCAATCAACCAATCAATATATATGAACCATCATTAACGTCAATCAATCAACCAATCAATATGTATGTACCATCATTAACGTCAATCAATCGACCAATCAATATGTATATATCATCATTGACGTCAATCAATCGACCAATCAATATGTATATATCATCATTGACGTCAATCAATCAACCAATCAATATGTATGAACCATCATTAACGTCAATCAATCAACCAATCAATATGTTTGTACCATCATTGACGTCAATCAATCAACCAATCAATATGTTTGTACCATCATTGACGTCAATCAATTAATCAATCAATATGTATTAACCATCATTAACGTCAATCAATCAACCAATCAATATGTATATATCATCATTGACGGCAATCAATCAACTAATAAATATGTTGGTACCATCATTGACATCAATCAATCAACCAATCGATATGTATATACCATTATTGTCGTCAACCAATCCACAAATCAGTATGTATGTACAAACATTGACGTCAATAAATCAATCAACCAATCAAAAAGAATGCACCACTATTGAAGTCAATCAATCAGCCAACCAGTTAGATATGAAATATAAAAAGAATAATGATTTATAAATTAAATGAAACCAAAGTTGTTCATATTAAAATGATCTACAGTACTTTTTTCACCTTAATACTAAATGCTTTTCATAGGGAACTTATACTCCTGGCGCAAATACGTGTAATACAGTGAGATCGTATATGGATGTACAAGATAGCTGGGAAAATGTCTACCAGATCATTAGTTTCTATGGTAACAAGACAGAGGAGTTCATTGATTCCGCAGGACCGGGTCATTGGCACGATGCTGACATGGTAAATATCAGTTGGGTATCAAATTCAGTGACAGCAATGTTTGTACACATTTTAATAGTATAGCAACGATAATTTTCATTGAAAAATTACTGCGAATTGTATAACATGCCTTTCTGATTTATTATTCTGTACAGTTAGTAGTTGGATTTTATTTTCGGAAAATTTGGTAGTTTGTATTTATTTTTCTATATACAATTAATAGTTGGTATTTATTTTCTGTACGGTAACATGAGTCAGTAGTTGTTTCTATTTACTGAACAGTTAGTGGTTGGTTTTTATTTATCTGTACAGTTAGTAGTTCATTTTTATTTTCTGTACAGTTAGTTGTTGGAGACTTTGGTTTAAGTCTGAATCAACAGAGGATCCAGATGGGTATGTGGGCTCTGTTTGCGTCACCTCTATTTATGTCTGTAGACCTAAGGGATATTGATGTCGAGTCAAAGAAGATATTATTGAACAAAGAAGTGATAACCATTAGCCAAGATCCACGTGGTATACAAGGGAGAAGAATGTTTAAATATGCTGTCCGAGTAAGTATGGTTCCACGTTTAGGTAAAGTCCATTGTGCTAAATTTGTAGCGAACACAACGTGGGAACGTCACTTATTTTTTATATTGTAAACTTAAGACTTTGTGACGTATACTTGGTCATTATTCAAACGTTTTCTTCGACATTTTGGTGTCGTGACCAGGATCGACTTAACAAGAGCGCTACATGTAAGGGATGAACACAATAATTATTACTTCAGCTGTGTGTGCATATTTACATGTGCGTCTAAGAGTAATATTCATCAAGATAGTATTGGTATTTTAATGGAGAAAAGAAAGCAATATGAGAATCAGGATTCTTCATATCATATTCGAGACTGGCTATTTTTCTTGCTGTATGTGGTCCTTGAATATATCATTATTTTTTAAAATTACATGAACGGTTCACATAGTTATTTTTGTTAAACAAGAGTGCACACACTGAAATGTCTCGCCTTCTTTACTAATTTTTGATACTATTTTGATAGACCTAAATATAAAGCTTTATTACAACTGTCACATAAACTTAACATTAACCAAGAAAATGAAACATTGATCAATGAACCATGAAAATTAGGTTAATGTCAGATGAACCATGCCAAACACACATGTACAGCTAACAATTCTTCAATACAACAAATAAAGTTGACTTATTGCTAAAAAATAAAGAAAAACAGACAAAAAAACACAAACACTTAAAACTTAGCAATGGACCGTGAAAATGAGGTCAAGGTCAAATAAAACCTGCGTTACCGACATAAAGATCATAAAATATTTCCATACACCAAATATAGTTGACCTAATGCATAAAGTATTAGAAAAATAGACCAAAACTAAAAAACTTAACTTTGACCACTGAACCATGAAAATGAGGTCAAGGTCAGATGACACCTGTCAGCTAGACATGTACACCTTACAATCATTCAATACACCAATTATAGTAGACCTATTGCATATAGTATAAGAAAAACAGACCAAATCACAAAAACTGAACTATAACCACTGAACCATGAAAATGAGGTCAAGGTCAGATGACACCTGCCAGTTGGACATGTACACCTTACAGTCCTTCCATACACCAAATATACTAGACCTATTGCTTATAGTATCTGAGATATGGTCTTGACCACGAAAACTTAACCTTGTTCACTGATCCATGAAATGAGGTCGAGGTCTAGTGAAAACGGTCTGACAGGCATGAGGACCTTGCAAGGTACGCACCTACAAAATATAGTTGTCTAATTACTTATAATAAGAGAGAATTTAACATTACAAAAAATCTTAACTTTTTTTCAAGTAGTCACTGAACCATGAAAATGAGGTCAAGGACATTGGACATGTGGCTGACGGAAAGTTCGTAACATGAGGCATCTATATACAAAGTATGAAGCATCCAGGTCTTCAACCTTCTGAAATATAATGCTTTTAAGAAGTGAGCTAACACCGCCGCCGCCGCCGCCGTCGCCGGATAACTATCCCTATGTCGAGCTTTCTGCAACAAAAGTTGCAGGCTCGACAAAAACTGTAACCTTATACTGTATCTTAAAGTTAACTACAAATATGATATCCTTTTATCGGGTTAGTACAGGAAATAAAATAAAAGCATGACAATGCTCGAAAATTGACAGCCCTGAATATATGATTTTAGACGATAAATGCCGTTATGATTTTTTTCAGCAAGGTAACGTGGAAGGTTGGTTAAGACCACTGTCTCCAGCAGGAAAGTATGCTGTAGGAATATTGAATTCTAACAACTTTGGATGGCTACAATACGTAAATAAGACACTGAACGATTTTGGCCTTACAAATCAAAAGGGATATGATTTGACTGAAGTGTTCACAGGAAAGGAATATGGATCATATAAGCCTTCAGATCGACTTATCTTAAAAATGGAACCAACTTCATTGTTTTTAGCCGTAGCAGTTCCTCTGAGTTAATGTTGAAAGCACTTTTCATATTGTTAAAATTTGTTGTTGTGAGTTTCTTAGTTTATGTATATATTTGTGATTTAAAAGATGAATGATTGTGTTTTATGTACACACGTTTTTTTTCATTAAAGATATACAAACATACGTTATTTTTAATCATATTTGTTTTTTCATTTCTGAGAGATGTTCCAAATTAAACCAGTAAAATTGAGCTTTTTGTTTGAGTGATTGACTATCTTTACATGATTGATGGGCCTATGTTTACCATTTTTGTTGAGCTTGTGACTTTAGTTTCTGAAAAATGGTCATAGGGATAGTGATTCAGCGGCAGCGATAGCTAACTTCTTAAAAGCTTTATATTTTAGAAGGTGGAAGACCTGGATGCTTCATACTTTGTATATATAGGTGCCTTATGTGACGAAGTTTCCGTCTGTTACAGGTCCATTGTCCTTGACCTCATTTTCATGACTCAGTGACTACTTGTAAAAAGGTTAAGACTTTTTGTAATGCTTACTTCTCTCTTATCGTGGATAATAGGATGCATGCCCATCAGACAGTTTTCACAGGTTAAGTTTTGGTGGTTTTCCATAGGTCTAGTATATTCGATGTATGGGAGGATTGTAAGGATTTACATGTCTAGCTGACATATGTCATCTGACATTGACCTCATTTTTATTGTTCATTGGTTATAGTAAAGTTTTTGTGCTTTCAAATTGGTCCGTTTTACTTATACTGTATGCAATATGTCTACTATATTTGGTGTATGGAAGGATTGTAAGGTGTACATGTCTGCCTGGCATGGTACATCTGACCTTGACTTCATTTTCATGGTTCATTGATTAATGTTTAGTTTTCTTGGTTAAGTCGGTTTCTTAGAAACTATTAGTAACAGGTCAACTATATTTAGAGTATTGAATGTTTGTAAGGTGTACATGTATTTCTTGTTCAGTTTATTTGAACTTGACCTTGGTATCTTGGATCATGTTACTTGATAGTTGCAGTCAAGCGTTATATAAATTTAGGATTATCAACATAATGCCATTGATTTGTACATGTTAAGAAGGCAAGACGCTTCAGCGTGTGCACTTTTGTTCAAATAATAAGTCTTCCCATTCCATTCCCATTAAACTCAAATCTGTGAATCATTGTACCATAACCTTTGCTTTTTTAATATAAAGAGTTAATGAAAAATAAAAAAAAACACAAAAAAAAAAACAAATACGGAATTAACACAGTAAGAACTTCTTGCAGCTTAAACTCAACTCAGTACCAAACTGCATGAATTATATGACATTGAGACAATGCATTAAACAGTAAACATGATCAACCCACTGACTGATCATAGACCAGTTCCATGCAATAGGTATATAGCTCTAAGTCTATATGAATAAATAAAACACAGAAATTAAGATTAAGAAAGAACAAATACTGAACTATGGACAGTCATTCTTCCCACAGACCATCTAAAACAACCTCAACCGACACCAAAGAGGGATTCAGAGCTGATCTGAAAGGGAGTATACAGCATAGTCTGTATATAGTTACAATTGTAAATTGGTAAATGTTTTAAATGTAAATAGCTTTGAGAAAGCTAGCTGAGTTGCCTGACACTGCACAATCTTTTTGTGTGACCATACACATTCATATATGATTTCATTTCCTTACTAGGAAGTTGAAGATTAAAACACCAAACATGTTTACCATCATTGTTTTATTGTAATAGGTTTGCATAATCAAAAAATATAATTTGAATATTTTACATCTATTTTACATCTCTGAAAGCTTAATTTGCATACGAGAAAATATATATCACACAAGACAATCTATGGAGGGATTAGTACTACTTTATTGAATTTTAATAATTGAAAGTCTGGAATTGGGGAGGGCTTCATTTTTTATTCTTTAATTGTTGGGCCATTTTTCTCTATTCTTCATCTATTAGGACTATTAATCTCTTCTTTTTATCTAAAACTCCATTAATGCATTATTATCTATTCTTTGTTATTTTAGTCCAATATTTTCTATTTTGTAAACCCCTTCCAGACACTCATAGTCTAAATCAAATTATAATGTAAGTGTTTTACAATATGTGTGTAATTTTTTTTATATATATTGCGCTATGTATTCATAATTTTCACAAATATTAAAGTTCTCAAAAAATAAAAAAAAATATATAAACTTAGTAGTGTTTCTTGAACTGCTCTCATAAAAAAATAATATATTACTCATATTTGTTCTAAGTGTATTGTTGTACTTTCACAGCCAGAAATGGAGAGCACAAAGTATAATATACATAGAAGACAAAATTTTAAATATAAAAAAAAAGTATACTAAAATTTCTGAAAAAAATATACATGTATATGAAAAAATGTTAAAATCACGCACTATAGGTATATAGCTGATAAATTCCAGTTATTAAAAAGGAAATTATTTGGAAAAGAATGTAATTTTCTCAATATACAAAATCTTATGTACAACCCGTGACCTATGATATGTTACAAATATCAGACTTGACACTAATCTTTTACTTAGGGTACATAAATAATAGTTCTTATCTTTATTTTTGGATACCTTAACACTTGACCTATTGTCATTATAAGAAATCACTTTGTAGTCGAACCTTAACTCTTGTGTCATCGAAATTTTACGAAAAATATGTATGGCAACCAATCAAAGGCAGACTAATAGCCAAAAGGCGTGTCTTGAGATGTTTTTTCTACAACCTATCATAACAACCAATCAAAGACAGACTAATAGCCAAAAGGTGTGCCTTAAAATGTTTTTTTCTACAACCTATTATAAAACATAAAATGTACAAAGTAGTAACAACCCATTATCACATGACATTTGGTGATGAATATCTGCATAATTTACATAAAATGGTTTATTTATTCAAATTAGATAAAATACAGATGCATATATAATGAAACAAATCTTAATGGATGTAATTGACTCAATGTGTGTTGACCTCTTACTAGACAAAGGAACTTCTCTTGTTGTGCAATAAAGTTAGAAATAAGAAAAATATCAAATTATCTATTTTACCAAATATACTGTTAACTTCATATAGTTTATCCACTTATTAATCTCTTCATACAATTAATCAATCCAAATAATGTTCTATAAATAGAATTAACTTTTTTATCAAAAGAATTATCTTTTTTTATAAATAAAATGTCCTTGATATAAAAGATTGTCCTTATATTATGCCTTTATTATGTTGCTATTATAAAATATGATCAATCAAGCAAAATAGAGAAATATAATAATTCCTGTAAGTTTTGTGTCTAAAATGACCGTGCAGAAGTAATCATGAGGTTTTGAGGTTAAATAATGTTAAAAGTGCACACTGCCTTGGTTGACATTATAGACATAAAAATGCAAAGAGATATATAAAAGTTCCTCTTCATGCATGTAAGTTGATATAATTAATTTTAGGTCACCCTACAACCTTGAAAAGTGAGAAAAAAAACCCAAAAACAGTATAAGTCTTGTGTAAATTTATAATAGAAATGGTGCCAGTATAAAACTGCTTTCTGCATAATTCATCTTGAGGTTAACTATAAATGCTAAAAAAAAATCTGCATGCAAAATAGGCATTGCCAGACATCTCGTATAATGTGAAAATTATATCAAATAACTTTACACTATGTAATAAACAGCAAAGAACATTTTTCTCATTTAGAAAAATAATAACAAAGAAACAGAGGATCTCTTTTCATCCTGTATACATAGATAAACACTGATAAGTAAGACACTTAATACATATATATGTGCTGCCTAAAGATTACAATTAATACACATCAAATTACTTGTATTTGAAAAAAGATTAAAGAAGTCCAGAAATCGTAACCCTGAATAACTTTTGAAATCAAAATTATGAAAAATCAATTTGATGCAGTCATAGCTGAATAATCACAAATCTTTCCACTATCAAGTAAATCTATATATAGCATGTGTAACACTTAATTACAACATCTAAATGTGATATTTATGCATACCAGTACTGTATTTATGATAAAGGCCAAATTACATGGTTAAAAGACATTATCATACACAAAAAACATAAAAATGGTAATGTTTTACAAACGTTATTGGTTTTGATTAATGACAATACGTTATATAGAATTTGAATATTTGCCGATGTATTCATTGTTTTGTGGTGTATATTGAATTGACCAATACATTTGCAAATATTTCTTATTTTCATTTTTGCAAGTTTTTACTTTAAATTCTAAATCACAGCCTTGATGTAGTCTTTTAAATACTGTTGTCAAACTAAATTTTCACTTGTAAGCAATTTATTTCCCCTCACCTGAGTAGAAAATTTTGTGAAAAAAAATGTTGCAAAGTTGTATTAAATGTATAAATACATCATGAAAATATGAAAACTGAGCAAAAAATTCAAAGAGAGCTTCTTTCCTTCCAACAGATTCAGTATAATTTACAGAATTCAGTACATAACTTTTGCATTTACAAAGAATTTAATATCTTAAATTTCCTCTAACCCAAACTACCTGACAATAGGCCTTTCCCTTTATAAATAAATCATGAAAATATAAAAAACCAGCAAAAAATTCAAAAAGAACTTTTTTTCTTCCAACACATTCAGTACAATTTACAAGATTCACCATACCTTTGCATTTACAAAGCTTGTAATATCTTAAAATTTCCTCCAATTCAAACTACCTGACAATAGGCCTTTTCCTATATAAATAAATCATGAAAATATGAAAAACCAGCAAAAAATTCAAAGAGAACTTCTTTTCTTCCAACACATTCAGTACAATATACAGAATTCACCATACCTTTGCATTTACAAAGCTTGTAATATCTTAAAATTTCCTCTAAACCAAACTACTTGACAATAGGCCTTTCCCTATATAAATCATGAAAATAAGAAAAATAGGCAAAAAATTCAAAGAACTTCTTTTCTCCCAACACATTCAGTACTGTATACAAGATTCACCATACCTTTGCATTTACAAAGCTTGTAATATCTTAAATTTTCCTCTAATCCAAACTACCTGCCAATATCATTAAGCACTCTATTGATGCACAACCTCCCCCTTGATATGATATGATATGGGCTCAGTCAGATAGAAATCCACCTTATGCAAGGGAATATAAATATTTTCCTTTTTCGGCTTAAAATTAAATCTCAATCAAATGTCTGGAATTGTTTGAAAATTGAGTTGTTATAAGAACCATATAACACAGACCAACATTCAACTTTTATTTTGTACTTGTACATGTTGAATTTTCCTAAAACTAATCAAAATTGTATACATGTATATGTAAATGTGGACTTGCATAAGGCCGATTTCTATCCAACGCAGCTGATATAAAGAATGTACAAATTTACAGGTTAATAGACCCAGTTAATGGGCACCCACTGCTGCTCAGAACTTAAATTGTCTAATTCACGTCTCAAAGTTCTATACGTTTCATCGAAGTCATCATTGACAAGTGTAAAATCAAACATTCCCTTGTATACTCTCTCTATGTTCTGACTTTCCTGAATCGACTCGTAAAAATCATGTTCCTGAAAGAAAAGAAAATTAATTGCATGTTACTTTTAGAATATATAAGAGAGGCAAAAGAATCTTCATTCAATTTTTAAATAAATTAGGCTGTTAGTTTTCTCATTTAAATTGTTTTACATTGTCATTTGAGGCCTTTTATAGCTGACTATGCCCTATGGGCTTTGCTTATTGTTGAAGGTCATACAGTGACCTATTGTTGATAAATTCTGTGTCATTTTGGTCTCTTGTGGAGAGCTGTCTCATTGGCAATCATACCACATCTTCTTTTTATATGCCCATCAAAATTTTGAAGGGACGTATTATGGTATACAAATGTCCGATGTCTGTCTGGTGTAAACATGTCGCACCGTAACTTGAGAACAACTTATCCAAATTTCATGAAACTTAATATAGTTGTTTCTTATTATGGTCAAATGATCTGTATACTTTTTGGTGAAAATATGATTTAAACTTTTTGAGTTACAGCACTTGACTCATGTCATGACTCATGACTGAGAAACAAGATCCCAGCCAAAACAGATTGTGATCTCATATTATTAACTTTAATGTGCATAGAAAGACACTTTGGTGGTCCTAGCCTCTTTTCAAATTTTACTGCTACTGTTTAAAATATCAATGAAGGTGAAGCTAATAGATATGGGAAGATGTGGCATGAATGCCATTGAGACAACTCTCCATAATACTGTGGATTCATTATTATTTGTTGGATACCAGTTTTTGTGGATTTCATTGTTAGAGGCGAAACCATGAAATTAAATGTTCAACGAATGACAAGTTTTATGTAGGTGTGTATGCAGACTTCGGCAAATCCAAAGAATTAATTATAAGTATCCACTAATATGTAAGTTTTCCTTTATTCACGAAAATTGGTACCCATGAAAATAAGGGAATTTATTGTCAAACAACATGATTTTTGTCAAAAAAATTATACTTACAGTTTTAACTTCAATAGTGCCATGACCACTTGCCTAAAATAAGAAATACATAAATGATTTAATATCCAGCAATTTAAGAATATGTAACTTATATAACAAATTCTTATTTGAATACCACTCAATCAATATAATTCTAATAAAATGTATAAATCATTAGAAACTCAGTAACAAATTCCCAATCAAAATGGGTATATAAAACTTTATTTTTTAACTTTTATAAACTAATGAGGGATTTATAGAAGGCTTGTTTTAAGACAGATTTCTGGTGTATACAAGTGTCTACATCTGTATTTCAAGTGTCAACAAATTTTCTAAAATATAATTACATAACCTTGATAAGCTGTCTTCTTATTCTATTATCATGATTAATGATCTATTTCTTATACTGTATTTTTTAATATCTGTGTCATTTTGGTCTTTTGTGGATAGTTGTCTCATTGGCAATCATACCACATTTTCTTTTTTTATAAAACATTAATATTTGTACTCACCCCTTTACGGCCCACCAGACCTCTCCGCCTTCCCTCCTCATACATTCTTTTTAATGCCTCAATACCAGGTGCAGCAATAAATACAACAAAGGGCATATACTCTGCTGTCTTCAAAACTTTTAATGACTGAAAACAAAAATAAACCGATTAGAATTCAGATAATGGTGCATGAAAAAATTTCAAAAATAACTAATTTTCCAGTAACAAGTTTTGTGTATTTTGTCCATGGAAAACTAAGCTAAAATTTTACTACTTCACGCTACAAATAACCCTGAAACATTCCAATAGAAAACATTTAAGAGATGCTTTCACTACACTCTTTGATTATTTAAATCATGATTTGTTCATTGTTGAAGGCTGTATGTTGTGTCATTTTGGTCTCTTGTGGAGAGTTGTCTCATTTGCAATGATACCACATCTTCTTTTTTTTTTTATATTAAACATGTTAATAAATCAACAAGATACATAAAGGTAAAAGAAATTTACAATGACTTTAAATTTTCATAATAACATATTTCCAAATATTCAAACAGAAATTCTTACATCATCTTCATTTGAACTTCGGTGGATAGTTGTTTCATTGGTAATCATACCACATCTATTTATTCTCATATGGTTTTTATTTTTAGATTTCTAAAAATACATCAACTGATTTTCTAATTAAATCAATGCAAGTACATAAATTTGTTTTTAACTTTAAAAAAAAGAAGATGTGGTATGATTGCCAATAAGACAACTGTCTCCACAAGAGAACAAAATGACACAGAAATTAACAACTATATGTCACTGTACAGCCTTCAACATGAGCAAAGCCCATACTGCATAGTCAGCTATAAAAGGCCCTGAAATGACAATGTAAAACAATTCAAACCAGAAAACTAGCGGCTTTATCTATGTACATTACAGTTAGACAATCAACTTAATCTCTATAGAACTTACAGTGGGACTAACATCTAGAACACACATTTTTCCATCCATGGTAACATTATGAATGGACTCCAGTTTAGTTCCATACAGATTACCATTAAACTCTCCCCACTCAATGTATTTTCCTTCTCTTATTTCTTCATCCATGCCTTCTCTATCTGTAAAATAGTATCCTTTACCATGGACTTCTCCTTCTCTTGGGGCTCTTGATGTATCTGTAATTATAAAAAGACTCCAAATTTTATCATATTAGTTTATTGTTATTCAGAATATTTTTTTCAAATGCTCTATGCTCATTTTATCAAAGGCATTCATTTTGTCAAAAACCTTAAACAAAGCCATAAATCATGATTTAAAAGTATTATAAATAGACTCACAATTGTATCATATTGGTTTATTGTTATTCAGAATATTTTTTTCAAATGCTCTATGCTCATTTTATCAAAGGCAGGCATTCTATATATGTCAAAATCTTTAAACAGATGCTTACAGCACTATATATATAAGAATTATTCAGAATCTTAAAAATGGTGTTCTAAATTTCTCATTTAATTCAACATGTTCAAAGGGAGATAACCAAAATTATCAAATAATTTTACAAGACGTCACATCTTCAAATTGCATTATAACAATATCTACAATAGGTTTTCAATAAATATGGAAATGTGACAGTTTTGTAACTTTCTTTTATGAAAATTCATGTTGTTAAAGACTTTTTTCATAAGAGAGGCAAACATTTTCCTTAAATTTAAAATTTAAAAAAATTAGATTAACCTCCCTCAAAATCATTTCCATCCCTTAAGCTTCTTCGTAAAGCAACAGTATGGAATAGGTATTATGTAATATCCATAAGACAAAGTCAACTAAAGCCTACTATATTAGTATACATTCAAAAGATCATTTAGTTAAGATACAAATATGTTACATATGTTCCTTAACAAGTGTTTTCAAGATTACTTTTTCAAGCCAGCAGGCCTTTTGGTCATGAAACTTAACAGCACAATTATTGTTCTCATATTCATAAATCAACCAATCAAATTACTGGATTTGATGTTTTGAGCAAACATTATTTACTCTAGAGAACTGACTCTGCATTTTAGAGCTAAAAGGTCTATAATTACGTGGCATAACAGCTCCAAATCTCCTTGGATCATCTTTCAGTAATTTTTGTTTCAGTGCTCTCCTCCCCACTCCACTTGCCCCAACCAAGACTAAGGTCTTTCTCTGGAATGGAGGCATTTTAGTCACCTCTTCATATATGGTAATTTCACATTTATCAAACTCTGAAATAAATATGAATGAGAATTCAAATAAAGTAAATGCTAAGTGTTCATCATTTTAGAGCACAATCTGATAAAAAAATATATAACCAAAATACATCTCAAAGTCTCAACAATGTAGATTTCCATACAAACGTTTCCATAATCCTATCAGTTTGTGAGGGTAAAAGATTGATTCCAAATTTTGTAATCAGCATTTGCATTATGTTAACTGTCAGTGTGATGTATATCTTTTCAGATTAATGTATTTACATTTCTCTAATTCTTCGTCAATTTATCCCTTTCTGCACCCATTGTATAATTTTTTTTTTAATCAACGTGTGGTTCGATTGATCTCAGTACTTCATTGGTTAAAATCCGATTATGATGTCGAATTTTCCTGCTTCCCTCTGAATTTCCTATTGTGACTGCATTAAAAAAAAGGCTACCATGCCTGATGATGTCTGATAGAAGGACACATCTTTTTGCAGATCATTCTAAAAGAAGGAATAAGTTTGCCTGCCTAATGTTAGAAAATCATTAGAGAAACAGATTCCACCACCAAATCTCATGTAACACAATATTTATCCACTCTTGACAGTTAAATTTTAAATATTTAAACGCTCGGGCAAGCCTCTTGTTTTAAATTTGAAAATTTAACTGTGAGTGGATAAATATCGTATTACTCGATGCAGTGGTAGAATCTATATTTATAGAAGTATGACTGTCTGTGTACTGTTATTTACCTTTATGTTTACTGCTTGTGTAATTGATTTTCTTCTTCTTTCTCCTTTTAAGACCACACACTGAAATAAAATTCAATTTCCAATAACATGTATAAGCATGATGAATATTATAGTCAAATGAAAAAATGATTCTATAGGATACAGATGACCAACCCCCCTTGTAAATGTGTAAGTCAATGAGTAATAAATTAAACCTACTGACATTTTTTTCTTCAAAGAAAAGTAATTATTAGAGTGCGGAAACTGCAAATTTCCCATTTTTTCCATTTGTAAAGAGACATTAATCGAGAACTGCATAGCCTTCATCATGTAGAAAATAGGGAAATCTATTTAGTACAGATTTTCTGCACGCTTCAACCATATATGTTTCCAATCAACACATTCTATTCAGGTATCCTGTTAATTTCTAACAAAACTTTCACAATTGTTTTTCTTGTAATTGATCTGAAATCATTAACAAGCATTGTTAACATCCAAATGATGAAAAAATACCCCTAACAATCACAACGCCTTGAAACTACTTAAGATGTTTTCAACAAGTAACAATTTTTTATCCTAAAATCCAACATGTCCTAGTGGCAAAAAAAGGGATGCTGACTGTATACCAGTATGGACTTTCACTTACATAAACTGCTTTTAGAATAGTCATAGTCTGGTTGAACAAATGCCTTTCTTTTCTCCTCTAACTGTTATTTTATTTTTTGTATAACTTACATAAACTGCTTTTAGAATAATCATAGTCTGGTTGTACGAATGCCTTTCTTTTTTCCTCTAATTGCTGTGATGGGATCAGTCCTGTAGGCCCTTCTCCATCCTTTACTACCCGCCTGGCCTGAAAAATATATTCAAACATTTATAACTTTTATTTTCTTTAATTCATTGATTTTTTTTTATCATACTTATCATTGTTTATTGCCCATGTAGGAACTTTATGCCAATAAATGTTAATATCTGAATAATCTCAACAGATACTTAAATATAATTTTTTTTCTTGAATGACAGATTAAGGCACTACGGCTTTCATCACCAATTTATCGTGGCAGTCAGTTTTTATTGGTGATGAAAGCTGTAGTGCCTGGAAAAATCCACCGACCTTCCATAGGAAAACTGATAATCCTAGTCAATTCAGATTGGAGTTGTGGGCACCTGCACAGGCGGGTTTTGAAATCACAACCTTGGTATTGACTGGCTAGTGATTACAGTAGGAGAACTTTTTAGACCACTTAGCAACCTAGGCTCCAAAACACTTAATAGATATAAATACTAGAGTTTGACTGACCTGCCACCAGTTAGGGTCCTCAGAAGTGAGGATATGTAGAATGTCTCCATCACTGAAAGTCAGACCTGCATCTTTACTGGGTATCAATCTGTCCTTCAGAGGGTCATAGTTAAAGTGGGCCTTCATAAACATCTGAAAAAAACAAGGTCCAAATACATAAATATCCTCAATGGAAAAAAATATAAAAATAGTCCTTGAGATTAAGAAGAAGATAAAGAACGAGTAAATGAAAAAATAAATTGGGAATGTGTCCATTGGACACAGATGATGCCCCTGTTTACATATATCATATAAAGTTATAAAAGGGCATAACTGAAGAACAGTAAAAGGGACGCTACCCAAATTTGTACTTGATAAGATTTTTGTGGTACATTCTAAATATCCTGTATAAGTTTCATAACATTTAACTGAGCCAAACTTAAGTTTTAGATATGGAAACCATCTGTATTTTGTAGTAATCAGTATTGTGTATTAGTATAGATAACAAAATATGTACTTAAAAAATAATCCTAACTCTAACATATCTCTTATTGAAAAATGAAAAATAAAAAGTACATGTACTGTTATTGTTTTTCAAATTGAATTGTGGAAATATAAGACATCAATTCAAACAATACTCAATGTGTGGTTCATAAAAAAGATTATTGTTTACATGCACATACAATATAAAAATAAGATTTCTATATACATGACCTTGTAGGTTGAATGTTTAACTAAGGAACATATAAACATGATATATGACAAACTGAAAAAATGAAAGTCTACAAAAAAGATAAACCGAAACTTTGTCTACATCAACATACACCAAGATGCTTACTGTGAAAGGAAACAAAATACATGAATATTGTGAATAAATAAGTGCTTTAAATGAGCATTTATTATTCTTATAATTCAAGAAACTTAACTAATTTCTTAAAATGATTTATTTTCAAGAGTGGAAATATATTGGGAATATACAAATGCATGCCAATAATTATATCAAACATGAATATTCCCACAATTAAGCGGATACCCAATACTTTGGCCTATCTAAATTAATAACGTTATCACAAAATAATTACCTTTACCTGTTGACAAAAATATAAAAATTTAAAGAAATTTGCACCACAAAATTAACAGAAATAATTTCATTGGAAATATGGCAGTTTGACAAACACTTTTTGATCAATGAGAAGCTTGATTCCTCCTTTCTAAAAGTTTTAATTGATAAAAACGTTCAGCTGATTTTCAAAGAGTTAACTCCCTTAGGTGTTCTGCAACCCCTAAAATAATACAGGACAGATAGAAAATTGTTAAATAAATGATGTCTTAAGAACAACTGTGATATATACAAAACAACAGAATAACATTACATGTATCCTACAAACCTGAGAAGTAAAGCTTAGTTCTAGCTGTAAAGAATTGAAACTTCAGTCTAAAGATTAAAGCTAATTTAGAGATGACAAATGCCATGGACATTTTATTTTTTGCTTAGTTAACAGCTAGATGCCATTGGTACATGCATAAATTAAAGAATTCAATCGAAGTCATGGAAATCTTCATATATCTCATGTTCTGCTGTGTTCTTAAAATTATTTTTTCATTTGGTGTTGTGAATATATTTTTTTAGATTGAGGACTAATTGTGTTCCTTAAGAACTAGCTTCAACTTAAGTTCAAGTATATATAAAGTGAAGCAGGAAGTCAGCACTTTGTTAAGTGAAGAAAATTTTCATGTCACAAACTTTGTCCCTCGTTGACAAAAACAAGGAACAAAATGTGTGTTCAGAAATACAAAAGAAATGCATTTTTCCCCTCAGAGGTGAGACAAGACAAATGCAAGGTTTACAAGAGATGAGACCGATAAATGCAACATTAACCACAAACAAGGCAACACAAATTCAAACTTAACCACAAACAAGGCAAGAGAGTTTCAACATTATTCAGATACACGACCAGTCAAAGGCAGCATTAGTATGAGACATAGCAAGAAAACGGAAACTTAAACGTGAGACAATGCATGATGAATAGAACATTTACGTGAGGAAATCCAGAGGGTTGTTAAATTATGTATGCAAATAAATTAATGAACCTTTTTAAGCCTTATGTATGGATTTATACTGACACTATGTCAAAAATGGGTATTTAGATTAAGTTAAATATAACTACCTGTGTCTTAAAATTAATATCCTGCATTGTTGGAACAATTTTAAATGTGATTTCACTCTCTGCCACTCTGATAATATCCATCAGCTGTTCTGGAGTGGCTACAGGTATTCCATTCACTTCTTTTATGATGTCATTAACATGTAACATACCTGAATAAAACAAATAGAGCAGGTGAACATTTCAAATATAATTTTATTTTCATTATTAGTTGAAAAGTAGGGAAATTCAAAATTTGTCAAGCTACTGTCATAACTGTGTACAATGTAATTGACAATACACAATGGTAGAATATTAGCATAATGTGAATTCATTTATTTTGTGGGTAGCTATTTTCATGGAATATTTAATTTTGTAGTTTTGCTGAACAACTGATTTGTGGTTCAACTGTACCCATGATATCATCAAAAATTGGTTTCTTATGAATAGTTATGAATCTGAATTACAGTAAATTGTATTATGCCTTCAGAGAACATTATATTATACTTATTTCCTTTTGAATATTAGACAAACTTACAAATGTTCATAAACATGTATAGGGTGTTCATACTAACCTTGTTTATCAATGACACTACCAGCTAAAACTCGGGCAATTCTCAAATTAAAATTCTCATCTATTTTCACTGTAATACCCTGTAATACAATTAAGAATTATACAATAATGGTTTTGATTATAGATCCTCTTATGTTGTGTTAAATGTAAAATAAATGATGATATCATATGAAATAAAAAGGGAAATAACTCAGCAAAGATATAATTTCAAGGGAAATAACTCACCCTAGATAATTTCAAGATAAATAACTTACAAAAGATAATTTCAAGATAAAGAGAGATAACTCACCAAATAATATGAGGCAGGCATTACCTGTAAATGGGGACGAAGTCTTTATGAATGATTTTTTTGTAACTTAAATATTTGTTAACCCTTTCCTCCATAATGACGCCTTTTGACGCCACCCCCCTTACTCCATAATGACGCCTTTTGACGCCTGTGTAGTACCTCAGTTGAAACACTTTGACTAGAAAGTGTTTGCAGTTGACTTAATAAAATTTGTATCCATTATGAAAAGGAATATCATAGGAATATCTGACTTAAATTTATTTGATGAAGTAGTTGTTTTTTGCATTGCCTTAATACTTTAAAGCATATGTTCAGCATTTTATTAAAAAAATCCTATGCAAATCAAGTATGCCAAAAAAATATTTCAATGGAGGAAAGGGTTAAAAGAAAAGAAACGGAAAAACCGTAACGTTTCTGATGTTGGTTCTGTTGTTAGGAAATTTAGTTGTGACGTTATTTAAGTTATGACGCCATATGCAATGTAAACAAAGAAATGCTATCATCAGGTAACGTTTTTTTTCATATCAAGGAATTTTTAAAAATGAAATTGATATTGCATTCCTTCCTATTCATACTAGACTGATAGATATATATATTTTACTCAAAGATTCATACAAAAAAGACCGGAAAAAGGAAGTACATTGTAGATTTGTGCGCAAGTCCGGGATTTCAAAACATGACATTAAAAAAATTGAATGATTTTGAGTTCATTAGTACAATGAAAAATTCGAAAAATTTTCCCGAATTTTTTATTTTATTGAATTTTCTATCGTTATTGGGGACTTCGTCCCCATATAATTTCAAAGGAACTTAGTCACAAAAGAAGATTATTTCAAGATAAAATATCTCACCAAAGATAATTTCAAGGGAGATTTCTCACCAAAGATGATTCAAGAGAAATAACACAGAGAAGAAAATTTCAAGGGAAATAACTCAGAAAAGATGATTTCAAGGGAGATAACTCACCAAAGATAATTTCAGAGGAAATAACTCACCAAAGATGTTGTTTTATCCTTCTTGATACTGACAAGTCTAACATGGTCTGCTACAGCACTGAAGACTGGTGGAGGAGGCTGAGCTAGCTTGTTAGTTTCGTATAATTCTTCTTCATAGTTTTTGTCTGCTACATCATCATATGCTTTCATCAAAGCCTATATAAAAGCATGGATTATTCTGAGTTTTTATTTTGAATTTAGTCACTTTAGTCTTAACAACAATTAACCTATATTAAAGTTAAAACAATTTTTTTTGTGTGATTGTGTTATTTGTTTTTTACAATAATCTAGCATGACAAACCACACATAATTTTTATTTAGATTGTCATTTATTTGTCAGAAAATATCGACTGCTTTTATATTCCGTCAAAAGCTTCTTAGAGCTTGTGTTGAATGTTTTAACTTATGCTGAATCAAAATAAAGTTTATCTTATCTTATTTATTTAAGTGGGTATCATATTTTGTGGATTCAGGAATACTTTTTTTTCTTGGATATTTATTTTTGTGTATTTAGCAAAGTCTGAATACAAGCCTCAAGAGAATAGATTCTTCATTGAAGATCAAAATTTGTGATTTACACCTATCCATGAATCCACAGTGATAGTTTGAGGCATTTTTGAAATATTGAATTTGAGCTGTGGTTATGTGAGAAATTGTTGAAGACAAGTCCATTGTTGGAACAGGATGGTAATATTTCCTGAACATCTTTGTTTTGTATTAACCTACCCCAATATGTGGATCTGATAATATCTCATCCAAGTCTCTTCCATTGGCTGTTCCTACAACTTTCTGTATGACATTGTTAACATCTGCTAATAACTTCTCTCCTCTGACATCACTGGGAGGATTGGACATGGGAAGCTTCAACTCATCATCAGCCTATAACACAAAACAAATGTATTTTTACCCCTCCAGGCATCTATCTTTACATTTTTACCCCTCCAGGCATCTATTTTCACATTTTTACCCTTCCAGGCATCTATCTTCACATTTTTACCTATCATGTCATTATTCACACATTGTTGTCAATATAATGTAATTTTATACAACTGTCATACAAGTGAAAGGTTTGGCTAGCTATAAAAACCAGGTTTAATCCACCATTTTCTAAATAAGAAAATGCTTGTTACAACTTTCCAAGTCAGGAATATGACAGCCTGTGTCCATTCATTTGAAGTTTTAGCTTTTGATTTTGCCATTTGATTAGGGACTTTCTCGGATATTTAGTGAAATTCGTGTTGCTCAGGTATTTATCTACATGCATATCTATTTGTCTTTTAGGAATCTTTGGATTTTTGCCATGGCATTGTCAGTTTTCTTCAACTTATGAGTTTTGAACATTCCCTTGGTCATGTTGGTATCCTCTGTCTCTTTTGTCATGTTTATGGTGTTTTTAGATTGATTTATATTAAAATTAGTAAACAGTAGAGTTGCCACAATATCAGATAGACAAGAGGTCCAATCCTGATGAACATGTAGTGGATCAAAATTTTTAATTGTAAATTAAAGATCAAACTTGTGGGTTTTTATTTCAAATGCTCAGTTCATGAACAGCCAACCAGACAGAAAGTAATATAATTTATATAATTATATATTTTAATATATATATATATCTATCATTTTATGAAATAAGATTATGCATTCAAATTTTTTTTTCTTAAAAGACAATCCCCTACATGGCCTACAGTCGAACATATATAGACTGTTACCTGTGCAATTTTTTGTACAACAGGATCTGTTAAAAAGCTTTTCAGAAAGTCGAGGTCAGCATCACGAGCACCTGTTCTATCACCAATGTCATCAAGCTGTGATCGTAAGTCATGGAGACAATCTGCAACATAATGCATTATGGATCATGACAATAATTTTCACATACACTGATGAGAAAACATCTATGATCACTAAAAATAGTGAAATAAATCCTTGGCTTCTATGTATTTTTATCAGAAAGTATCAGTTCATTATTTAAAGCCTTTATTAATGCATTTTTCAACTAAAATAGAACTTGCAGCTAAATGATAGCATCAAAGGCATAAACCTTGCTACTAAATAGAAGCAAAAAATTCATCTGTATATGTTTTTTTTCAATTTTACTAAACCTATGTGTTTAAAATTTTGGTAAAACTACAATTTGTGACAAAACTTTGAATTTGATACTCAAATAAGTGATTTAAAAATCACTTATTTTAATAAGTAACCTGACTGTTTATAACAAAGGTTTTACGCAAACAAAAATTTATATACATGTATATGTATATAAAATCATTACATAAAAATAAATCATAGGAATATGTTACATTTTGATATTTTATCTGTACAAAATGTATACATGGTATATACAATGTACATGTATATATAAGTTAAAACAATTACAACAATGCAAATTTTAAGATATATTGTTTCCAAATTGACAAGCAATGACTACAGTCAAGGGTCTAACTTAAATAAGTTATCAGGGATAAATAACATGCATGTTGTTATTACAGACACTTTCATGAGTTGTCTTCTCTTTTTTCCTGAATCTGTAATAACATATGTTGGTTATCAGTGAAATATATCAAAAATGTTTTATCTTTAATGGGCACTTGGGAATTCTTAAAAACTTTTGCGCAGTAGCTTAATAAATTACCTTGATAACTAATTTTCTAATTCCATTAATACAATTATGATTAACCATGGTAAATCAATGAGACAAGACTTTTAAGGGCAAACTAAGCTGTAATAACAAGGCTTATGTTATTACAAGCATGTAATTTACTATATCAGAGTAAATGAGACACTTGGAATCTTGCACAATGCCTCATTACAAGCTCTGATCATCATTTCTGACAATGAATTGAAATACATTCTTATGCAAGTCAGAGCAAAGCCTTTAAAGAGATATAGAGAAGCTGCAATAACACCCATTGGTTATTACAGGAATGTATTTTCTGTAATAACATAGGTGTACTATGCATGATTGGTAAGCTATGAGCTGTTATATATTTGCAAAGATTAGTATACATAAAGAAAATTATAATATCAATAAAACTTGAGAAAAATTTAACAAAATAAAGGTTGTATATTTTCCCTTTGAAACATGTAACATACATATGTTATTACAGTTTTTTGATATTTCAGCTCACAATAACAAAATGATTGTTATTTTTCTCTAATAACTTATTTAAGTTAGACCCTTGACTGGACTACTTTTACTATTTTTAATCAAAATGCTAGACATTGTTTGGTTCCATGAAAATCAGTAAACAGTATTAGACATGACTAGATAAGGATCATTACCAAGTGCAGTCTCTTGACTGTCATTTGTTGCAGCTGGCATTGTTTAACCTTTAATTCACATCTGAAAGTACAAAACTGAAATGATTAAAGAATGAATAAACTTTTTTTTTCTTAAACAAGGTTCCAAGGCTCCGTGTTGAAGGCTGCACTTTGACCTATAATGGTTTACTTTTTTTTTTTTTTAAATTGTTATTTGGATGGAGAGTTGTCTCAGTGGCACTCACACCACGTCTTCCTATATCTATTTTCACTGAGGAGAGTCCATGAGTACTAGACTTGTCATTCACTGAACTGATGAGACTCAGAGTACAAAGATGTTTCAATTTGTACAATGTGGTATCAAGGTGGCATTGGCAGATCCAGGGGGGTCCATGGGTTGGAACCCCCCTTTATTGGGCCGATCAATGCATTTGAATGAGGACAAATAGCTGGAACCCCCCCTTTTTAAAATGGCTGCATCCGCCCCTGGGTGGCTTCACTGGAACTCTGACATGCATTTGAAGATCTTCATTGTTGTGAAACACAGATTTTCTGATATGTCTTGAAAATATAAACAAGACCAAAAAGATGTACCTAAATCAAATTATACAATCAATATTTAATGAAACAAGTAGAAAAGCACCACCCTAAAACAAATATGGTAAATAACTCCAGGATAAACACAGATCATTCACTAAATTACTAGGTGCGTGATAGGACACCTATTAGTTTGGATGCAGTGTACCATCATCTTCTTTTTTCAGTCAATTACTCTGTTTTTAAAAGCAAAACATGTGTTCATTCGGCACTTCCGGGTTTTTATGTTTACATTTAACAGCCATTTTCCAGGTTTGCCTTACCTGTCGCCGATGTTTGTCATATTTACAAGAATTTAATCATAATATCAACATTTTTTTCATTCAAATCTACTTAAAGTGCAAAATAAACAATAGTTGGTATATGTATACCTGCGTTAATTAACTTATTTACCTGTTTGAATACTTGACTAAGTAAAATGACGCGGTTTTCACCTGTGAAATATTTGTGACATTTATCCGACCAAAGTCGTTTGTAACAGCATCTACGATTGGCTGATAATAATTTCGGGTTATTTGGTATCTTCCGATGTTAAAATCAGAGGTATTTCAAACATCAAAGTAAAATACGCGGGTGTTTTAAAATGCTAAAAATTTATGTAAAATATAATTTTGTTGCCTGCAGTTGCCAAAAGAGTTTTCTGCGCGAGACGATCACGATTTTTGTTTATTTTTTTACTCTAAAATCGTTGTGGGGTTGTGACTTTTTACCCCACCTTATTCTCGTACACTTTTAAAACTTTTGATTGGTTTTATTATATTTTTTTTTTTATCATAATGACAAAATCAACACCGCAAAAGACCACAGAAATCTCCAAGAAAGCTCTGTGAGTATGGGCATCAAATTGTGGAATGAAATTAAACGGTTATAATAAGTTGTAATATTAGGACAGGTTAAAAAAACGTACCTAATTCTAATATTTGGCGGTTCAACATGGTACAATATACATATACATTCTGCCTTTTGTTTCTACTCGAGAATCACCGATAAGACTTCAAGAAAGAAAAAAAAAACGTGCGTCTGGCGAACCCAATTGATAAGCCTGGTATCTATACAGATAGTCCGAGATTACTCTGACGTCCGACGGCTGTTGGGGCCGTCACACGGCCCAGCTTGTCTGGCGCATGTGTCAACCACGATACGTCGAAAATTTTCGGCCACCAAAATTCTTACTTCTTTTACATATTATCTTTGGTATACCAGGCAGAATTGCACAGAAATTAACCAAATCTTACAGATATTCAGGTAAAAGCGATCCACACTGAACCACAACTCACAGAAATACACAACTCTACAGATGAGTGAAATGACAACAATCAGCCAATAGCCGCCATTGTTGCCAATGTAAACAATTTTGAGTGATGTACAAAATGACTTCGAAAATAAACATTATATCAATCATAGCACTGTACAAGATACTTACCATAGTGTTACATGCAGAAAACACATATCTACATAAAAACTTCAATGAAACATCGAAATACAGTAAAGACGTTACTCTCGTTGAACAGAGTATATTCCAAGATACTAGTACATGGCTTCATTATACGCCAATCCTTAAATGGAGTATAGCAAAAGAAACAAATAAAGTCTACTCCAGGAAAAACAACATGTATATCAATATATTTTACTCAAGATACAACACCCAAATCCAGCGTTTATTGATACAGTTAATTTTGATGTCCGGTGATGTGCACCCCCACCCAGGCCCTATCAAGTATCCATGCTCTGTATGTGAGCGACCAGTAGCCAAAAATCAGCATGCACTACAATGTGATTCGTGTGATCAATGGGTTCACATAAAGTGTGACGGTATTACAAAACAAGAATACAAACAATTTCAGGAAATAAAACACCTAATATTTGAGTGTCCAAAATGTAATCTTTTTACATTTACGGACTCGTTCTTTAATGCAAGTGGAGAAAGCATAGACCTAAGCAACTCCTTTCAGGCATTATCAGATTTCTCTGATAAACCGAATAATTCCCTGGATTCTACAACCGATAGTGCGACAACAAACCAGAGTCAACACAAACGAGGCCTACGAATTATGAGCGTTAATTGCAGAAGCTTAATAAGCAGCAGCAAACATATAGATCTTCAAAACCTCATAGAAACACATAGTCCAGATATTATCCTGGGATGCGAATCACACCTTGATCCACAAATTGCTAGTAGTGAGGTGTTCCCTATAAACTACAGTAACCCGTACAGGAAAGATCGGAAGCTAGGCGAAGGTGGAGTTTTCATAGCCGCTAAAAGCGACCTCATAACAACAGAGATTAATATAAAAACTGATTGTGAGATAGTCTGGGCAACACTAACTGTTCAAGGCAGCTATCCAATTTACATAGGTTCCTACTACAGAAGACCTTCAAGTAAAACCGATATGATAGAGGAACTGGAGAAGTCAATCGAACATATAACATCAAAGGTAAAAAACAACATGCCACATATTATACTTGGAGGTGACTTTAACCTGCCAGACATCAACTGGGACAATACCACGGTGAACACCAACCCACAGTATGGACAAGATATCAACTCCAAACTTGTTGAGATAGTAACAGAAAATGACTTCATTCAGATGGTAAAAGAACCCACCAGAGGTAAAAACATACTTGACCTGATACTTACCAATAACCCAGGAATTATAGAAAGAACACAAACACAGCCTGGAATGAGTGACCATGAAATCGTGATTACAGATATCAACATCAAAGCAAAAACATACAGAAAAAAACCAAGAAATGTCTATATTTATAAAAAAGCCGACATGAATAGTCTACAAAATGATATTGACCAAGCCTTTACAGATCATTTAAAGAACAAAGACAAGCTCACGAACTCCGTCGAAGATAACTGGAATTTTTTCAAAGACACAATTGTCAACAGTGTAAACAAGCATGTCCCACAAAAAAACATCAATGGGAAACAAGATGTGCCCTGGATAAACCACACCATTAAGCGACTAATTAGAAAACGTCAACGCAGATACAACACAGCTAAAAATTATAATACACCAGAAAACTGGAAAAAATACAGAAAAGCTAGAGACATTGTCAAGCAGACCATGACAGAAGCACACGATAAATACATCAGGGGTATATTGAACGATGACGGTGCTAATGAAGAACAGAAAAAACCTACCATGGGAAAGAAATTCTGGCAATACATCAAGTCCAGGAAAAAAGACACTGTCAACATATCAACCTTGAAGAACAGCTCAGGAACCGAAGTAATAGACAGTAAGGGGAAAGCTGCTATACTTAATGAACAGTATGATAGTGTATTTACAGACGAGGATATGAATACAATGCCATCACTTGGGAACAGCAACATCGACGACATAGAAATACTTAGAGTAACAGAAAATGGAGTAACCAAACTTCTCAAAAAGCTGGACACATCAAAAGCCATAGGGCCAGACATGATACCAACTAGAATTTTAAAAGAGGCAGCTGACCAAATATCACCATTTTTAACATACATATTTAACCAGACTTTGACAACTGGGACAGTACCATCAGACTGGAAGCTAGCAAACATCACAGCTATCTACAAGAAAGGTGATCGTACACAAGCAGTCAACTACAGGCCTGTCTCTCTGACCTCTATATGCTGTAAAACAATGGAACATATCATCTATCGCCATGTAATGAACCACTTGGAAAAACACAACATCTTAGTGGACTACCAACACGGTTTCAGACAACACCGCTCCTGTGAAACTCAACTGGTGAACACAATAGAATCAGTGGCAAGATCTCTGGACATGAGAGAACAGATAGATATGCTTGTCTTAGATTTTTCCAAGGCATTTGACACAGTCCCACACCAGCGGCTACTGCAGAAAATGAGCTATTACGGTATCCGTGGAGATGTTCTTGGTTGGATAAGCGTATGGCTTACCAAACGAAACCAACGAGTTTGTGTAGATGGTGAAATGAGTGATATGAAAGCAGTACGTTCCGGTGTACCCCAGGGGACGGTCCTTGGACCCTTATGTTTTCTGCTGTACATCAACGACATAGGCGATTCTATATCGCCATGTACCAGTCTACGACTGTTTGCTGATGACTCCCTTTTGTACAGAAGCGTCCACAACTCGGATACATGCCAGCAGCTACAACAAGACCTTACGCAACTGGTAGAATGGGCAAGACGCTGGCAGATGACATTCCATCCAGCAAAATGTTTCATCCTTAGGGTAACCAGAAAACGCAACCCTGTCGTTCACAACTACCATATGATGGGGCATTACCTGGAAACTGTTCAGCACTATCCATACCTCGGCTTAGAACTATCAGAGGACATGAATTGGGACCACCATATAACAAAAGCAACATCAAAAGCCAACAGAACACTTGGATTTTTAAGAAGGAACTTAAATAAGTGCCCACAAGACATAAAAGAGAGTGCATATAAAACATTAGTCCGACCACACCTTGAGTATGCATCTGCAGTGTGGGACCCATATAAAAAGTGCCATATTAACCAAATCGAGATGGTACAACGAAGAGCTGCCCGATTTGTAACATCAACCTATTCTCGGGAACCAGGAACTGTAACCAACATCCTACAGACACTTGGCTGGCCAACACTAGCAACACGCAGACAAGGAGCCAGGCTCATACTCCTTTATAAGATCCTACATGGAGAAGCATCAGTCATTATTCCAGATTACATCAGAAGACCAACTGTAACAACCCGACAATACCACAGAGACAGGTTTTCCATAGTCAGCACTTCAACGGATGCCTATAAATACAGTTTCATCCCAAGAACAATTGTTGACTGGAACCAACTACCTGAATGTGCCATCCAAGCTCCCACAACAGTCGCCTTCCGGGTCTGTGTGTGGCAGTTCCTGGCGTAACTATTGATGCCTGATTTTAACCCTGTACAGTTGTTGCAAACATCACATAATTTTATTTGTTTTTGTTCCTGTAAATACACAAAGTTTGTTATTTTTAACTTGGCGTGTACTGGTTGACACACGCGCACAGTATATTTGCGTTATGGATTTTCCGACTGCAGATTAACCATATAGAAGTAGAAGTAGAAGTCTGGCAAAACAGCCGTTGGACGTCAGAGTAATCTCTCGGACTACTATAAAGAAAGTCTTTTTTATTGAATTTTTTATTTAAGATATTGAAAATAAAAGTTTGGTCGCCAAAATTTTTATTTCATAGTTGACTATTTGCATTTTTATTTTTCTGTTCCCATTTGATTAATACAAAAATCTGTATTTTTCAAGTTAGTAAAAATCTACGAGAGAGGGTAATCTTTCTGCAAATTTTTAGCTTCTAGGCTACGCGAAACTTAATACCAAAATGTATGATAAAAGAGATGATTTTTCATCTCTTTTTGTTAACGATAAAATTTTATATGGTGACGTTCTCTTGTCTTTTTATCAATGATTTGTATACTATACACATCCTTTGTGTTATATATGCTAACTTATTCGATTTTCTCGTGTATGGTACCGTACAACGTATTTGATTTTAATGAAAGAAACCTCTGTATTACGGAAAAATTGTTACACCATAGTTTTGACATCACAAACTAGTCAAACCATTTACTTAATTTATTATCGGTACAAAAACATTTTTCGTAAATATAAATCAACATACAGACATCTTGTAAGTTCAGGTATTTCACATCCATGGTTACATTCTTTACAAAGTACAACAATGTCGGCATTCACCTCAATAGCTAACCACGCCTTTAGGCAGACTTATTCAGAAGGGATATAGTTATGATACTGTTGTCAAGTCATTAAAGATGACACATTTTAATTTTAATATTGAATCACTCATGGGGTCTTTGCATCGAAAAGAAACAACTTTGTTCTAAAACCAGTTGTTGGCATGATACGGGTTACGTTATTCTCATATATTTTATGCTAGTATGATACCAACCCTTAACGGGAAGGATTGTGCTTGATTTTTATCCGGGCCCCCCTTTTTCCGGAAAAAATTTGGTTGATTACAAAGGGAATCATTGAAGCATGACAGAATCGCCCCCTCTAAGACAGTAATTTGGCACCAATTATAAAAATTTCTGGATTCGCCACTGATCCATTGTCATGCTTGTTGATTATGTATCATAGTCATTTCGCTTAGTTTCTTTTGTTACCTATTCTGACATCGGACTCGGACTTCTTTTAAAATGTGTTTTAATCTGTGTGTACTACTATGTGTTTTAATCTGTGTGTACTACTATGTGGTTTTTTTATTATAGTTTTGCTATAGGGACTAGGGGAGGATTATGATATCACTGACAAACTATTTAAACCTCATCGCATTTTGGAGCCTATCTCGTGTGAGGAGCTTCTGGCCTCTCTTAGTATTTTTTTTTGATTTTCAGTTTACTTATATGTTTTGGAATTTAGTATGACGTCAAATTTTACTAAACTAATTATTACACATTTTTATTTACGAGCCAACTGCAGCCCATCTGAGAACGACTGGTGATTGTGTTGAACGCATTTACCCTACGGAATTTGGAACAAGATACATTGAAGGTGGTCTAATATCTTGACTTTATATAGAAATTTAAAATGAGGATCGATCGAGAACAAAGCTTTCCGACAAAAATGATGATTTGAGCTTCCCAATTTTGAAATTTCCACTTCCATGTAACAACATATCTAGCAGCTCCTGTATATGTTATTTACAGCTACCAGTAGCAACGATATACCAGAACTTAAAATTAAGAATGGATATTGGGAATGTTTCAAAGATAAAGTCTATAATAATAAAAAAACAGGAGTAAATACGTCAATATTCTATACAAATTTAGCAGCATATTCTAAACTGAATAACCAAAACCACATTGTGTCAAATTAACCTAGAGAGTTGCAATTCGAAGTATATCTGTAGTTTTTCCAATATTCTTAGAATAAACATTTGTACACAAAAAATCACACCAACACATAACGATGTGGAAGATATAAACGGAGCGATATCTCATGGTTCGACCAGAATAACATCTCTTGCATTGTAGATGTTAAAAATTTATATAAGTTTCCTGTACTTTGCAAAAGTTATGTAATTTTCTTGACAAGTATAACATTTTGTGATTTGAATATAGGGCATTTCGTTCATTGATAAAAAGTAAAATAAAAAAAAATACTGAACTCCAAGAAACATTCAAAACGTAAAGTCCGTAGGCAAACGACACACAATCTAAAAAATAAATAACAACTTACATATTTCTGACTAGGTACAGGCATTTTCTTATGTAGAAATTGTTGATCAAACCTGTTTTTTTTTATCTTTCTAAATTTCTCACTTTCTGGCAAATTTTCATAGATAGAATGTATAAAATGTTATGAACAATGCAATTTTGTATCATAAAGGTAGCGATACATCTTGGAAGATTTTGGTATCAAGTCAGTCCCATAGAGTTTTGATTGTTATCCTCCAATTGATACGATATTTCCGGGCTTGTATTTCCTATCATGATTTCTTTAATAGAGAGTTCCTTCTCACCACTTCGATATTTGAGATCTTTTTCTAGCAATCTCATTTGTTTATTGTTTACAATGCAATGGTCTCCAGCTGGACTATATTGGCATGGAATATGAACATGATACTGTATATAACTTTTATATATTTTCAAAAAAATATATTTTTGTCTCTGCATTTATATATGAAAAATACAAGTACTGACACGCCAAGTTTTTTTTTATTGATATCTAAGTTCGTTACAGTTTGCATTTCATGTTTTGACTTTGCTGAAGTTCGTTAGACACTTGAGTTCGTGAATGGAAACAACCACGAAACCCACGAAAATTGGTACCCCACGAACAAAACTTCAAAAGTACTTCCACTGTTGTCAATTATCACTACTGGCCTGGTCATAATATTTTATTTTATATGTCATTTCTTTAATGAATCGTTAAATTGGTGCAAAGATGTGTTTATATCAACATAAATCTTGAATATTATAGGTTCTTATTGGTAACATAAAATGTTTATACAAATGAAGGCGACTTGTATCTGTGAATAATAATGTTTTAAAGTCATAAATAACCCTATATATAGAGGCACTTGTGTGTAACCTTTGATTGTATGTGTTGTATATTTTATCTGCCATAACTGGTGAGAATTTGATTTAAAATTATATGCTAAGTTTTGATAAGTCTGTGAAAATTAGAACAGGTATACGTGCATTCAACAGATGATATTTTGTGTGTGTATTTTCCTTTACAGTTTTTAAAAAGAGGAAATTATGATTAGATGGTGTAAGTGTTTTAAACTTTTATTAACCTTAATTGGGTGCATGTGTATTCTCGTGTTTGCATATTCATCAGTATCAGGATTTCTATTTTATAATAAACAGGACTATTTTCACGTGAGGTTAACAGACATAATACAAAACCACAAAGAAAGTGGCAGCCTTCGACATTTGAACAGAAGTAAACATCCTTTTTATTTAACTGCAGTGATTCTCGTAAGAATATATGACAATGACAAAGCAAAATGGACCAAAGTAGAATTAAGACAATGGATTGATTATATGCTTTACGCGGGAGTTGAGCGAATATATCTATATGATCATTTTAAAGTTAAAAATGAATCTTTAAGGCATTGGTGTTTTGAAAATTTTCCTTTTGCTGTAAGTTATCACGACTGGCATGCTCACTTTCCTTATTCAGTTGAAGACACACAGATGACTGCCTATCGACATGCAGTGGAGACTTATCGCAATATCTCAACATGGCAAATACAATTTGATATGGACGAATATCCATTTATGCCAAATGACAAAAAACAAAGATTTCTAATTCGGTTTCTTCATAAGAATTCGCAAAAACATCCGGATGTAAACGAATGGTCTGTGAAAAACTTTCTCTTCTTAGGAAAACCTAAAAACGAAAAACATATCTTAAAGAGATATTTGCGTCGTACTCCAAAACCTGCAAATAAATTAGATAAACCAATTTGTCGTACAAAAAGTGTAAAATATGTTGCCATTCACCATAATAAACTGAAGAAGGGGAGAAGTAAGGATGCTGATGTGAGTGAACTAAGAATGAACCATTACTGGGGAGCTCGCTTACAAAACTGGGGAGATGACACAGCTGCAATATTTAATATAACAATGTTTGATGATTCTATTGTAGACACAGCCAATCAATTAGAACGTCACGATACTAATTAGATAACATACATATGATGACTGTACACGGTATAACCAAAACAATTAAACTGTTATATGCTTCAAAAATGTGTGATTATCATATACATAAGACTCATACAATCTGGTTAAGACCCATACAATCTGGGTCGCTAGTTCAGAAAGAATTCAGCCTTATTTCAAATGATATCTAATTAAACTCTTCAAAGAAATAGAAATACAACTCCTAATTTGACCAATCATGAACCCTTGCGGGATTTAAATTTCATATAATGATTTGTTTTAAGACAACAAACAATCATAACTGATACAACATTATAATTTTAGATTATCATATACATTAGACCCATATAATCTGGGTTAGACCCATACAATCTGGGTCGCTGGTACAGAAAGATTTCAGCCTAATTTCAAATTGTATCATATCAAACTCTTCAAAGAAATAGAAATACAACTCCTAATTTGACCAATCATGAACCCTTGCGGGATTTAAATTTCATATAATGATTTGTTTTAAGACAACAAACAATCATAACTGATACAACATTATAATTTTAGATTATCATATACATTAGACCCATATAATCTGGGTTAGACCCATACAATCTGGGTCGCTAGTACAGAAAGATTTCAGCCTAATTTCAAATTGTATCTTATCAAACTCTTCAAAGAAATAGAAATACAACTCCTAATTTGACAAATCATGGACCCTTGCGGGTTTTAAATTTTATTTAATGATTGCTACAAACAATCATAACTAAATACAACATTATAGAACACGACTACAGTCCGTGCATCCGCACAAGAGAGAAATATTGATAGAGAAGATAATCAATTTATATTATAAGGATGATTTCCCTTTGAACAATATATAAATTTTCTCGCAATATATTAGGTTATTCAGGGTTGGAAAAAAGCTCAATCCTTTTTAGCTCACCTGGCCCGAAGGGCCAAGTGAGCTTTTCCCATCACTTGGCGTCCGGCGTCCGTCGTCGTCGTCCGTCGTCCGTCGTCGTCGTCCGTCGTCGTTAGCTTTTAGAAAAATCTTCTCCTCTGAAACTACTGGGCCAAATTAAACCAAACTTGGCCACAATCATAATTGGAGTATCTAGTTTAAAAAATGTGTGGCGTGACCCGGTCAACCAACCAAGATGGCCGCCACGGCTAAAAATAGAACATAGGGGTAAAATGCAGTTTTTAGCTTATAACTCAAAAACCAAAGCATTTAGAGCAAATCTGACATGGGGTTTAATTGTTTATCAGGTCAAGATCTATCTGCCCTGAAATTTTCAGACGAATCAGACAACCCTTTGTTGGGTTGCTGCCCCTGAATTGGTAATTTTAAAGAAATTTTGCTGTTTTTGGTTATTATCTTGAATATTATTATAGATAGAGATAAACTGTAAACAGCAATAATGTTCATCAAAGTAAGATTAACAAATAAGTCAACATGACCGAAATGGTCAGTTGACCCCTTTAGGAGTTATTGCCCTTTATAGTCAATTTTTTACCATTTTTCGTAAATCTAAGTTATCTTTTACAAAAATCTTCTCCTCTGAAACTTTTGGGCCAAATTAATCCAAACTTGGCCACAATCATTATTGGGGTATCTAGTTTAAAAAATGTGTGGCGTGAATCGGTCAACCAACCAAGATGGCCGCCATGGCTAAAAATAGAACATAGGGGTAAAATGCAGTTTTTGGCTTATAACTCAAAAACCAAAACATTTAGAGCAAATCTGACAGGGGTTTATTTGTTTATCAGGTCAAGATCTATCTGCCCTGATATTTTCAGACGAATCGGACAACCCTTTGTTGGGTTGCTGCCCCTGAATTGGTAATTTTAAGGAAATTTTGCTGTTTTTTGTTATTATCTTGAATATTATTATAGATAGAGATAAACTGTAAACATCAATAATGTTCAGCAAAGAAGGATTGACAAATAAGTCAGCATAACCAAAATGGTCAATTGACCCCCTAAGGAGTAATTGTCCTTTATAGTCAATTTTTAACACTTTTCATAAAATTGGTAAATTTTTATTAACATTTTCCACTGAAACTACTGGGCCAAGTTCATTATAGATAGAGATAATTGTAAGCAGCAAGACAGTTTATTACAGTAAGATTTACAAACACATCACCATCACCAAAACACAATTTTGTCATGAATCCATCTGCTTCCTTTGTTTAATATTCACATAAACCAAGGTGAGCGACACAGGCTCTTAAGAGCCTCTAGTTTAATATTTATCTCCAATGTACATGCAGCACCCAATTGAAGTATTAATGTATACAACATATAAGAAGCAAAGAACTGATTCAGGACTTTTCTATAGTTATCAAATACGTACCAGGATTATAATTTAATATGCCAGATGCACGTTTCGTCTTTATTAGGCTCATCAGTAACGCTCAGATCAAAATAGTTATAAAAGCAAAACAAGTACAAAGTTAAAGAGCATTGAGGACCCAAAATTCCAAAAAATTGTGCCAAATACGGCTAAGGTAATTTTTTCCTGGAAATGGAAATAAGACAATTGTTTTTTCTAGAATAACACACACCTTTTATATACATGTCTTATTTATTAAATATGTTAATGATATAGATTGATCTACGCTTTAAATTTGTACATCAGACGCTAACCAAATTCATACTAAATACAAACATTTTAATAAGATTCGTTGAGAACGATTGCTTTAATTGGACGTTGACAAATAAAGGGAAGTTAGATCTCACGTTCTACCAGAGTCCGTAACTAGGGAAAGCCACCATTTTGAATTCCTAATGTCTGCATGCATGTCTGGATGGTGTCTACAGAAAAGTGAATAAAGGGCAAATAGTGACAAGTAAAGGGTTAAAAATATAATTAAAAGTAAAATACAAAAAATACAAAACTGCAAGAAAAATTCGAAGTTTATAGACCTTAATGATATGACAAAATCGAAAGCTCGAACATACCAAACGAGTCAAGAACAGCAACTCAAATAACTAAATAATTGTCTTGGATTGATGGATAGTGAAATAAATATAGGCAACAGTAGTATACGGCTGTTCAAAAATCCATAAATCGATAGAGAAAAAACAAATTCGGGTTCAAACTAAAACTGAGGGAAACGTATCAAATATAAGAGAACTACGACACAACAAAGACACAACACCGAAATGTAACGCACACTAAAACTAACTATAATGTAACAATTGCCATTTTCCTGACTTGGTACAGGGCATTCTATGAACAAATGGTGGGTTGAACCTGGTTTTGTGGCATGCCAAACCTCCCGCTTTAATGGTAGTGTTAAAAAGTAAAATCACAAAAATACTGAACTTAGAGGAAAATCAATTCGGAAAGTCCATAATCACATGGCAAAGTCAAATAACAAAACGTATCAAAAACGAATGGACAAGAACTGTCATATGCCTGACTTGGTACAGGCATTTTCAAATGTAGAAAATGGTGGATTAAACCTGGTTCTATAGCGCTAACCCTCTCACTTTAATGACAGTCTCATCAAATTCCGTTATATTTTCATTGATGCGTTAAATAAACAGAAACAATAAATAAAATAGTCAAAATATGGGTAAATCAGTCATCATCGTATAACAATTTTAAAAGGAACAATTTAACAGAACACAAAAACACCTATCTACGAACACATTCATTGATTTGAGTGTCTGACGTCAGAAATTTTATACGTCACATAAATTTGTCGTTCAATGTGCATACAAACAATTTTAAAAAGTACATACTAGGCAATGTTAGCATACAGGGTTAAAACATCAAAAGTATGTAAGAATAAAATTCAGAAATAGACCGAGATTTAAACTAGTCTAGTCCAAAATAAATGCAACAGTAGTATACCGCTGTTCAAAATTCATAAATCCATTGACAAAAAACAAAATCGGGGCAACAAACCAACAACGAAGGAAACGCATTAAATACAAGAGGAGAACAAAAGTTATATATAGAATTTATAAGAATCCACAAATAGTTAATTCCACTACGCGATTGAATGATTTTGGCGTTTGTGGTTCAACGTATTCGTCCCCGAGGGTATCACCAGCCCAGTAGTCAGCACTTCGGTGTTGACATGAATCTCAATTATATGGTCATTTTTATAAATTTTCTGTTTACAAAACTTTGAATTATTCGAAAAACTAAGGATTTTCTTACCCCAGGAGTAGATTACCTTAGCCGTATTTGGCACAACTTTTTGGAATTTTGGGTCCTCAATGCTCTTCAACTTTGTATTTGTTTGGCTTTTTAACTATTTTGATCTGAGCGTCACTGATGAGTCTTATGTAGACGAAACGCGCGTCTGGCGTATAAAATTATAATCCTGGTACTTTTGATAACTATATTGTTATTCATTATAACATTAAAATGACAAACTTACAAGACAGGGTTACAATAAATAACCAGATAAATAGGAGAACATATAGGACAGAGATACAAACGAATAATAGCCATCAAAAGGTAACAGGTTAAACAATATTTTTATACGCCAGACGCGCGCTACATCCACACAAAACTATACTCAGTTGTAAAAGTTTGAAAAGCCATAACAACTACAAAGTTGATGTTCGCCGAGGACCAAAAGTTCCAAAAAGTTGTGAAACTAAGAATAGAGAAAAATGGATTACAAATTTAGGAAAAACAACATTATAGGACTTCTTTCTAGACCCTCCTACACTATACATTAAAAATTGTGAACAATACTGATTTTGTATTCAAAAATACATTGCTTAAATACATACCAATGTATCAATGCCTAGAAAACATGTTTGCTACTTTACATTGGTAGGCGATGAACATCGTAAGGAAGCTTCAACGCGACTTAAATTATTATCGTACTATTTCTATGTAAGATCGCCGAGGGATAGGTTTAAAAATGCACGAGAACAGACCAATGCCATATAAGAGATTTAAAATAACAATTACAGCATAACTGTCATTAATAGATGTAATCCATATATGTTGTGACAATACAGTTTTGAAATAAACAATTAAAAAACTAACGATAATGTATTTAAATAATTCAAAGTTAAAGTAAAAACAAAACGATTAACTTGAACTGATTGTTTTTGATATAATATAAACATGTCGATATTAAATAAAAGAAAATAACATATCAGGAAGAAGTAAATAATGTTCTGATTTAAAATATATGTTTTTTGTCTAACTCCAATGCATTTATTCCCAATTGTGAATTTTCCAGCAGCGCCTGCATACGGAGTATACCCAACTGATACGGTATTTCCGTGCTTGTATTTTCTATTATGCTTTCCTTGATAGAGGGTTGCTTCTCACAAGGAAGCTATTAAATCTAGAGTTCCAAATGGTAAAGTTGAAATCACCCCTCTGTAAATTTTATGTACGCCATCACGAGGTGATTGAATGTTATGGAATAACCGTTTAACAGATGATATCGGATATTTTCCGTACGTCGTTACTACAATCCCCTTCCCTTTTCATGAATTTGACCTACCGAACTTTACTATTTAACAGGTTTGTAATAGCATGAGTAACACAACGGGTGCCACATATGCAGCAGGATCTGTTTACCCTTCTGGAGCACCTGCGATCACCCTACTTATTGATGGGGTTCGTTTAGCTTAGTCTTTACTTTTCTATGTTGTGTCATATGTACTATTATTTGTTTGATTGCTTTTTTAGCTCACCTGGCCCGAAGGGCCAAGTGAGCTTTTCCCATCACTTGGCGTCCGTCGTCCGTCGTCCGTCGTCCGTCGTCCGTCGTCGTTGTTAACTTTTACAAAAATCTTCTCCTTTGAAACTACTGAGCCAAATTTAACCAAACTTGGCCATAATCATCATTGGGGTATCTAGTTTAAAAAATAGGTTCGGTGACAACCAACCAAGATGGCCGCCATGGCTAAAAATAGAACATAGGGGTAAAATGCAGTTTTTGCTTATAACTCAAAAACCAAAGCATTTAGAGCAAATCTGAGTTAAATTGTTCATCAGGTCAACATCTATCTGCCCTGAAATTTTCAGATGAATCGGACGACCCGTTGTTGGGTTGCTGCCCCTGAATTGGTAATTTTTGGGAAATTTTACTGTTTTGGTTTATTATCTTGAATATTATTATAGATAGAGATAAACTGTAACAGAAATAATGTTCAGCAAAGTAAGATTTACAAATAAGTCAACATGACTGAAATGGTCAGATGACCGCTTTAGGAGTTATTGTCCTTTATAGTAAATTTTTAACCATTTTTCGAAAATCTTAGTAATCTTTTACAAAAATCTTCTCCTCTGAAACCACTGTGCCAAATTAATCAAAACTTGGCCACAATCATCATTGGGGTATCTAGTTTAAAAAATGTGTTCGGTGACCCGGACAACCAACCAAGATGGAAGCCATGGCTAAAAATAGATCATAAGGGGTAAAATGCAGTTTTTGGCTTATAACTCAAAAACCAAAGCATTTAGAGCAAATCTGACGTGGTTAAATTGTTCATCAGGTCAAGATCTATCAGCCCTTAAATTTTCAGATATATCGGACAACCCGTTGTTGGGTTGCTGCCCCTGAATTGGTAATTTTACTGTTTTGGGTTATTATCTATAAAAGCTATTATAGATAGAGATAAACTGTAAACAGCAATAATGTTCAGCAAAGTAAGATTTACAAATAAGTCAAATGACCGAAATGGTCAGTTGACCTCTTTAGGAGTTATTGCCCTTTATAGTAAATTTTTAACCATTTTTCGTAAATCTTAGTTATCTTTTACAAAAAATCTTCTCCTCTGAAACTACTGGGCCAAATTAATTAAAACTTGGCCACAATCATTTTTGGGGTATTTAGTTTAAAAAATGTGGCCGGTGACCTGGCCATCCAACCAAGATGGCTGCCACGGCTAAAAATTAGAACATTGGGGGTAAAATGCAGTTTTTTGGCTTATAACTCAGAAACCAAAGCATTTAGAGAAATTCTGACTGTGGTAAAATTGTTTATCAGGTCAAGATCTATCTGCCCCTAAATTTTCAGATGAATTGGACAACCTGTTGTTGGGTTGCTGCTCCTTAATTGGTAATTTTAAGGAAATTTTGCTGTTTTTGATTATTATCTTGAATACTATTATAGATAGAGATAACCTGTAAACAGCAATAATGTTCAGCAAAGTAAGATTTACAAATAAGTTAACATGACTGAAAGGAGTTATTGTCCTTTATAGTCAATTTTTAACAATTTTCATAAAATTTGTAAATTTTTACTTACATTTTCCACTGAAACTACTGGGACAAGTTCATTATAGATAAAGATAATTGTAAGCAGCAAGAATGTTCAGTAAAGTAAGATGTACAAACAGATCACCATCACCAAAACACAATTTTGTCATGAATCTATATGTTTCTATTGTTTAATATTCACATATATATACCAAGTTGAGCGACACAGGCTCTTTAGAGCCTCTAGTTTTTTAATTTATAGCCATGACGTTGACAGTTTTATTTTCGATTTATTAGTTTGACTGGACGTCCTTCTGGTATCTTTCGTCCCCCTTTTGTTTTACTACTAAGTTTTTTCGTAGTTTAAAGTGTGTCCTCATGTTTGCCAAATAATGTGCTGAAAAACAAAACATCTGTAAGGTATTATTGCTTACCAATCAATGTCAATAAGAAGTCTGCAAAAAACCTTAAATACACGCCTTCTATTTTGAAAATTAGATATCTTGACCTTGAGACACTAACGTTCTCATCAGCTTGATTAAAAGGGATTAGCTGAAAAGTTTAGTCATTGTCTTAGTTGGTCAGGACCAATGTATTTTTTTTCATTGAAAATGAAGCGTTGATTATTTTCTATTGTAATAAAATACCAGTATAGGTTTATCAAAATAAACTGGCAAATCAAGTCTTTAATAAGTAAAAATATTTTAACATTAAAACGTTTATACATTTGTTTTTTTATGGTCCGTTTGTTGATTGCCTATCTATCTTAGGACAATAATAGGAAGTTAGAGCACACAGAAAGAACCAGTGACCACTGCCGAATAATATGATCCTAATAATTCACGCCCTTACTGGAGACGCCAACGCTTTTGTTTTGTTACCGCGTCACTAATTCGGGTTTTTGATTCGACTTTCCCAATGTCACGTTATTAGTGGTGCTCTCTCTCTCTCTCTCTCTCTCTCTCTCTCTCTCTCTCTCTCTCTCTCTCTCGATCTCGATCGAGATCTAGAGAATGTAGACTCAGATCTAGCAACAGTTAATATTATTATTTTAATATTTTAAGATTAATTAGTGTCCAGTGATATTCACCACTGTTGAAAAAAAAGCTTAAGTTTTCAAAAGTACTGAAACATGCATGTATATAAAAGTAAAATATTTTGCTATTTCATTATCGACTTTTGTGAGATGTTTACATGAGGAAATGGAACAAATAAAATACGTCAAGGTTCAGAACAAAGTTAATCATCAACCCTACGCAACTAAGATCATCAATCACGCCATCGTGTCGGTCAGCCATTCTATCACATTAACAAGACGTCAATGAAGACATATGATCGATGGTTTGAGAAGTTCAGTGTCATATCACACAATATAAGTAACACATAGAGCACACAATTACTGCTTGTATAAATCAAATAGTAGGAGGAGTATTGCAGATTAAATAATACAGTGTTACAGTATCCATTAAGAGGGATGTTTTATGTTCAAACTATTTGTACAATCATCTTCGCTGACTCTGGATATTTTCTGCTATGTTATCGGGTTGTTGCTCAGTCGTTTGAGTTATAGAAACACTTGATTTGATATTTGTGTCTTTAAATTTGTTTTTCAATTAAGATACTAACCTAAGTCGACATAGGTGCCTCAGAAGTTTAGTGGTCTTATATAAAAAAATCTCAGAGGTTTTAAGTTCGGATCCCGCTAGTGGCAGGTGCTTTCAACTTCTACAAAAGTTGCCACTCCGGTGATATTCTAGGTTGTAGTATGACTTTTAATCTCTTAAAATATTCCTTCTGATGTCCATCGCTTACAAATGTAAAGTTACTGTAACAAACATGTTTTTCTAGGCACTAATTTATTGTTAGATAATTACGCAATGCATCGTTATTACGAAATCAGTATAAAGTGGTTTGTGCCAATGACATTATAACTGTTCGAATTTTTAGCTAACACTAATTATCTAACATGAATAAAGATGAAAAAAATAGTAAAGGTCATTTAAAATATATATAACTCACTTGCAAATGTTGTCCATGCTGCTCATATGCTTGAACTCTGCGTTTTGTTTGTGGGTGTTTGTTCCTTATTGTATGACGGCAGTTTTAAGAGGGGGGGGGGGGTGAGACCTCACAAAAGATGTGTTACCCCGCCACAAATCCAATCACCTGTCCTAAGTTAGGTACCCGTAGTTTTTGCAAGTCAAATGTTTTTAAATTTTACTTAGTTTTGATGCTTAGGAGTATATTGTGGTGTCCATCTGCATTGAATTAGTATATGTTATTGTTTTAGGGAACAGCTGAAGCTAGTTTCCGAGTGTGGAGTTTTCCCGCTGCGTTCTATTAGTGGTCTAGCGCTGTGTTGTGCTCTTCTGGTCGGGTTGTCTCCTTGAAACATTCCTTTTTCCATTCTGTATATCACTTCATATGATAAATTAACTGGTTTGAAAATTCAACAGGGCAAACGTTTGTGTAAGTGAGACAAAACTTTATTTTTATTATTAAAAAACCCCATTAATAAATGATATATCAGTGGCATAGATTTAAAGATGGCAGTTTCCGTCATTGAAAAAGAACAAATACCGAATTTGATGAGACTGTTATTAAAGTGAGAGGGTTAGCGCTATAGAACCAGGTTTAATCCACCATTTTCTACATTTGAAAATGCCTGTACCAAGTCAGGAGTATGACAGTTCGTTTTTGATGCGTTTTGTTATTTGATTTTGCCATGTATTATGGACTTTCCTAATTGATTTTCCTCTGAGTTCAGTATTTTTGTGATTTTACTTTTTACCTATATGTTTACACTATTATTTTATTTTAAGTGAGTAATATGTTTATTTAATAAAAGTAATACATACATATATATAATTCCTGGCCCTTATAATGCTCTTCGTACTTTATTTGGCCTTTTCAACTTTATTTTATTTAAACGTCACTGATGTGTCTTTTGTAAAAAACACGCGTTTGGGGCAAATACAAAATTCAATCCTGGCATATCTATGATGAATTTATTCACTAGATGTTACATTTTAGTACGTCATTGTTATCCATTTTGCCACATGTGGAGCAGGATCTGCTTACCCTTCCGGAGCACCTGAAATCACCCCTAGTGTTTTGTGGGGTTCGTGGTGTTTATTCTGTAGTTCTTTATGTTGTGTCATGTGTACTATTGTTTTTCTGTTTGTCTTTTTAATTTTTAGCCATGGCGTTGTCAGTTTGTTTTAGATTGATGAGTTTGACTGTCCCTTTGGTATCTTTCGTCCCTCTTTTTGTACCCATGGTTCTCTATTCTGTAAACCTAAGGAAAACTCTATTACTTACGCTGAAGATGGAAATGAACTTCATGATGTAGACTGTTACAAAGGTATAATTATGTGTGTGAAGAATACATACATCATTAATTTTGCCAATATGCATCAATAAATTATTATCAATATACAATTTTTAAGATTAAAAATGTTTTGTTATATTGGAAAACAAAATAATAAATCACCGGTTTTTAAAGTTAATAGAAAATGGTGATTAAAAGATGTCTGCACTCTTTCAAACAACATTTATTGTACAGAAGGTTATTATGCTTTGGTTTGATACACAAAGCTGACGTGAATCCATTTCTCTATACAACAGGGAAGATTGATGGAGGTTTTAAAATCTAGACGAATTGTTATGAAAAATGGAGAAAACAAAAACCTTGTTAATTGTCCATTCGTTTGATGTGTTTTATCTTTAGATTTGCCATTTGGTTAAGGACTTTCCTTATTTAATTATCCTCGGGGTTCAGTATTTTTGTGATTTTACTTTTCACATATTATGTTTATCAATCACCTGCCTACATATGTTAGGTAAAAGGCCTACTTGAACAGGAAAATCTAAACCTCAAACGCATCACGTGATTAGAAACATGACTTGGTACCGGTATTATTTTTATGTAGAAAATGGTGGACGAAACCTGGTTTTATAGCTAGATAAATCTCACACTTCGTCTTTTAACTGTTGTATGGCAGTCGCCGAAAATAAAAATTATGTCTTGATCCCAAAGCTACTTTTGATTTTGTGTTGTTGGATTGCTGTTCCATTGATGTCTCGTTGATACCACCAATGACCTTTTATTGATACGATAAGTTAATGTAGACTTATGTTTTGTTAAATATACATTTGTGGAGGCAGAATATTATAATCCATTAAAGATAGAACAAGCAAAAACGAAGAATAGGCTGGTCCTCTTCTTGCAACATACGGATATCCTAGAGCCAAACAAATAAAGAACAGAGAACCAGTCTACATGAAGACGGTTAATTGATTTTAGAGAATCAAAATGAATAATGGAATAATTTCTTTTTTATTGGTTCTTAAAACGTAACTATACGCGTTGTCAATCACCCCTTTGACATTTTCAAACCCAACGGCTACTTGAAACTCATTTCGTTTTTTATGACAGCGTAGGCTTCGTGGGCAAATACATCTACTAGATGATACATGGAAATATCATATTCTAAATCCCAAAATATCCTGTTATTTTATATCATTAGATAAATAATATAGTATACACACGGACATATATTGCGTCTCAATTTGCTTTTTAATAAAAAAAAAATAATTTGATTATACTTGTTGATTGTATTTTCAAGTCAGTAGCAGTGGCATAACTTTAGAATGCTTTTGAATCCCAAAATTCAAACAATGTGACATTTCGTGCTGGTGTTTTTTTAATTACATTGATTGTCTCTGTGTGAAAAAAAAAATCACAAAAATACTGAACTCCGAGGAAAATCCAATCGGAAAGTCCCTAATCACTTGGCATAATCAAATGACAAAAGACATAAAAACGAATGGACAACAACTGTCATATTCCTCACTAAGTACAGGCATTTTCAAATGTTGAAAATTTTGGATTGAACTTGGTTTTATAGCGCTGAACATCTCACTTGTACGACAGTCGCATCATTTAATGATATTGATAATGATGCGTGAACAAAACAAACAGAATGTGACATGACTCTATATTAACGACAAAGTCAAAACAAAGACTTTTAAAAACATTGCATTTACTTCTCTTTCAATGAAACTTTCATCATTTGTCATAGTTCATCGCCCAGTCGAATTTGAAGGACAATAACGGTAAACGGGACCTCACAACCAGATAGGATCCATTTGGCTGAAGATTGACTGAAAGGTGTTTACTGCTACTTATGTTCTTTGTCATGGCGGTGCATTTTATTGAAAGAGGAAGCCGATATGTCCGTAGAGAACCATCTACCTTAAAATAGGATAAAAGACAGATATACGAAAAGGAACGATAAAAACGCTGCAATTACAAAAAAGACCAAAGATCACCAAATTTAAGACAAAAGACACGAGAGGGACGATCATTAAGGAAAAAGACCCAAAAATGATCGATAAAAAAGGCAGAAGACTACAATAGGACGATTCAAAAGTCCAAGTTAAACTTAAATAAATCTAATATATAGTTGTAGAAAACATGCATTATGGGAGCCTCTAAACACAAAAAGCAATATCTATTATTGCATATAACATTAAACATGTAATATAAGGAGAAATATTAAAATCTATATAATATCAGTACTTGTATACTATAGAAAGTATTTATCATAACATCCCCAGAAGACGCAATGAGGGTGATAATGACTTAATCAATCTATGAACCTTTATTCACAAATCAAATAATATGAATTGAACATGAAATATTCATCAAATAATCACAATGTAATACCAAAGGAATTGATGTAGTTATAAATATCGTAAGATCATTATAGTTTATTGATATTCTAGATTATAAATGAAAGTTGATTGAACTATAATGGCAATTGTCCTTGAATATCAAGTAATTTCAGAGATATCGGGAATTATCATTAAATATCAAGTAATTTCAGCGATATCGGCATGTACATAACATCGTCCTTTATCATCGAATATTAAACAACTTCAGAAACGTTGGCATGTACATTGTCATCATTGTTCATTATGTATCAAATTATTTCAATGATTTAAGCAGACACAGCGTCATCATTTGTCATTGGATACCAAATAACCTCCGTTATATAGGCATGTAGAACGTCATCATTTGTCATTGGATACTAGATAACCTCCGTGATATAGGCATGTAGAACGTCATCATTTGTCATTGTATACTAGATAACCTCCGTGATATAGGCATGTAGAACGTCATCATTTGTCATTGTAAACTAGATAACCTCCGCGATATCGGCATGTAGAACGTCATCATTTGTCATTGTATACTAGATAACCTCCGCGATATCGGCATGTAGAACGTCATCATTTGTCATTGGATACTAGATAACCTCCGCGATATCGGCATGTACAGTGTTAATATTTGTCATTGGATATCAAATATCTTCGGCGATATCGGCATGTAGAACGTCATCATTTGTCATTGAATATAAAATAACCTCATTGATGTCGACATGCTCAGTGTCAATATTTGTCATTAAATATCAAACAAATTCAGCGATGTTAGCCCGTGCAACGTCATAATTTGTCATTCAAAATTCCTCAATCTATGATGCATGTTTCTAATATGTTCAGTTATTCATCTTGTCTAAATTTTAATGAAATTTCAAATTGTAGGGTACATTGGAGGAATTTACGGATCTGCGGAATTAACTTTGGAGTTATATAGAATGACAATAACTTGGATTACATTTTGCATATCACAGTAACACATTACTTTTAAAGATATCAAACACGTGTCGAACTGTTATCGATGCGTTAACTACGCCTTTTTATTTGTGCTTGTTCATTTCTTAACTTTTACCTCCATTTCTAGATGTAAAAAATACAAACAAAACGTAAAGATAACACATTTGTTACATTTAAGTAATGCAGCAATTATTAAACAAACTTAATTGTGTCAAATACCATGCACGACATATACATATATTGTTTACTTTTACAAATTATGACTTGGATGGAGAGTTGTCTCATTGGCACTCATACCACATCTTCTTGCAGTGTGAACGGAAATAGACAATGATCTCATTATAACAGTATTTGATATTTATACACGTGAGAGGTTTAACTGATTTTAAAACCTACATACACAAATGCCTGTATCAAGTCAGGAATATGATAGTTGTTATTCATTCGTTTAACGTGTTTTATCATTTGATAATCCCATTTGAGAAGGGACTTTCCGTTTTGAATTTTCCTCGGATCTCATTTTTTTTTACTGTTTACATTATCATTTTGTTATTTGAATCATCATAGGTTTAATAATTACAATTTTGTACGCCAGTCGTAAATTTTGTCGTATAAAAAACCCCCAAAAAACACACTCATCAGTGATTCGGAATGGTTTGTTATTGGTCTTGAAAAGAAATAATAACCAAGAAGTTTAATGCAATTGTATCCCAGATTGTCTTCTTTAATAACACAATGTTTACTGCTGTACTTGTATTTTGATGTTTTGACATATTTATCTTCTATGTCTGTTTGTTTTGTTCACGCATCGTTGTCGATATAATGGAATTTATTGCGACTGTCATACTAGTGATAGATTAATCTAACTATAAAACCAGGTTTAAACAACCATTTTATACTTAATAACATTCTTGTTCCATTCTTTTGATGTGTTCGAGCTATTGATTTTGCCATTTGATTAGGAACTTTCCGTGTTGAATTTCAGTCTAATATTTTTGTGATTGTCATTAAATATATTTTTTTTTTATAAAATTAACTGTTCAATTGTTTTTGACAAATCTTTATGTTTTTTTCATTTCTTGTTTATCTTCATCATAACTGTCTGAAAAAAAAGTAAAATCAGAAAAATACTGAACTCAGAGGAAAATCAATTCGGAAAGTCCATAATCCATAAAGATGGTTTGGGTAAAAAAACACAATACTAATGTTTGTTTTAAAGAAAAATCTACCAGTTTCAAAAGGCATTTGTGTGTGTGCTTTTTTTAATTAATTTTTTAATTAATTAACACTTATTCATAGCATCTTTCTACTACTATACAGACCAACTTCATATCATCATGATAACAACTTATTTCGTAGACACGTTAATTAAAACACGCTAATCACCTTTATGCTATAAATTATTCATAGAAAAATTCAGTAGACAGTAAAATGTGAGATTCCATCAATCACAAATATCCTGGAAGTGAGGAACAAACATAATAAAAATGCCCTCACTTATCTTATTCTAGGTACTCTAAGGTTAACATGTTAAATGCTAATCAGAGTTTGATTGGGTGTAGGGGGCAGTGACCACCCTTTTATGTAGGTACATTGGTCTGTAAGTGTTTTACTAGTTCGAATTTCTGAGTTAAATGGCCATTGTTATATTATAGTTCGTTTCTGTGTGTACTACATTTTATCATTGTGTCGTTTATTTCTCTTATTTTTGAGTGTAAATTCACATTGCGATAAGACGTGTCACGGTACTTGTCTATCCCAAATTCATGTATTTGGTTTTAATGTTATATTTGTTATCCTCGTTGAATTTTGTCTGATGCTCAGTCCGTTTCAGTGTGTGTTACATTTTAGTGTTATGTCGTAGTTCTCCTCTTATATTTAATGCGTTTCCCTCAGTTTTAATTTGTTACCCCGATTTTGTTTTTTGCCCATGGATTTATGAGTTTTGAGCAGCAGTATACTACTGTTGCCTTTATTTAGAAAATTAATATAGACTTAAATTCCAACAGTTTATGAAATTATGAAATATACTTCAGGTTTTCATTAAAAATGATGATAAAATGTAGAAGTATTGTATTTTAATGAATAAAGTTGAAGTTATTTTTCCGTAAATTTTTAAAATCAAAAAGAAAAAATAAAGTATACTTAATTTATCAATTCAATGTCCTTGTAGCGAACCATTTATATACAAAACAATACGCTATGATTTTGCAAAACATCATTTTTATTGCTTGATGTTTTTGAAACTATGTCCCCATTATTGACTTTAGTAGTGTGCCTACAAATGCAAATGTTCGATATGGAATTATTGAGAAAACTTTTTATTATAAAAACAATCAGGTAATTTCTAACATATTTTTATAGAAAAAAGTAAATTTAAACATATGATTTGTAAGGATTTTTCTATTATTCACTTAAAAATATTATGTAATAATATTGCTCCTTTTGTGTCTTTTTTGCTAAATAATTCTCATATTAGGGTTATATAGGTTTTGAATTAAAGAAAACAATATTTCGGCTAAAAGTTAAAGATTAAAGAAAAATGGGATGCTAAAAAATAGAAAATAAGGACAAATGATTAAAACTAAAAGAATGAATAAAGGAGAATAGCCAAAATTTATCTTTCTACATTCATTAATCATTTCATAAATGCTTAAAACAGAACATCTGGTCTGTTTGATATTCTGATATCCTATATAATATGTAAAGAAAAATCTCGTAACCAATAAACGTAACGTGTTCTTTCTATCGCTATCGTGTAGCGAAAATCATATAGCTTTACAATTTTGTTTTGTATATTGTCAAATGATTTGTAACGGAGAACACTAACGTAATATTAATTATATTTGATAAAGAATCTAAATCATATAAATCCCTTTCAGTCTTGTATCCTTGATAAGTTTTTGTTTCCAGCTAAATGTTTTTTTCCATGAATACATTTCCTATCAATGATCGTTTGCTATGATAACATCGACTACAGCACTGATTCGTAAATGAAAAATGATATCCAGCCTAAATTGCAATCTATGGAAATTTCTGTCAGAGGATCATTGATTTGTTTGTAAAACTGAATATTTACTACAACAACTAAAGCTTCCGATTGACCTACACGACGTAAACAAATAAAAATAACGAACTCCGAGAAAAATTCAAAAAAGTCCTTAACCAAATGGGAAAATCAAAAGCAAAAAAAAACACATCCCACGAATCGATAGAAACTGTCATACTCCTGACTTGGAACCGGCATTTTCGTATGAAGATTAAAGTTAAAAGTGCTTTAATCTGCTTTATTATTATTTTTTGAAGTTTTCAAAACCGGGTTTTAAAGCTAACTAAACTTTCAACTTGTATGCCAGTCGCATAAAATTTCATGAATATACAATTATAAACTATTGACATTAAATAATGGCTTGAAGATCGTGTATATTCCTTATTTTTCTCAGAAAAAGTCTGCGTAAGCATGCAACTTTGTTAGTGGTAGTCACATTCCCTATTTGACTGTTTGTAATTTTTTGAGAATTTGATTGCATCTGTTCAATATATACATAAATTTATAAACTATTGACGGATGGTTGACCGTTATGGAATACCCGTTTCACACATGAAATCCGTTTTGTTCCTTGTGTTGTTACTACAATCCCGTTCCCTTTTTACGGATGTGACATACCGAACAATTAGCTATAGGAAGACTATTTACCGGGTTTGTAATAAGATGAGTAACTAGACGAGGGCCACACGAGTAGCAATATTTTCTTGCCCTTCCGGAGCACCGGAGATCATACCAGGCCTACTTCGATTTGTCCAACTCGGGTTGATTCGAGTTCTGAGATCAATATTAATGCGTATTTGTGCAACCTTTCCAAATCGAAGGAAAAAGTCTTCCATCAAGTAGAATATAATAAGGAAGTGAAAATATTGTTTCTTCTGAGCATAACAAACCCATTACGTCTCAGAAAGAGGATTCCTGATTCTGTATACTGTTGAAAAATAGTGTGTAAGAGAAAAATAATTGTGTGAAAAAAATCGTTCTGAGAAAAAAAATCTGTTTTATTTATAAACATCACTGACAGTTGTTCTACACATGAGCAAAATTGGTTCAATCCAAAATACAAGCAAAAATAAATTCCCCTTGTAAGAGACTTTAATATTTTCGTTGTGTTTTTACAAAAAAGAGTTATTTTGGACAATTGTTCTTTATTGCTACTAGTTGACGACATCTTGAAACTAGACGAAACCTACCCGACCTAGGGTTGATTTTGAGATAACTCGTGTAGGTTAAAAAGGTAAAATTTGGTGGCGGGGGACTGTCGGTTGTCAGTCGAACAAAACTCGACAGACTTTACTACTCCGAGTTGGACGAATCGAAGTAGGCCGGGTTCATCTATCTCCGTCTTTAGTTTTCTATGTTGTGTCCGGTGTACTATTGTTTTTTTGTTTTTTAGCCATGGCGTTGTCTGTTTATTTTCAAACTGTGATTGTGAATGTCCCGCTGGTATCTTTTGCCCCTCTTTTTATACTTTTAGCTGTATTATAGACAGTGGTTACACTAAACAATTGCTTGTTGCCATCTAGATCCGTGACTCTAAAAAGTTTTTTAAATTGCAGCTAATGCAATCTATTCATTATGTGAAATCCTCATTATTTCTAAAAAAATCAGAAATTAATATATAATACATTATTCGTCTATGTATTCTATTTATCTTTGCAATTTCGTCAGTATTACAAAGATGTGTAGGTCGTAGCTATTTCAAATGATTTTAAAACTTAATTATCGAACACTTTTGATTACTAAGCACACCATATAATCAAAACATGTTCTTTGATCAAATGTAAAGCATGTATTTTACGGTTGTCACATGTGGAGTTGTATTTGCCTACCCATCTGGAGCACAAAGAATCATCCTCAGTTTTTGGCGAGGTTAACGTTGCTCACTCTTTAGTTTTTTATTTTGTGTTTTCTTCATTCAGACAGGTGTAGTCTTTGATAACGCTTTTCATTTTTTAGGTTCAGTTTAATTTATTCTTTATGAGTTTGGATGTCCCTTTATTATCTTTCTTCTCACTTTAAATACGCATATCCAACCATATCTAAATTATTTATTTAGCTTCGCTATCAATAAGGGATATTTTGTCGCAAATTAAGTCAAATCTAACGATACTACACAATATAATGGATATAGTGCTTTTAAGTGACCACATTTCTATTAAAATAATGAGTAATGATTCCCGTTATGTGACATATATTTCTACGTAAGTATAAAACCAGAGACACATTATTATATGTCTCTGGCAAAGCGTTAAAATAGCGCAATGTTAAGTCTGGAACTTTGTACATAATGTCAGATTATGTTTCCATCCAATGTTCTACAATATTAATGTTTAATGCCACATTATAACAAGAAAAAGCAAGATTTATGAAAGTTTTATAATGATGAGGTCAAATTATAAATCAGACAAAACCGACTAAAGTACTAATTATTTATGGTTTATGATGTATTAAACTGGATACCAGTACTTTGTATACAGTTTATACTGAAGGATACAAATGAGATATCATTGGAAGTCAGACAAACCGAACTAAGTACTAATGATCCATTGATAAAGATGTAATATACTATATTTATTTTTTTAATTGTATACAGTGTATACGGATTGATACACGAATAAGGTAACTTGAAAATCACAAATCAGACAAAACTGACTAGAGTACTTATGATTTATGAATAGTTTGCTGCCATGTTATTTCGAACCAGTAAAGTGACAATCGGCAGGTACTCTAGACTCTCAGATGTTTCTCTGCAGACACTCTAGCTTCCTTCAAAAATAAAAACTGACCGCCAAAAAGTTGTCCATATGGCGCCTATACAATTAATAAATTAAAAATATACTGATATTGTCTTGACGGGACAAATTTGAGAAGACAACATATAGATTTTCCGTCCTTTTTCTTGTTTTTTGTTTTATTTTATGCAAAAGTGTAAATATGTCTCCTTGATAAACGATTCGATCATATTGGTTTAAAATGTCCTATACTAAGTCCTTTTAGAGAAATTAAAACCAGGAAAAACAAATTCCGGTACGTAAGTGAAACATAAATTTGCCTATGTTCACATCACCGGTTTCGTTGATAAGCAAAAAGTAAAACAAAAATTAATAACTGCACAGTTAAACTAGTATTATCGTTCGCATATATATCGGACATATAATATAATTGAAAGCTTCAAAACACATGCACAGCCAGTTCGGATAAAATTGACAAACGGAATATTAATTTTGTAAAAGAGAGGCATAGATACCAAAGGGACATTCAAACTCATTAGTCGAAAAAATGACATTGCCATGGAATAAAACGATGTAAATAAAATTATTAGATTCAATGATATACTCTTAAATAATGATTACTAAATATAACTGATTAAAATGTATATCGTTTGTTGCTTGTTTTTATATGATATACATTTAAGCAGCAAAACGAAAATTACTTGACTTCCGCATATTTTCAATGCGAAAACTAAGCATATTCTTCAGTAAATACATTTAATTGCCTTTGTTTTATTATAAATTAACCGTTCATAAATTGGGTAAATGAGGGTTGAAAGATACCAGAGGGAAGTCGAACTCATAGATTGAAAATAAACTGACAACGACATGGCTAAAGATATAAAAAAACCAAACAGACAAGTAATAGAATAGAGGACACAACATAGAAAACTAAAGATAAACAACACGAACCCCACCAAAAACTGTGGGTGATCTCATGGGTTTCGGAAGGGTAAGCCGATCCTGCTCCTCATATGGAATCCGTCGTGTTGCTTAAGTTATTACAAATTCGGTTAATAGTGAGAAAGTTGCGCTAAGACCAATGTTATTTTCCTGCAAATATGCATATTTTGATTTTATATGTATTTGGTTTGCAGTCTGGTAAATAAAAATAGAATTTTTATTTCCGTTTAATATTTAATGCTAAAAAAAGCACAGAACAATTTTAAGTCCTTGTGTAGCATACATTTGATTCAATCACATTAAAACTCGCTGTGCCTACAATGACCGTTTGGTTGTTTTAAGTTCCTTGGTTATTAAAGTATATCAAATCATTCCTATATAATAGTAAATGAACATTGAACGTACACGGTTTTGTAACATATTTTTTTCCCTGCGCACCACCATTTAGTTTTAAATCAATATTGGCAATAAACATCAATGAACATCAATAAACGTTTCTTGTTTTATCTGTTGTCCAATTGTATATATCATACAGGATCATACTTTGGTAACAATCTAATAAGCTTATTTAATTACCTAAGCTGTATTTGGCAAAACTTTTAGGAATTTTGGTCCTCAATGCTCTTCAACTTCGTACTTTATTTGGCCATTTTAACTTTTTTGGATTCGAGAGTCATTGATGAATCTTTTGTAGACGAAACGCGCGTCTGGCGTATACACTAAATTTAGTCCTGTTATCTATGATGAGTTTATTTTAAATCATTGACAATGAAAACAAAATGTGAATGCTTTTAAAGCTCACTCTTATTTTGTTGATTGTTAGTAGGAAATTAAAGAATTCTGAAACAAATTTATATATTCTATTGTGGTTGAAATTGAAAATAAAACAAACGAATCACATTCTATCACTATTCGATCAATTAAAAAAATACTTGATCTATAAAACAATCCTACAAGGTTCGTATTTCGTTCAAAAACACTAATATATAACAAACTACTGCAAACACTAAAACCATTCAAAAGAGAGGAGATAGACACCAAAGGTACATTCAAACTCAAAGTCGAAAATAAACTTGTAAACACATCCCCGAAAAACTAAACACGAATCAAACCAAAAAGCTTGGTGATCTCAGGTGCTCCGGAGGGGTGAGCAAATTCACACGTGGAACTCATGAGTAGCTCATGTAAGTAACCCGCTAATCAGTATATTTTGGTAGGTCTTATTCATGGAAGGAGATCGGGATTGTAATTACGACAATAGAAACATCCTTTGTCATCTGTGCAACAGATATGATATAACAGTCAACCAAATCATAATGCGTTTGTAGAATTTCGAAAGGAGGATTCCAATCTCTCCACATGAAACTCTTTGTTTAAAATCTTCCCTGTATCAAGGAAATATCAAAGAAACTCAAACACTTCAATATCGGATCAACAGCAAACTATATAATCAATATACAGGGGATTTTAGATGATTGGAAAGGTGCTTTCATCTATTTGGCACAAAGTTTTGTTATCAATCTACCACGAAAAGTCGTAAATTCTTTTCTCGTCACGTGATTTTACAACAGGTTTTTGGTAGGGTTGTGGTACTTTTTATTAAGTCGTCATTTGCCGAATATATTTAATGCGTTTATTTCTTTTTGCACTAATAGTGTCTTGCCTGCCGCCCTTTACTTTTTGAAAATGTTCTTGGGGCTAGTGATAATCTGTGTTTCTCTAGGCGACCATACCTGATCACGTAAAATTTAACTGTATCGAGTGGAGAAATATCGTAATACACTAGTTGAAGTTGTGGAATCCATATATATCTCAACACTGCTTGTATTTACTTTAAAATATTTGACGTGATTGAACTTGTTGTGTTTACATTCTGTATATAGCTTCCGAAGATTATGTTTCAGCTTCTTAACAATCGTTATTAAATATCGCAATGAAATATTCTAGACATAGTATTGATATACTTTGTGTCCTTTACTAATGCGAAATTCATAAGTACTGAAAATAATTGCAACTTTTTAAGACTCGGAAAGAAATCTGGAGACAAATGCAAGTATTTCAAGTTAAATGATAAGCGTCGAAGCTTGAACAGATATTGGTAAAATAATTTCTTGTACAACTTCTAATTTGTTTTCATTACAATTGCGAACAATTCCGTTTCTTAATCTATTACAGTATTTCTAAATAATAAGACACTTCGAGAGGGGGATCATTCTGTTAGACGACTAGACGTATTGATGGCGTTATAGCTGTCTTGACAATTCAATGTCTTCCCTTGTTGAGGGCAATTATATAGGATGCCAATGCTATCAATCAGAATATAAATCTTAAATACCCAACGAGATTTTAACTTTTTAGAAGGTCACTGCACATTTCGCCGTTTCAAAATATCATGCATTCTGGGTAATATTTTCAGAAGCGTACACCAAAAGTTGTAATTGGTTAAATACTTGATAAATAATAGAAATTTAACATATATACCAATGACGTAACGCTATTTTCATTTTGGTGTCCGAAAAATGATATATCCCATAGTCATTTAGAATTCTAAAAGGCGTATTGTAATACTTATATCATAACATTTGTATATTTAGTATAAATGAAAATAAGAGCAATATTTATAAAAGCTCAAATGATGTGGATCGAAGAAACTATAGATAAAAATACGTCCTTTAATACTAAGCCAAACTAAAACCGTAAAGTCAGTTATAAAACGCTATCAAAGGTACCAGGAGTATAATTCAAAACGTCAGACGTGTTTTTCGTCTCCATAAGACTCATCAGTGACGCTCAGACCAAAATAGTTAAAAATCCAAACAAGTACAAAGTTGGAGAGCATTAAGGACCCAAAATTTCAAAAAAGTTGTTCCAAATACGGCCAAGGTAATTTATTCCTGGAATAAGAAAATCCTTAGTTTTTCGAATAATATATAAGACACTAACTTGACAAAATGTAAACCATACAACAATAAGGAGATGCTGCATGATTGCTCAGAAGAAATACTGAACTCCGAGAAAAATGGAAATTCCCTTCTCAAAATTGCAAACATCAAATGACAAAACGCACCAAACGAATGGACATCAACTGTCATATTCCTGACTTGGAATGTCTAAGTTTCAAACAAACTTGACAATACCATTTTTTTTCCACGTGTAAACATCGTGTGTAGTTGTTTTGTGGAACCAAAAAGATACATAATCGAAAGTTGAAAATACAGTACATTATAAAAATGAATTGAGAAATTTATCTATTAGTTAACTTATAGTTCGTGTCTGTCTGTGTGTGTTGCATTGTCGTTTGATTTTTTTGTTCTCCTGTTTTTTTCTTGATTTTCTGTTAAAAATGATGTTTTTTTTTATCGGTTCTAGTTTGTAACCCGGATTTGTTTGTCTTTAACGATTTATGACTTTTGAACAGCAATATACTATTGTTGCATTTATTTACATTACAACTACTGTTCGTAGATTGATAATAAAATGTCTATATATATCATTTATCATTCTATCAATAAAATTGACAGCAAATACCTTGAACATGTTGAACTACAAATATGATATCGATGCATTTCACAATAAATGTCTGATCCTTGGAGGTCAACGTACAGGGAATTTTTTGACTGATTAACTTGTTCAGATAAACAATCCCAGTTTAAATCAAATGTTAAACCAAGTAGAAAGTTGTACTTGCTTATCTATATTTATGCTGTACATAGATTTGCTAATTCTATTTCCCATTTATAATATTCAACATGATTATAACATCATATATCAAGGTGTAATACCACCAAATCAAGTTAAAAAAAAAAAATACCACCAAATCATCGCACGTCACATCCGGTTGTATACATAATAAAATTGAGAATGGAAATGGGGAATGTGTCAAAGAGACAACAACCCGACCAAATAAAAAACAACAACAGAAGGTCACTAACAGCTCTTCAATGTAGCAAGAAATTCCCGCACCCGGAGTTGTCCTTCAGTAGGTCTAAAAAAATATTTGATAGTTGTAGAAAATAAACCCTGCATTTCAATGCACTTCAATATTTCGGAGTCATGAACATGTATATTGGGTGTCTGAAAGCATCATTCTTTTTTTATTTGATGGTCTTATAAAATACATTGGAACGTTAAGGTAACATAGTTACCAGTCAATAACAGTGTAAACATTGTGTTGTGTACTTCTGGGGATGGTTACTTTCTTATATGCAATGGAATGTAGTGTGAAATGTTTACTGTAGCACTGGAAAGGATTAAAATTGTGAATGGAAATTGGGAATATGTCAAAGAGACAACAACCACAGCAGACGGTCACCAACAGGTCTTCAATGTAGTGAGACATTTCTGCACCCGTAGGCGTCCTTCAGTTGGCCTCTAAACAAATAAATACTAGTTCAGTGATAATGAACGCCATACTAATTTCCAAATTATACACAAGAAACTAGAATCAAAATAACACATGACTAACAAAGGCCAGAGGCTCCTGACTTGGGACAGGCGCAAAACAGTAGCGGGGGTTAAACATGTTTGTGAGATCTCAACCCTCCCCTTATACCTCTAGCCAATATAGAAAGGTAAAACTTAATACTTAATACTTGCAAAGTATTTCTTTGGTTGGAATTAAGGTAAATACTGTACAATTTAACAAAGACTAATAGGGAAAAATCAATTGTGGTATTACACCTATTTAGGGAAACTACTTGTGCACGCGTGACCTTATTGTTCTTTCATTTTTAAAGTTATTACTTATTATAACCAGTTCTCAAATTGTAAACATGGACTATTTGGAATGGATCGAGACATAGAAAGCACGTTTGAGGTAAAATTGTCTTAAAACGGGTGTTTACGGGTGTTTACTAAGTCAAATCGGTGGACAGACAAGGCTGTATTCAGTTTACTGTGTCAAACTTTAAATCACCTTTACAGTTTTGTTTATCTACAACATGTGATTATTTTCATTTCAGTGTTAACCATGTTCTGAAGAGCCTTCTGTTGAAAAATCTTATATGTGGATTGGTCTGCAGATGACACTTCAGCATTAATAAAATCAACGGTACCAAGTTTGTTGCACCAGATGCGCATTTCGACAATACATGTCTCTTCAGTGATGCTCGTGGCCAAAATATTTGAAATCCAAAGCTTATATAAGAGATGAAGAGCTAAAATCCAAAAGGTCCAAAAAGTATAGCCAAATTCGTGAAAGGAATCAGAGCTTTGCATGAGGCAGATACATTCCTTAATTTATAATAATTTTTAATATTTTGTAACAGCAAATTTTAATAACACAAAAAATCCGTATTTTCATGCCAGTACCGAAGTACTGGCTACTGGGCTGGTGATACCCTCGGTGACTAATAGTCCACCAGCAGAGGCATCGACCCAGTGGTAGTAATAAAATCAACGGTACCAATTTTGTTGCACCAGATGCGCATTTCGACAATACATGTCTCTTCAGTGATGCTCGTGGCCAAAATATTTGAAATCCAAAGCTTATATAAAAGATGAAGAGCTATAATCCAAAAGGTCCAAAAAGTATAGCCAAATTCGTGAAAGGAATCAGAGCTTTGCATGAGGGAGATACATTCCTTAATTTATAATAATTTTTAATATTTTGTAACAGCAAATTTTAATAACACAAAAAATCTGTATTTTCATGCCAGTACCGAAGTACTGGCTACTGGGCTGGTGATACCCTCGGGGACTAATAGTCCACCAGCAGAGGCATCGACCCAGTGGTAGTAATAAAATCAACGGTACCAATTTTGTTGCACCAGATGCGCATTTCGACAATACATGTCTCTTCAGTGATGCTCGTGGCCAAAATATTTGAAATCCAAAGCTTATATTAAAGATGAAGAGCTATAATCCAAAAGGTCCAAAAAGTATAGCCAAATTCGTGAAAGGAATCAGAGCTTTGCATGAGGGAGATACGTTCCTTAATTTATAATAATTTTTAATATTTTGTAACAGCAAATTTTAATAACACAAAAAATCCGTATTTTCATGCCAGTACCGAAGTACTGGCTACTGGGCTGGTGATATAAATATGTATAACTAATGTCATGTGGTTTTTTTTTTGGCCGCAAACGTGTAGAATTTGCCATTGTGCCATCTGCATTTTGCACTGACAATAAATCATCTAAACACTTATTTGCTCTGGATTTATACACATCAGAATCCAGTCTCACATACTTAAACTTAATAATTCTTACCATTTTTTTTTACCAGCATCCCAATGGATATAACCCTTTTTAAAAACATTTGAGATATGTTTTTTACTCTTTCTCTCCATTTTCTAATGTAAAATACCAGAAAGTGGACTTTTTGTGTAAATCTATTAGAAATATACGGTTATGAGTAAATGAAAAGACTTTGATACAGTAACATTACATGATTGACTGAAAGGGAACCGTTATTTGTCACACTAGGGGAACAGACCAACAACTCAAGTTACACTTAAGACTTATAGAAACTTCCGTGAAGACTGTTAACATTTATAGAGACAGCTCTTTCAGCTTAACACTTTAATTATTGATTTAACATTACATTTATTTCATTTTTTGGGGAAAATAATCACATTTGTTTTATTTTTTTAGACAAAAGATATCAGATTTTGATGAAAAAAGAAGGAAGAAGGAAAAATGTACCAAAACAGACCGACAGACCTTTAAAACAACTCTTAAAGGTGCAATATAAAATTGTTTATCATCTTAAAGTTGTCTTTTGTATTGTATTGAATTGTTTGAATGCATAGATCATGAGTATATGATCAGATATTAGTCAACACTGCATTTTATAATGATACACTGAAATTAGGAATTTTGGAAGAAATTAGACTGACATTGCCGTAGCATATGACCTTACATTATAGTGAATTTCTCTGAAACTATAGCTCTGACTGAGACAAACTTGACAGTTATGCTAGAAATAACTTGTAATTGGAGGGAAAAAAATTACAATAAGTTTATATGACATTTAGGTGTTCTTTAGGTGTAATACCACCAAATCATGGTACGTCACATCCGGTTGTAAGTACGAAAGTAGGCCTAAAACTATATTCCCTTGAATTTGACCGTTGTAAAAAAACAAACCCTGCATTTTAATGCACTTAACTTTTTCAGAGTCATAAACACGTATATTTGGGTCTGAAAGCATAATTTTTTTTTATTTGATGGTCTTATGGAATATTTTGGAACGTTAAGGTTACATAGTTTCCAAAGCAGGTAACCAGTATAAACAATGTAACAATTGGGTTGTTTACTTCCGGTGATGGTTACTTTCTTATATGCAATGAAATGTATTGTACAATTTTTACTGTAGCACTGGAAAGGAATAAACTTTATACATGCAAAGTATTTTCAAGAAAATACAACAAAGTTTTTGAACTTGAAAAACTTTGGGCCCCTATGCTTATTATTTATCCTGAATGGTAATCTTAAACAACAAAATTTATATCAATATATATCTTTTTCACCTATTTATGGAACAGAGCAAACATGTAATCCTTTTTTTTCTATTATATAATGTAGATATTTCTATATCAAGAGATTTTCAAAAAAGAGAGAAAGAGTCTCAGAAAGAGAGAGAGAGAGAGAGAGAGCGAGAGAGTGAAAGAGAGAGAGGGGAAAAAAAAGAGATTTTCAAAAAAAAAATATTTTCGATTGTGTAAATCTTGATAAAACAATAGTCCTATGTTGTTATATATTTGAAACCCTGTACAACCTTAGTCAGGTGATGCTGTAAAGGTGATGTTAAATCCTGAGTATTGAAAAAATAGATAAAAAATAAATAAAAAGTATTTCTTTGGTTGAAATAAAGGTAAATACTGTACAATCTGTTTAAAAGTGCCAATTTAACAAAGATTAATAGGGAACATAAATGGTGGTATTACACCTCAAGTGGACATTTTTAGAGAACACAGATTTGATACAATTTCACTAATCACAGGTGTGCTGGAGTTGGTCAGCATTCCGTGTTCATCGAAACTAATCTGTAGTATTACAAACGTAATTAAACAAGAGATTGTAAGAGATGTGTTGATGAGGTCTTCATTTTTGTACTATAAAGATTTGATGCCATTTTCTTATTTTTTTTATTTTATGGCTCATCATTCCACCACCCCTCCCTCCATCATGACTCTCTTCTCTTTTCTTTTTTTTTTAATTAGTATCATTAGACCCATAGGTTTCTATTCTGCGAACAACATATGGAAAACTGTACAAAAGATTATTCGTGTCTTCTTCTTTAACAACTAATTCAAGAGAGGCAAGCAATGTTATTTATTGAGCATGTACACATAGAGAAATATAATGTTCTATTTGAAAGTATAGTTACTTTTCCATTTTATCTGAAACCTCCATGCAAAACCATCTATCACTTGTCAATCATCATGATCATCATCAGGCACCAAAGAAAAACAATAACATCGTAGATCTCTATTTTCTTACACTGTCATTAAAACGGGAGGTTTGGCATGCCCACACAACCAGGTTTAACCTACCATTTTTCATAAAATGCCCTATATCAAGTCAGGAAAATTTTATTACATTATAGTTTGTTTCTGTGTGTTACATTTCGCTGTTGTCTCTCTGTTGTGTCGTAGTTCTCTGATTTACGTTTCCCTCAGTTTTAGTTTGAACCCGGATTTGTTTTTTCTCTATCGATTTATGAATTTTGAACAGCGATATATTACTGTTGCCTTTATTTTTTTCATCTCCAAAATCGATAGTACAAGCCTTACAGTCAAGAAATATTTGGAGAACGATTTCGTATTCAAGTTCAAAAATCAAAAAACGAAAATGCTGCTTTGGTGTTTTGGACACAATGAAGTATTCTCCATATTGAGTGAAGTCCTTACAAAAATCAATAGGATAAAATCTCTGCTTGAAAGTGCAACTTGCTGCACTTATAGCGAAAAAAAAAAGACTTCATCTGAGCAAAACCTTATATATGAGTGTGTATATGGGATTACTAAATAGAGAATTATGGGTCAAATTATATAATAAAGAGTGAAATTGAGCAAAAATAAAATAATAGAGAATGATGAGATGCAAAGATATAAAGGCAACAGTATTATACCGCTGCTCGAAACGCATATAACGATAGAGAAAAAAACCAAATCAATGTTGCAAAATAAAACTGAGGGAAACGCATTAAATTTCAGAGGAGAACGACGACACAACGTCAAAATGTAACACACACAGAAATGAGCTAAGCATTAGACACAATCCGATGAGAATAACCAATATAACATTAAAACTAAATACTTGAATTTGGGACAGAAAAACACCGGTACACGTCTTAAAGTTATGTGAATTTAAACTCAAATATAAGAAGAACAGCAATACAACGTAAAAAGTATAACGCACAAAGACACGGACTATAATATTAAAGAGAATAAAGAGGCAAAACGTATAAAGAATAGAGAAAATAATCATAAACCATTGAAGAAAAAATTCAGAACCTAATATATTTCAGATTATTGATCAATTTGTGATTGATTCCTTGCAACGAACGTTACACTTGTTTTTTATTATTGCACAAAAGATTTAGCCTTGGACAGACTTTCAATATATGCTCAGAAGCCACGTTTTTTTTCTATCAAGAGCTGTTTCTTATCTAAGTGATTGCTTTTTATAATTTTTCCCATTGCCTACAGTATTAATATTGAAAATATAATTAGTGAAGCGCTCTTATACGAAAACCAAAATCAATGTCATACAATATCTAAGGTCATTATGACTTATAGTTGTTTAAGGCAATATGATATTTGAATGTTGCAGAAATCCAAATTCATTGCATTATAAATTGTTTAACAGTCTCATATTGCATACGTTAATGCACAATAAAAGCGTAATCAATATGTAGTAAATGGAAAATAATTTCTGTTATAAGGGGTTTATTGTGACTGCAATTGTTTCCTTAAAATCTCGATAGATTGACCTGAAAATAAGACATGATATTAAACTGAGTGGAAACTAAAAATTGAGAATGCAATGGGGAAGGTGTCAAAGCGACAACAACCCGACGATAGAGCAGCAAACAGCCGAAGGCCACTAATTGGTCTTCAATGTAGCCAGAAAGTACACACCCTTTCTGAGGCGTCCTTCAGGTGACCCCTTAACAAACATATATACTAGTTCTGTAATAATGGACGTCATACTTAACTCCGAATTATACACAAGAAACTTAAATTAAAACATACAAGACAAGTTTAGAGGCTCCTGACTGGGGACTGGCGCAAAATTGCGGCATGGTTAAACATGTATTTTGAGATCTCAACCATCCCCCTATATCTCTAGCCAATAACAAAACGCACTAAAATACACACAGTAATAATGAATTCAAGTTGAGTCTGAGTCCGATGTCAGAATATGAATATGTATGGTTGAGACGAGCTCATAACATGACACTCTGACACTTTCCATTAGTTTGATGATGTGTTTGAGCATTTAAGTGTGCCATTTATTAAGGAACTAGTGATTTTTTTTTTTAATTCAACAATTTTGTAAGAAAAAATTACCATCAATTATAGCTGATGAAGCCAAATTGGAGCTGCGCTATAATGTGCTGATATAACTTAGCTCATGTATAAAATAACATAAAAAAATATTGCAGACAACGTACAAGAAAGATATAATGAGAAACGTCGTTTTAGTAAGATTCTGTTGAAGTAAAAAGAAGAAGAAGAAGAAAAAAAAAAACGTCGGTTTGTGGCTTAGGAGAAGTTTTGTATACAAAATTATGATACTGAAAAAAACTACGGATGGACAGACACCTGGTTTAACAGCTTCCTTCAATATCTATATCCACAAATATTTGATTCTGATTGATGTAATGGGAACGCTATTGTTTGCAAATTATTCATTTTGCTTTCATAATGACTCTCATGCTATTGTACTCCTTCTGTTATGACTTATTATGAATTATGAATGCTAAACTGTTGGTTTGCTTGAGCAGGGTATCATGTTACACATTGTTTTGTCATTCCCTTTTGGTCAGAGCTTTAACTGTATATATAAATATAATGTTTTAAATCTAAATAACCAAGCGAAAACTTGTCCGACAGTCATAATGCACCGAACCTAATACATGCAGTCATTGAAACCGGGTTCTTATTTGGAAAAAGAAGAATAAGAAGGAGAGTGTTGTTTTACGTTCTTCAAATTATAATTTTTGATAATCACCTGATATTTAATATCAATATTTTGTATGCGTTTATATTTGTGCAGCAACCCCACTTGTTTACTATTTTTAGATTTCATTTTACTCTTGTGCAGCCGATTTCATTTGTAAAATAAACATTCATACGTGTACGAAGTGATAAAAAATATGGATATTGTCTAGGATCGTTAAATCATGCAAATTCAAAATACAAATATGAAATACATCTGTGTATCCGCTAAAACGACACTAGGTCAAATTAAACAATAATGCTTTTTTAAGGTGATTCCTAACACTGCAGGGAGATAACTCTTTAAAATCGGTTAAACGTTATAATTACGTTGTGTTGTTCAGGGGGTATTAAGCTTCTCAATTATCAAAATTAGTGTTTGTCAAAACTGCTATATAACCAGTGTGACTTTTCTGATAAAATTGGTTGGTTCTATTTTTTTTTTTATTTTAGTCAAAGGGTCAAAGTAAATAATAATTTGATGTAATTAAACGAGTCAAATTAGTTTCACTGAAAGTGTTAGGTACCACCTTAAGTTAAAATAAACACTCCTGAGACATTTGTTAAATAACATATAGTTATGCAATATATTGCAACATTAATGTTTTTCTTCGCTAAGCAGGCAGAATTTAAATTTTCACATCAACCAGTTAATAAGCCAATACAGTAAAAAATAGATTAGAAAAGTCGATTGAAGACTTTTCTTGGAATCGGTGTAATCTTAATTCATTGTCTATTGTGTTTCAGCTCGTATTGCATTTGCGTTTGGGATTATTATACCAAGAATCAAGGTGCAGAACTATTTTGTATATCTGATATTCAGTTTCGTGCTTGGAAATTCCTGCTGAACAAATAAGAACGTTCAAAGCACAGTGACAACCATATACGCATCATTATTTCTAAATTCAATTTTTCGATTTTGGTAATGAAAAAATATTTTTGTTTCAATTAAATGTTTAACATATATTGTTTTGGATTTACAATTCCTAATTTGTTCTTAGCTATCTTGTCATTTACCAAAAGAGGTGTTGACAATGAACACATAACAGCAACAACAAACAGTTAGAAATTCGATAATAAAAAAAAATCAAATAAACATAAACCATTAGATAGAAAATGTCTCTAGGTCCTATGAGGAATGTATGAATAGCGCTTTCTAAGAAACATACTTAGCCATAATTTTAATACATTTACTGAAATTACTTTAAAAAGGTATTTTACTAATACTGATACTAATGCTTTGGCTAGCATATAACATTAAAACAAAGGAATTGTATTCGGGCATTCCTTCTTTAGTAGGTGCATTAATTTTTGCACTTTTTTTGTCGTGTTTATAGATTTTCCTTATAAGTTCTGATATGCAGTAGCACTTTATAAACTATTGGTTGGAAGCACTTAAAAGAAAATTATTTTTAGTGAGGATTTATTATTATTCGTTGGATACCAATTTTCGTGGGTTTTCATGGGTACAGGTGAACCACAAATTCAAATATTCAACGAATGACATATTTTCAATAGGCTTTGTATACAATGATTGGCAAAACCACGAAATCAAATATCCACGAATATGCAATTTTTTGCAATCCACGAACCTTGATACCTACGAAAATAAATGAATCCACAGAACAATGATTTGAAAGGTGATCTTTTTGAAACAATATACGTTGCTATATAAATTTTAATTTTGATCTTTCAATTCTGTAAATCAAATGTAATATATTTCAAAATATCAATTTATGAACACGTTTCATCCCATTGTACGTCAAACAAGGAACAATATATCATCAATATTTTATTGATATGCTACCTTATTTCTGTATCATTAGTGCCATTAATATCCACAATAGTAGGATAGGTACTTAGACACAATATGTAACTTTCGGTAACATTGAGCAACTTCTATTTGTTTAAATGATAAAGGAGAACAAATAGTATAGGATTTCATCGATCTTGTTACATGTTTAAACTATGGAATATGATATTGTTTGTAACAAAGTAGTGAGCGATATCAATATCGCTGATGAAAAAAACAGTTGGGCTAATGATATTGAAAAGAGTGGTAAAACACATTTAAATGTTTTTTGTCATTTAAACGACTAGGACAACTTGACTGAGTATGGATTAGCATCGCAGATGATTTATGCATAGCAATCCAACTTATTAAGAGCTAAAGCTGTAACCTCTATACTTCGATTGTATCTTTTCTATCAATTTATGAATTTTGAACATCGGTACTGTTGCGTCTAATTTATAATGAAATCAATTGTACGTTTTACATACATGACATACATGTAGTTAAAATAACTATTTGGGAAAATGTGTAAAGCAAATAAAAATATAATAGAACATAGTAAGGTTTAAGATGTATAATATAAAAGAAATGAACCGAAATCGCCAAAGTACCTCACAGAACAAAAAGAAAACCCACACCAACTTTCGACGCCCGACCCTTTCAAAAAATATGTTTACGCATAAGACGAAGAACAACGAACACCACCAGTTAAGATCCACTAAATTGATAATTTGATAGGGTTGAACCAGTTTTACCTGTTAATAACTAATCCCCTTTAAATATATAATTTTTTTTATTCTGGGTGCTATCCACCCACTACAAAAAAAATCAGTACATTCATCATTTTACGGTGTTTATATATCTCAACTTGTACGATTCGCTCGTGTAACAATGATTTGGATTTTACCGAGAAAAAATTATGTATTACTGAAAAATTATTACACCAGGGTTTTCGATATCATAAACTAGTCAAAACATTTACTAAATTTTATCATCGGTATAATAACATCTTTTCTAAATATAGCTCAACATGCAGACTTCTAAAACGTTCAGGTATTTCACATCCAATGTTTTATGAAAATATTCTTTATAAAGCACAAATGTGTCAGTATTCACCTCAGAAACTAACAAAACCTTTGAACAGACGTATTAAGAAGAGATATAGTTACGATACTGTTGTCAGGTCATTACAGATTGTGTATTTTGGCGTTAATATTGATTCACTTATAGGGTCTTTGCATCGGAACTAAACACATTTATTCAAAAACCAATTGTTGGCATGACACGGGTTATTCTTCTCTTATATGTTATGATGGTATGATACTAAACCCCTTACGGGAAGGATTGTGCCTGATGTTCATATGACGAGATCATAATCTTTCAGTCAGTATAAAAGAGGGACGAAAGACACCAAAGGGACAGTCAAACTCGTAAATCTAAAACAAACTGACAACGCCATGGCTAAAAATTTAAAAAGACAAACAGAAAAACAATAGTACACATGACACAACATAGAAAACTAAAGAATAAACAACACGAACCCCACCAAAAACTGGGGGTGATCTCAGGTGCTCCGGAAGGGTAAGCAGATCCTGCTCCACATGCGGCACCCGTCGTGTTGCTTATGTGATTACAAATCCGGTAAATAGTCTAATTCGGTAGGTCAAATTCATGAAAGGGAAGGGGATTGTAGTTACGACGTAAGGAACATATCCGATATCATTTGTGAAACGGTTAATTGAAGTCTGAAGCTGGCATGTCAATCAATTGCTAGTAGTCTGTTGTTATTTATGAATTATTGTCAATTTGTTTATTTTCTTTGGTTACATCTTCTGACATCAGACTCGGACTTCTCTGGAACTGAATTTTAATGTGCGTATTGTTATGCGTTTACTTATCTACATTGGCTAGAGGTATAGGGGAGGGTTGAGATCTCACAAACATGTTTAACCCCCGCTACTGTTTTGCGCCTGTCCCAAGTCAGGAGCCTCTGGCTTTTGTTAGTCTTGTATTATTCTATGTACAATTTGGAAATTAGTATGGCGTTCATTATCACTGAACTAGTATATATTTATTTAGGGGCCAAATGAAGGACGCTTCCGGGTGCGGGAATTTCTCGCTACATTAAAGACCTGTTGATGACCTTCTGCTGTTGTTTGTTTCTATGGTCGGGTTGTTGTCTCTCTGACACATTCCCCATTTCCATTCCCAATTTTATTCTCAAACCATTTCATGTAAAGCAAGACGACCACTAATTATAGTTATCAAACGAAAAAAGCACATTGATTTTGGAACCTGGTTTAGAAAAGAGGGGCGAAAGATACCAGAGAGACATTCAAACTCATAGATAGAAATTAAACTGATAACGACATGGCTAAAAAAACCCAGACAAATCATAGTTCACACAATACAACATAGAACACTAAAGACTTATCAACATGAACCCCACCAAAATCATATATATATATATATGGCCATGAACAGGAGTGTTAAACTTTCAACAATACTTCTGTTCTGCTACAAAAACGTAAAAACACATATACGATCGATACGAGATTGATTTAAAGTGCATATGAAGTTTATCACTTCCAGGAAAACGTTGGATCCCACTTGCTTCCGATTGACATAGTCTAAGAACGAAGTATGATATTTAACGTATTTGTATTGTCTGATACATTTCCGGCATCATGTATTTATCCTAGAGAGTATAATAAATCATAAGAGAACTTCATAGCTGACGATTTTTTTTTACTCTGTTGTATCTATGTCTTTGACATATGGGCAACTCTTTCAACCAGAGAACACGCAGAGTGCTGCTCTTTATAAAATTCTAAGATGCAACTAATACTGTTATTTGTAGCCTGATCAAAACTCAAAGTTTTTGTGGGGTTCGTGTTGCTTAGTCTTTAGTATTCTATGTTGTGTCTTCCATACTATTATTTGTCTGTTTGTCATAAGGAAATTGTGTACCAAATCAGGAAATTGTGTACCAAAATCATTCATATCGCTTGATATTTTTGAGCTTAGATGTTGCCGTTTGATAATGAATTTTCTGATTCGTATTTTCCTGTGATATTTTTCGTTATTTTACTTTTCTCTCTAGTTTAGGTTCTTTCAGTTTTATTTCTTTTACCATGATGCTTATATATCTACGTGATTCAGTATTTGTTAATAACTTTTGTTTTATTAATGATTTATTTACACTCATACAGACATTGTCAGTTTATTTTCGATTTATGAGTTTGGCTGTCCCTCTGGTATCCTTCGTCCCTATTCCAAGCGTGTTTCGTATAAATTCAACAATCCAGTACACTAATGTCAATGGATCAAGTTTTAAAGTATTATTCTAGTCATTCAAAGATTTATCACTTTGCCTTCTTACCTAGACAAGGTATGAATGAAATAAAAATAAACTACCCTTTGGAGTTTAGTACGGCGTTCATTTTCATTGAGCTGGTGTATGCGTTTGTTTGGTGGCCAGCTGAAGAACGCCACCGGGTGCGGGAATTTCTCGTTGCATTGAAGACCTATTGATGACCTTCTGTTTGTCAGGTTGTTGTCTCTTTGACACATTTCCGATTTCTATTCTTAATGTTATTTGTACCATGTAATTAAATTAAAAAAAAACCAACAAAGATCAAACACACATTATAAATAAACAAAGACCATTGACGAAACACCATACATAAGAGAGACGAACAAATTTGTGATAAGGTACAATAAGGTAATCTGCACCAATAGACCACTAAGGTAAGAAAACACTGACCGAATCAGTCGAATATTTCGTTAAACATAATTGATAAATACCCACCTACGTATCATCAAATTGTTGTGGCATATACATGTACTAATAATAAAATGAAAGTACCAAATCTTCGTTATAAAATTGTTAAATTGGCGATGTACTTTCAATAGTACTAAACAGGATAGTTGATATATAATTAACAGTGCACGAATCAATGTCATATGCAATGTTCGTAGTTAGTTAAGACATGCACGTTTAAAAGTTATTGATAATGAGGTGAAAGTACTTTATCTTTTTAATGAATTTCGTTTTTAATACGGATGTATACACTGACGTACTGCCAAACCGCAATGTTAATAATAGTGCATGCAACAGTGCCATGTATAATAGTTATCAAGTGTACCAGAATCATAATTTAATACGCCAGACGTGCGTTTCGTCTACATAAGACTCATCAGTGATGTTCAAATGTAAACAGTTATAAAGCCAAACACGTACAAGTTGAAGAGGATTGAGGACTCAAAATTCCAAAAATGTTGTTCCATGTCCATACTTAATTTTAACTTTCTGTTGTAATATATAAATAATTTTAATTATTGTATGTTTTCCTTTGGTTTTGCTCAAAATCCTTTTTTTTTATTTGATCAAATAATTAATAAGAACAATGCCAGACTGTGATCTTATAACTTGGTTAATAAAATATTGGATCACATCTGATGTCCTGAATGTGATCCTATATTTACGGTTTATTTTATATTGTCATTGTAATAAAGATATGTAGATTTATTGACTTTTTATAACTATAATTATGTGTCATGTCTGAGGAAAGATTCAGTACAATAGTTGTAAAACATACAGTCTACGAATACGTCTACCCATTATTCAAATAATGTCATTAATCCTTTCGAAGTCGAAAATACTGTACGGTAACTTAAAAGCAATTTCCTTATCTTTAAATTGTCACATATATAAATTTTAGACAAGTATCTTATTTAACCAATAAACAATTGACATGACAAAGATACCAATCTTTTAAAACGTGGAATAAAGAAAAACATACAAACAGCGAATAAGGGTAACAGCAAAATGGAATTTACGGAATGTTTTTAATATTGTTTCTGTCTATGGAGTAATACCACAATACACTGAATAACCTGATAAACTGATTATTCAAAAGTGTGCACTACATTTTAAGGTTATTTAGGATAGACAGAAAACAATATTACAGTCATTCTTTATAACCAAATTCTTAATTCCATCCTCATTGAGAAGACGATGAAAGTAGTTGATAACGTCACGATACCATGACACAATTCTGTGTATGAGCGGATAGACAAGACTCTACATTCAATAAGAAGACGTGTTATTTACAAATAATGGAAGACAGCAAAATGTTTGAACTGCTTTCATTTTAAGATCAAAAGTTTAATATTGAAATGTATATGTTTTATATATTTTTCCAATGATAAAAGATACCATTTATTTCCCTCTTCAACGTCGTACTGTATTTGGCCTTTTTAACTTTTTTGGATTCGAGCGTCACTGACGAGTCTTTTGTAGACGAGACGCGCGTCTGACGTTAATTAAAACATTCATCCTGATATCTATGATAAGTTTATTCACTGCACACATCCCCAGTCTTGTTTCTGATTTACATAGAATCACTCATAATAGAAAAAGAACCGGTAATGACTAATAAGGTTTCGGAATCAAGTTTGCACCCCAGAGAGATAAGAAATAAGAAGAAGGCGTCCAAGCTGATTAAATGATATATATCTATTGTATTTAAACTTTGACAAACGGCCGAGTTTTAGAAATGATTTTTTTTCAACGAAATGTTGGCTTATTTGGAATATGGAAAATATCTATTAACAGAATGTAATTAATTGTTATAAGGAAATGCGTGAATAAAGGATTTCTGTTTTTAAAGAGTTTTAGTCGACGTACTGTAACTCTATTTTTTAAAGCTGCAAATGTATAATTAAGAACTTCACATTTATTTACAGCAATATCATTTCTAGAGTTCTAAATATTAGTGTGCTTGGACATGTTGGAAGGACAAATTTAAACATGAACTATATGTCTTTTTTTCTTTGTATAAATGAGTTATAATTAATAGCGTTTTTGACTGTGAAACTACCATAAAATCATATTTTCAATGATAATGATATTTAACCATAAAATACGCTATTCCACTTTCTTATAACTACCCTTAGTATCCTTCAATTAAGAATCGACATTGAACCGGTTAAAAGCAAGTGTTTGTGTACCGTTCTTCATATCCGTTTTAATCTAATCATCCTAAATACTTTACGGACAGTATATTTATGTACGACAGGCGTGTGAATTTCATTTACGAAGCCGTCTAATTGTAATAACAATTAAGTAGAAATGACTCACCAGTGTAACTTGCTAGTGCTAAAATACAGACCAGGCCTTGTAGTTATTAAACTTTCGAGTCATTTGTTTGTACTAATACTTCAAAATCAATCAATCAAAATGTTAAATTTCGAGCATGATTTGTGTGCTCAGAGCACTGAGTAAAGTTTAAAGTCCTTCATCCCCAGATTAAACCGTGGGTCAAGATTAAGTCAGAGTCCGATACTGTCACGAAAATATTTACGTTTTGCCCCCGTTTCATTAGGAACCGTGGAATAAATTCAACATAAGCCAGGCTACAAAATCACAAATTTACATGGTTTCATATAATTTTGATCGAAAGGCATCTCTTCACAATAATAATTGATTCCTTTACTAAGACGATGATAAGCTTGATTTCAAACAGAATTTTAATGTTGAAAATTTTAAATGAAAATCCAACAACCTATCAAATAAGCTCAGTAGTCAGTACTTTGGTACTGACATGATTAAACAAACTTTACTAAAATTGTCCGTTTATTTATTTGGAAATTATAAAGAGAATAACGTTTCAACTCCCTCTGGCAAAGTTGGCTTTAGATGAATTTGGCTGGTTATTTTAGGTATTTTTGACATAAAGCCCTTCAACGGTTTCGGTACTGATACATCTTCGGATGACAGTTTTTCAGTTTTTTTTTAAATTTTAAGCATGTTTGAATTTAAAAAAAACTAATTCATACAGACTTCGTCCCCATTCAGAGGTTATGTCTGCCTCATATTATTTCAAACGCGCTTTTCGTCTGTGACGCTCAAATCAAAATAGTTATAAAGCTAAACAAGTATAATGTTGAAAAGAATTGAGGACCCAATATTCAAATTTGTGCCAAATACAGATGAGGTAATTTTGACCTGGAATAAAAAAATCCTTAGTTTTTTTGGGGGAAATTTTAAGTTTTGTGACAGGGAATTAAAAAAAAATGACCATATAAAAGGAGAGTGAAAAAGAAATTTAATTTATGAAAAACTTGTGTAGATGGTTCTAGCGTAACAAAAATTCACAAGAAATTCACCCAATCTCTTTCAAAATTTCAAATGCTCTGTTAAACTTTTTAAGTGGTCCTTCTTCCAAGAATGAGCATACAACTAGTAAGCGTTTGAAATGAAAGTTAAGAAACCCATTTTAGATTACTTTGGTGTAACATAAATTCACGAGAAATTGACCTTACCCCTTTCAAAGTTAATTATGCTTTGTTACACTTTCTTAGTTGTCCATCTTCCTAGAATGAGCATATAACTTGTATGCATTTGAAATCAAATTCAAGAAAACAATTTTAGATGATTATAGTGTAATTTAAATTCACGATACATTTACCATACCTCTTTCGAAGTTTATAATGCTTTGTTAATTTTTTTTAATTGTCCGTCTTCCAACAATAAGTATGGTACGTGTATGCATCTGCAATAAAATTTAAGAAAACCATTTTAGATTACTTTGGTGTAACATAAATTCACGAGAAATTGACCTTACCCCTTTCAAAGTTAGTTATGCTTTGTTACACTTTCTAAGTTGTCCATCTTCCTAGAATGAGTATATAACTTGTATACATTTGAAATCAAATTCAAGAAAACAATTTTAAGGATTTTGGGTTAAAATAAATTACCGAGAAATTCACCATACCTCTTTCAAAGTTAATAATACTTTGTTAAACTTTTCAATTGTCAATTGTCCCTCTTCCAAGAATGAATATATAACCTGTCTGCATTTGAAATCAAATTAATTGATTTTGGTGTAACATCAATTCACGAGCAATTCACTCTTCCTCTTTCAAAGTTTATAATGCTTTTCAATTATCCCTCTTCCAAGAATGAATATATAACTTGTATGCATTTAAAAAAGTCATAATATTTAATGTTGATTGCAATTTTATACTCAGGACATAATCAATTTAATATCTTAACTATTCAGGAATGTTAAACCTATCATATTTCCTATTCTCTACTGAATTGTCAATATGGCGGGAAATGATATTCTCTAGATTTTTCATACAATTAACATAGACATTTTCTTAATTATTCAGAGATGTAAAACCTATCATATTTCATATTCTCTGCTGAACTGTCGTCAATTGTGCTGATTTCTGTCACGTTTTCATCAATATTGAAACCAGTGAGCTTTAAATACAAACAAAACCGTAGACTTATTGTATGAAAAACCACAAAGCATCTAATTAACAAGAGACAGATATAACGAACGTACCTTAACTGTTTTATTATTTAAGTGTTATCCACTGTGGGATGTATATAAAGTCACGCAATGTTAATGTATTGTATCGGAAATAAAATACTGGTATGAAACGCTAGCTTCTCTACTATCAGACAAAACTGTGCTAGGACTGGGACTTAATTGTTCAATGATAAAGTAAAACTATCAGTATTTTTCTCTTAAGGTAAGAATGATTTTAAATATTGTATTTCAAAGACTACATATAATTGTATTGAGTTGATCATGTTCATGGATACCGTTAACAGTCTATTATTTTATCAAAAAATTTTGTTCTAGTACAGAGAATAATTGTCTTTGATAAAGTCAAACTATCAGTATTTCTCTGTTTTGCAATAGTGAAATGTAAAATACTACTAGTAATGGTATTGAGTTGATAAATACCTTTGAAATTTATTAATTTATTGAATACTAACAAAGGTTCTAGTTGAGGGAATTAATTGCCTTTCATAAAGTAAAACTATCAGCATTTCTCTGTTAGGTTAGAATAATTCTTACCACAAATTAAAAGATGTAGGTAAGGTATAAGAAAATCAATATTTTAATTTTTTACGTTTTTGCATTGAAAAACGAAATTGAATATCAAATTAGAAAATGAAACTTAAAGGCTCAAAGACATCGATCTTTATTAGTGTTGTTAAAAGTTGAAAGACAAATAGATGAAAGATGTCAGAGTAGAAAAAAATCAAAGGACTATGAGTTTTTTTTAATACAAAATTGCAGTATGCAACCATATAATAAAAAAAATATAAAAATACAGCACTCCGATATAATTTCAAAACGGGAAATTTCGTAGTCAAATCGCAAAACCAAAAGCTCAAATACATCAAACGAATGGATAACAACTTTCATATTCCTGACTTTATACAGTAAAGTTGAGAAAGCAAATGGGGAATGTGTCAAAGCGACAACAACCCGACCATAGAGCAGACAACAGGCGATGGCCACCAATGGGTCTTTAATGTCTTTAATGTAGCGAGAATTCCCGCAACCATAGGTGTCCTTTAACTAGCCCACAAGAAACTAAAATTAAACTTAACACAAGACTAACAAAGGCCAGATGCTCCTGAATTGGGACAGGAATTTTCTAATGACGAGAATGGTAGGTTAAATTGGTTTTAGAGCTACTTTTAATCTTTGATCCAAAACAGTTACTAAAACCCACTCGTCACCTTGAAGACTCTATTTTATCAATGTGTCATATCAAGGTCAATAAAACTAGAAAGATAGATTATTAGCTGCACCACCAAAGGTCCAATTATATTCCTCTGTATGAAATATCATTAAAGGGTTACCGTTAGCGTTAATTATCAATCGCATCAAGAAAAAACATGCATAATTAGCATTAGGTCAATTATCTACTGGTAACAATTGTAAAAAGAAATACTGCTCACATGAAAAATTCCACGATGAAAGCCTAGTAAATATGTTATCAGCTGGATGTAAATTAGATTGAACTTTACGTATATGCAATCTTTTCTGCATCCCCGTCTGATGTATAGATCAGATACAAATTGTTATGGTAAAAAACAAATATACAATACATTTTGAAATAGTTATCAAAAGTACCAGGATTATAATTTTATACGCCAGACGCGCGTTTCGTCTACATAAGACTCATCAGTGACGCTCAGATCAAAATAGTTAAAAAGCCAAATAAATACAAAGTTGAAGAGCATAGAGGATCCAAAATTCCAAAAAGTTGTGCCAAATACGGCTAAGGTTATCTACTCCTGGGGTAAGAAAATCCTTAGTTTTTCGAAAAATTCAAAGTTTTGTAAATATAAAAATGAACTTAGTCTCATTAATCTCATAATTAAAGATAATTTAAAATCTTGATTTGTTCTTTCCTTTCGGAAACAAATGTTATAAAAAAGAAGATGTGGTATGATTGCAAGTGAGACAACTCTCCTCAAGAGACCAAACTGACACAGAAATTAAAAAAACTTATGTCACCTTACCGCCTTCAACAATGAGCAAAAAACATACCACATAGTCGAAAGTTTATTTTTGGTGTGTAAAGCAAAACTTGCAACTTTGATATCTCAACATAACCGGCTTTAATTTATTGAAAAAAAATATCAATGTTTTGATATTCATAAACCGATATAAATTGGCGTCCAGCAGGATAGTTGGATCAATTCTACAAATATAAAAATAATCATAATAATCGACGATGGTTTTATCTATGAAGCGGCCTTGTCTTTTACATTAAATCCTGTTGTAATCTGGAAGTGACATTTTCTCGTTAGATTCCAATTAGATTGACAAAGACTTGATTTATCGGCATCATGTTTCTTTGCTATGGACAAAAATGAATTAGATCAGCAAACGAAACATTCCTGTATGGCATTCAAATGACGTAAATCAGATAAGAAATGTATTTCCAATTTATCTTCATAACATATACCACAACATACTAACATTAGTGTGGGTCAATTCTAAGTAAAGACATTTTCTATACGATCTATTCTAGTCTGAATAAATTGATGTATATTGAACTGTTGTCTATATAATTGACTTATAATCTTATCATTCGTTAGTTTGATTAAACCGTAAGATGTAATGATTGTATGTTCTACTTTCTTGTTGATGTTATTTCAAAACAGTAAATATATCTAAATATCTAAGATACAAATACCATTGTAACGTCTGTTTTACCCCAATAGTTTCGTTTAAGTAGCTACCTATCAAACCAGGTTCAATTCACCAATTTCTACATACTCAAATGACTGTACTATGCAGAAATATGACAGTTGTTATCCATTCGTTTGATGTGTTCAAGCCTTTTTGATTTTGCAAATTGATTATGACCTTTTCCTTTTGAATTTTCCACCAAGTTTATTATTTTTGTGATTTTCCTTTTTGCAAGTGTCCATCTATGATAGTTAAATAATTTTGCCAATCTTGTATTGACAATTAGAAGAGGACAACACGTATTGATTTAAATCTAGACAGTAAATGTTAAAGTGGATTGAAATTAAATGATTGTATTGCTTGATTTCGACTGTAAGGGGAGATAACTTAGATTATTACAATATATAAAGGAATCTACATGTTAACATCTTGAGTACTATTTCAAGATTATGATGTATCAGTAAACATCTATGGCAACTTACGTGGAAGAAAATACATTAAAATTTGGGCAATCAAATAGATATAGGAAGATGTGGTGTGAGTGCCAATGAGACAACTCTCCATCCAAATAACATTTTAAAAAGTAAACCTTTATAGGTTAAAGTACGGCCTTCAACACGGAGCCTTTGCTCACAACGAACAACAAGCTGTAAAGGGACCCAAAATTACTAGTTTAAAACCATTCAAACGGGAAAACCAACGGTCTAATATATATTTCTAAAAAATAGATTTTCGAATATGTGAGTTTAGACACAAAAGAAGCTGAACTTATCGGGACTATTTTATATAAGTTTTAGTTCAATGACATAGTATATGTTAATATGCTAATCTAACCTCATTGTTTATTTTTCTTCCCTGTGAATACGACCTCGAAAGTTATTCTTATTTTATTCACTTCATTACCATGATAAAACGTATTTTTGTATTAGACAACAGAAAATGATGAAGTAGATTCATTTCAGTTATAGAACGGTCACAGCAGTTCTTTATAGCATGTAATAAAATAAGGATAAAGAAATAATGTCTGTTAACTTTAAAAGTAGATGCTGTTATGGTTAGATTTCATTCTAAATCAGCGAGTATTACAATGTCTTGCAAAGTGTATAATGCAAAATAACACGGTGTCACTCTCCAAAGACTTAAAATTACTAAAAAGGGCAATATATAGAAGCTCATCGTTAAAACACTTCGATAACAGGGACGAAAGATACCAGAGGGACAGTCAAATTCATAGATTGAAAATAAACTGACAACGCCATGACTAAAAATAAAAAGACAAATAGACAAATAATAGTACAGAAACACAACATAGAAAACAAAGCAGCACCCCACCAAAACCTGGGGGCGATCTCAAGTGCTCCGGATTATCAATATGAAAACAGCAATATTACTGTTTTCCAAAGCTGTATCATTAGCAATCTTCGTGAAGTTGTAAATAACTAATCTTATTGTGTTTTTTTATCTTCAATAATAAAGCACAAATTACCATAATTGATGGGTTGCCACGGTAAATGTTTAAACTTTTAATTTATAACAAAAGTAGAACAATGATACCAGAAAAAGCTTGTCTGTAGGTGTATTTCCTAACTTCTTGTAATGCCAAATTGTCCGCTGAGGTCGTTTTAAATGATACAAACATAGTCGAAATAGTTAACATGTATCAAAGGTATTAGGATTATAATTTAGTACGGCAGACACGCATTTCATCGAAATAAGTGACGCTCATATCAAAATAGTTACAAAGCCAAACAAGAACAAAGTAGAAGAGCATTTAGGATCACAAATGTGCCAAAAACGGCTAAGGTAATATATGCCTGGAATAAAAAAAAATCCTAATCATACACAAAATTATAAAAAATAACAAAAAAAAAGTAATGTAAATCGTAGTTACTGTATGTCAGGAAGTCGGTTAAAATTCATCGTGACGTAAACATCGTATCATCTAATCGAATATGAATTAGATAGGGATATCCTGGCCAATTTCTTAAGACAAGAGACCATGTTATCGGAAATGTTTTGTAAGCACATTGATGCGTACATGATACTTACCATTTGTTCAATACATGTGCATGAAAGCTAATCCCAAGTTATCAAAAATGAATAAAGTAGTTACTTTAATTACAATTACATTAATGTTTCGTTTTAGGGTTTTATTTCTTAGCTGAAATTTGACTTAGAAACAGAATCTGTTTATTGTGGTATACGTGTTGCATGGCCTCACTTCTCCAAATCATATTTTTACTTCATCATTTGCTTTGGTAAACAGGAAGTACTTGTTGTCTAAAAGTAGAAAACTTGTATTAAGACATTCAATTTGCTGATTTACAAGAAACGACATCCGTCATGACTATTAAGATATTTCAAATCGAAATTGTTTCAATCGAAACGGAAATGGAATATCTCATTGACATTACATTTAAGCTACGCATTTAAATGTTTTTTTGTACCATTTTGAACGAATAGAAAAATTTGATTTCTCATTCAAGTTATTCAGTTATTTGTCGATCATCTGTGACATTGAATGGCCCTGTGGTATCTTTCGACCCTCTTTTAGACACAATTGAAGAACAAAAGTTAATATATCATTGGTAATCAACACTCAAACAGTTATTTTCTTCTGATAAGTTATTAAACGAGGGACAAAAAATACCAGTTGGACAGAAAAACTCATTAGTCGAAAATTAATTGATAACGCTATGGCAAAAAAGAAAAATGACAAACGTACATACAATAGTACACATGACACAAAACATAAAACTAAAGAATAAACAACACAAACCCTGAACGTGATATCAGGTGCTCCGGAAGAGTAAGCAGTTATTATCAAATGACAAAATAAAAGACATCATAACGCATGTTAAGCTATAGTCAGCCAGACATAATTCATAGCGATAAAGTCAGTACAATGTACAATTCAGCTCATGTGCGTGCAGATCGTTTAATACGAAATGTTCAGTTTATTCTCAAACTTTCAGTAGTTTTCAATTGCATTTATTATACAATTTAAATAAATTTGTAGATGATGTTAAGAGCAAACTACCCGTTTAAGACTTCAATTCATTTTTAACATCGGATTATATTTTGTCATATTACCATCGAAATGTAACCTGATAGATGTGAAATACTATTTTAATTCTTTGAATGCTATGGGCGAAAACAAATTTTAAACACATCACGTATATAGATAAAGAAAGATGTGGTATGAGTGCCAACGATACAACGCTCCATCAAAATAAAAATTTATAAAAGTAAACCGTTATAGGTCAAGTTACGGCCTTCAACACGGAGCCTTGTCTCACACCGAACAACAAGCTATAAGGGCCCAAAAACTAGTAATGTAAAACCATTCAAACGGGAAAATATATGTAAAAATGAAGTTATGGCGAAAGTACATGCATAATATCACGGTGATAACACAGCAGGAAGACGGAAATGTTACTTGTAATATGACGAAGAAAATGTTTCATCTTATGAAATATTAAACTAAAAAGATAAAAATATACAATAAAATTGAGAATGGAAATTGGGAATAGGTCAAAGCGACAACTCGGCCATAGAAAAAAACAACAGCCGAAGGCCACCAATGGGTCTTTAATGTAGTGAAAAACTCCCGCATTTTGTATTATGTTCCAAACTGTGGTCATACATTTTTTTATGTACAAAATAAAACAAAAGTTGACAATTCAAAGTGTCACAAAGAAATATTATTTGAACAGATACACTTATCGTTGAAGATACATCAGAACAGCGACTGTATTTTTTCTGAATAAAAACAGACAATACGAAAGCGTTTTCATCAAAATTGCAATAAAAGTTTTTTTTTATAAAATATTGATTCTGTGCAAAGGCAGGCGAGGGAGAGGCTTGATTCTACATTTGTCATTACGTGACGATAATCATACAGTTTCAATCAAAGTGAATCATAGTTTACCAATTATGTAACACAAATGTTGTTTCCAACTAAGTTATATTGATGAATTTCTGTGATTTCTAGAAAATATCAATATCGCCAACAAGAAGCCTTTTTTACAGTTTGATTACCGATATTACAAAAAAAAATGTGAATTTGAAACCACGTTAGTGTGTTATTGTTTTATGTTTTCTATGGTCCTTTTGTTATATTTTTTCACTTTATTTCTTTACTTTGGTTTGATATTTCGACTGACTTATTGCATAGACGCCTATTTATTATCGAATAACATCGGTTGATCTCTTTTAATTTTGTTTGTTATTCTTTACCAAATGTAAGGTTGCTATTCGTTCGTGTAAAAAAAGATAGATTTCTATGTAGGATAAAAAAAACTGAAAATCAAATAGTTTTTGGGTGGGGTTTAAATTCTACAAGTTTTGTATGTCTAAAACCGATTTTTACATATATCCCTTTTGGTAAATCAATTTTTCAAAAATTAAGTTAAGAAAGGGGGGGGGGGGTGTCAGTGAATTAAGTTTTTTTTTATCATACATTGAACTTTTGATGTCGTCCCTAAAAAAACGAGTTTCTAATTTGGAGGAGTGACTCAGTACTAATTGAAATTAAAAGCGATCATTATCAGCATATGACTTATAATATAGGTGCAATTCTAGGAATAAGATATCGTGGATGCCAAAGCAAAGCACATTCAAATATACACATAATGTATAAACTATGTCATTGTGGAATTGTATAATACAAATATAACAGCCAGTCAAATATATACTTTAAAAAGAAAAATGTCACTTCGATACTCATATTTTAGTTAACGGAAACGATGTCGTTTTATAATTGACTTTCAATATTGAATGTTAGGAGACCATTAAAACTATTGTCTGTATCAAATACGAAAAGAAAATGAAGACAATACAAAATACGATACGGGCATTGTCAAAGTGAAATATGAATAATTATAAATTCAATTTTAAGTGCCCTTTTGTTTAAGTTTAATTGTAAACATTTTAAACATGATTGCCTCATCTTCATTACACACTACCTGAGTATTTGAAATGAATATGACATAAAGTAGATGGATATATATTACTAACATAAAACATTGTTTGCATCACATTTTTAGATCCTATTCAAAAACATACTTTACGAACTGTATAACAAAGGTGTGTCATTTTTATGTCCCACCTACGATAGTAGAGCGCCATATTGTTTTCTAGTCCGTGTGTCTGTTCCTTCGTTTGTTAGTTTGTTCGTCTGTCTGTTCCTTCGTTTGTTAGTTTGTTCGTCTGTCTGTTCGTCCTTCTTTCCCCCTTGATGTTTAGGTTTTTGATCAAGGTATTTTTTGATGAAGCTGAAGTCCAATCAAATTGAAACTTAGTAAACATGTTACCTATGATATGATCTTTCTTATTTTAATGCCAAGTTAGAGTTTTCACCATAATTTCGCGGTCCAATCAACATAGAAAATGATAGTACTAGTGGGGTATCAGTGTATTATAGGCACATTGTCCTAAATTTACGCAATGGCTTTGGTATCTTTGGTTTTGATTTCAATCATACACGCATACATGCTACTGATCACAGTTTTGATGAAATATATCACATACGATGAATTGAGTCAATCATTTTTCGATCAGGTTTGATGAAGGGGCTATTTTTTTAATATTTTAAATCATTTATTATTCATTTTTCCATTGTCAACATCATTTTAGAAAAAAATGGCATAAAATTCTCTTGATCTTTTATAGGAAAAGTATATTTCTATTTATTCAAAATCAATAATATCAAACTTATTTCAGATGAAAAAACGCTTCTCAGAATTGAATGTCTTTCCTCTTTGCCCTTCAATAGAGTCCAATCAAATTCAAAACAACAAAAAAAACCCTTTACTTAGTATTTCATTGGTGATTCGCAGGTCTGAATACAGCAACTAAGACTCATAATTGTACTGTTCTTTGGTACCTATTTGACTGATATTAGATTAATAACACATTGTTCTCTTATGATCAATCCAATAATCAAGTTATCAGAATCATATTGTAGACATTATGGAGGCCTGAAAGAAAACTCATAGTACAACTGAACCAAATAACAAATATTTCCAAACCACTATATACTTTTGATTTAACGAATAATGAAGTATAAGGGTTAACTAGACCATACAAAAGTTGTCTCGTATTATTGCTTATGAATAATGAAAAATAATGTATTGATTCAAGGAAAAATGTACTAAGTAATAAAATTGAAGATACTTAAAAGAGGGACGAAAGATATCAAAGGGACAGTCCATGCAACTCATAAATCGAAAATAAACTGACATCGCCTGGCTAGAATTACACCTTCATACCATTGTCCAATGTTGATGAAGGAGAAGAAAGAATATGGTGTATATTTAAGTAAAGTCTTACATGAAACCACTTTTCTAAGAAATTACAACTATTTATTTCAGTTCATCCATGGTTCAAATGAACAAACTAGGACGTGTTTTATTTTTTTAAGTTCAGTATTTTTGTGATTTTACCTTTTATGTATTTCATAGAAACGGTATGCGTTTTGATTATCATTGAAGTCCATACGGTATGGTGTAAGCGTTCATATGTTTTAGTCCTACCACATTGGTATTGATAAAACGTCTCGTAATTTCTTATTGTGTATTTCTTTGTGTGATGATCGATACCATAAAATTTATGACTATTACATAATTCTGTTCTATCATGTCTATAAGATAACGTGACGGGTCCTTGTTAATATCTTCAATTGCCTTTTAATGGATGATTTTTATTATGTCATCGGACGAAAACATCATTCTACACATGCTATGCCTAGTTTATCGTAGACTTCTAATCAGAATATGATAATCCTTGCTTTAACTATATTGATGACGCCGAACTTTAAATACATTTATCATATACTTAGTAGTAAATACAGATGTATTGTATGTGTAATACGGTAAACGGCAATAGTGTTGTATCAGCCATCCTTGATGATATAGATGTAACAGTTGCAATGGCTTTATCACACTATTAAATAAACTCATCATAGATACCAGGACTAAATTTTGTATATTCGCCAGATGCGCGTTTCGTCTACAAAAGACTCAAAAGTTACAGAAGACCCGGCCACGTGCACTTGTATTTTTGTCCATCTGATGAGTTGAGCCTTTTTCAACTATTTTTATAGTTCATTCTTATGTTGTACTAATATACCACTGTCCCAGGTTAGGGGGAGGGTTGGGATACCGCTAATATGTTTAAGCCCACCACATTATTTATGTATGTGTCAGTATTCAGTGGTTGTCGTTTGTTTATGTGTTACATAATTGTTTTTTGTTCATTTAGTTTCATAAATAAGGACGTTAGTTTTGTCGTTTGAATTGTTTTACATTGTCTTATCGGGGCCTTTTATAGCTGACTGTGCGGTATGGGCTTTGCTCATTGTTGAAGGCCGTACGGTGACCTATAGCTGTTAATGTCTGTGTCATTTTGGTCTTTTGTGGATAGTTGTCTTATTGGCAATCATACCACATCTTCTTTTTTTATATCACCAGTGACACAAAAATAAAAAAAAAATAAAAAAGGTTAAATAAGTACGAAGTTGGAGCGCATTGAGGACCAAAAGTCCTAACAGTTTTGCCAAATCCAGCTAAGGTAATCTATGCCTTAGTCAGAAAAGCCTTAGTATTTTAAAAAATTCTAAATTTTGTAAATAGTTAATTTATAAATATAACCATATCAATGATAATTCATGTCAGCACAAAAAGTGCTGACTACTGGGCTGGTGATACCTTCGGGGAAATTAATCTACACCAGCAGTGGCATCGACCCAGTGGTTGTAAATTAACCCATCATAGATACCAAGACTAAATTGTGTAAATACGCCAGTTTAACGTAACGTCATCAGTCCATGTTACAAAAACTTTATCAAACCCCTTATTTGTATAGCGTCAAATAACATAAACAACATCAACTTGAGGTATATACTAAAGTATATATGATATGGCTTGATCAATATCACACACCGTATCAACCCTCGACATATTTAATCCCTAGAGCAGGTCTCTTGGGATTTTATTGGTGTGTTGGGTTGATACGGATGTGATATTAAAAAACCACACATGATATTCTCCATATAATAGATTAAGCAACTGCAGTATTGATTTTAGTTTTATACTATACTTTCCAATTAAGAAAATATGAACAAAAGACTAGAAAGATAAGGAATGTGTTTATTAGAAGACTGAATGCACTGAATGTTACCAATGAATTAGAATAACTAACATACGGAAAAAGACTGGTCTTAGTTTGATTGGCACAATACATATGTGTATAAATAATAGTGTTTCCGCACATTGCGTAGTTTTAAAGTTTTACTCCTCTTTTGGAATTGTATCCTTCGAATGTTTCTTAGACGAAACGCGCGTCTGACATATCATATCATAGACCTGCTACCTTTGATAACTAATTAATATATGTCAGTTAGGCAATAAATGTGCTCTAAAAAACACAGATTTGGGGTTACTTCAAAACTAACTTTTACAATCAACGGAATCATAAAAATACTGTACTAATTTTGTCAAAGCAGTCGTTGAACTGAAGACCCATTAGTGGTCTTCTATTATTTTCTAATTTTTGTCTCTTTTACGTATTCCACATTTCTATTCTCAATTTAAATCTCATTGTAAAATGCTGAAACAATACAATTATTTAGAAAAAAATAAGATACATTTTAATACGTATTTGACAGGAAGTAATTGATGAATGGGGCTGCCGTTACGGAAGTACTGTAAAACAAGTTAATGTACTGATTACGTTTATAATCAATGCGTACATATAATTGTGTGTATAATCAATGCGTACATATAATTGTGTATGGATGAGTGAGAACGTAATTACACGATTAAAAGGGAAAGTCCCGCATGTGCATATTAGTTCAAATCGAACTAAAATATTTCTACAGAATAACCTATTACAGGTACAACATCGCGTTTAATCAAAAATTCATTTGGAGTTTGAGTTGATAACTTAATTGTCCTTTAAATGACAAAGTTGATACTGTATGTTATTTAGCGAAATAAGGGGGAAAACCTGTATCGTACTTGAATGACGTACATCTGTAAGACTTTCCTCTATATGATAATTTGTTACTTTGCAGTGGTTTCTGTTGTCATATATATTATATTTCGGTATATAAGTACAAAACGTGATGTAAGTTAAATGATTACCTCCCCAAGGAATGCTTTACAGTTTTTCAATTAAATATACCAAGGAAAAATCAGATAAGAACATATTAATTCTAGAATGGCAACATCCTTATTATTTAACATTTATATATAGACGAAGCGATATTATAGCTATAAAATGTAATACTTGGTGTATCTGTTCATTCCTGTGTTTGGATTCGAAGGACAACGATCAATATGAAGTTTTAAATGAGTGTCCCGGATCTCTAGATTATAAAAAAAAGTGAAGAATAGTTTTGTGTGAATTTGTATTTTCTCATCACCTCTAAAGTACATGTAAGTTATGACTCTCTTTACTGTGTGTGTTCATTGGCTATTCACGCAATTGCGTTTACTTCACATCTCATTTTTTTAAATTAGAAATGTGGTTCGGTCTGATTGTGGATTTAAAGCATTTTTATACATGTACTATACATATCTATACACATACATAATGTATATTGTATTCAAGAACAAGACATGTGAAGCATGTGCTTAGAAAAAACGTTATCCAGTAAAACAAATTTTGAAAATCACTATATGATTTCGCAATTATATCAACTTTGTCTTGTAATATGACACACATGTTTTGTCGAAATGCGCATCTGGTGCAACAAAATTGGTACCGTTGATTTTATGTACTCCTTTTAAAAATACTGGCAGGGGTAATCAAACGTGTATAGTTTCAAACAATGAAAAAAACAGTATAAAATTAATCACTAGAGACCGGTAAGAACTAAACGAAATTCTTACGCAACGCGTTCTTAGATACGGTGACTTGTACATGTTTTTGTATCATGGGAAACATACTACATCTCCTTAGGTCTTATCATTATTGTCGAAATGCATTTTGTGTACAATTGTAAATTCAAAATCCATGTAAACTTTTTTCATCCAGGAAAAGTTTGACGTTTCAATATTATGCTTATGCTCTTTTTGTTTTAATTTGTCTTGCAAACGTTTTTTTTTAGACTGGCCAAATGTTTGATGCGGAGTCTATCTTATGAAATTAATAATTAATGCTAAGCAACGATGATGAAAATAGTTATGAGTTGAATTACCAGACTTGTGGCACGTTCTCTCGATACCAATAGTATTTGATAAGATTTTTTAAAATTTTCCTACCAAAAGTCGGTGGTTCGATCTGGGAACTACAGCACACACACATGGGCTGCCTTGAAAAAATGCAAAAGTGCTGAATGTAGCATTTCACTTTAACCAACCAAAACCTTTTCAGATCAATACTTGAAACATTCTTTCATCTAGCCTAGGTTACTTAATCAACATACAGCAATGCGTTTCATAATTGTGTTACGTTGTGCTTTGATAAGACTTTTAAATCGATAATGCCATTTAGGAGTAAATTATATCAATGCCTTTCAAGAATTCATATAGAAAGAATAGAATTACTCTCGTTTCTTTAAAGATAAGAATATACATGAACAAAATGGTTGTTATACATGTACCATAAATTGTATGGAATTCTCAAATCAATGATTTAACTCCTTAAAACTCTGTAATTGAGTTTGTGTCAATAATTGTAAATCAAATTAACGCATTCGTGTTTTATAACACACAAGAGAAAAGATTGATGATGTTGTATTGAGTTGAATTACTGGACTTGTAGCACGTTTTCTCGATTACAATCGTATTTGATAAAAATTTTGTCCCTACCAAGGTCGCTGGTTCTATCTGGACCCTACAATCCACACACATTGACTGCCTCATAAAAAACACAATAATGATGAATGTAGCTTTAAACTCCAGCCAATCAAAACCATTTCAGATAACTTTAAAAAAATACTTTCATCTAACCAAGGTTTGTTTATCAAAAATAAAACATTGCGTTTCATAAACGTGTAACGTTGTGCTTTGATAAGACTTTTGAATCACTATTGCCATTAAGAAGTAAGTTATATTGCTAGAGGTACATGGGAGGAGGGGTTGAGATCTCATAAACATGTTTAACCCCGCCGCAATTTTGCGCCTATCCCAATAGTTATCAAAGGTACCAGGATAATAATTTAGTAAGCCAGACGCGAGTTTCGTCTACGTAAGACTCAGTGGTGACGCTCATATCAAAATATTAATAAAGCCAAACAAGTACACAATTGAAGAGCTTTGAGGGTTCAAGTCAGGAGCCTCTGGCCTTTGTTAGTCTTGTATGATTTTTAATTTTTGTTTCTTGTGTATATTTTGGAGTTTAGTATGACGTCCAATTATCACTAAACCAGTATACATATGTTTAAGGGGCCAGCTGAAGAACTCCTCCGGTTGTGGGAGTTTCTCGCTACATTGAATACCCATTTTTGGCCTTCGGTTGTTGTCTTCTCCATGGTCGGGTTGTTGTCGCTTTGACACATTCCCCATTTCCTTTCTCAATTTCAAATCAATGCATTTCAAGCATTCATATGAAAAGAATAGAAATACTCTTGCTTCTAAAGATTAGAATAAACATGAATGAAACGGTTGCTATACATTTACTATAAATTGCATGGAATTCTCATATGAATGGTATCTCTCTTTAAATCTCTGTAATTGAGTTTGTGTCAAGTATTGTCAATCAAATTAACATTTTCATATTTTATTTCACACAAGAGAAAGTTTCATGATTCAGTTACATTCAATAAGTAGTACATAATGGAACTGGTGTCTATTTGTTATCATGATTGGATATGTCAGATTTTAAACGATAATAGAAATAGGAAGATTTGGTGTGAGTGCCAATGAGACAACTCTACATCCAAATAACAATTTTAAAAGTAAACCATTATAGGTTAAAGTACGGCCTTCAACGCGGAGCCTTTGCTCACACCGAAAACAAGCTATAAAGGGCCCCAAAATTACTAGTGTAAAACCATTCAAACGGGAAAACCAACGGTCTAATCTATATAAACAAAACGAGAAACGAGAAACACGTATATATTACATAAACAAACGATTACTACTGTACATCAGATTCCTGACTTAGGACAGGTGCACACTATTTGTTGTCTTATATGGTAGGATTCTTTTTTAATCTTTGTTTATTGTCAGGATTGGTAATAAGTTACCGTCACTGAGGTAAAGTGTGGGAGATTCTTTCAATCGTTATTTAGTTTCACAAGTAAGTTGAAACAACGCATTATTAACTGTTTACAGAATTTAGATTTTTTTGAAAAACTAAGGCTTTTCTACATCAGGCATAGACTACCTTAGGTGTATTTGGCAACACTTATAGGAATTTAGGATCTCAATCTCTTCAACTTCGTACTTTATTTGGCTTTTTTTTTTGGATTCGAGCGTCACTGATGAGTCTTTTGTTGACGAAACGTGCGTCTGGCTCTGGCGAATATAATAAATTTAGTCCTGGTATCTATGATGAGTTTATTTACAATCAAAAATCGCAACCCAGAAATAATCCATCGATATATATGTTAGCAATATCCTTTAACTTTACTTTCCGCTAAATAGATGATGTTCTCTCACGTAATAATTTAACATTTGGTGACTATGTTGAACGCATATATGCCTTCGAACTAGAGATAAAGGAAACCCCAGATACAGTTAAGTCGACCTCATATCTAGATAGAATGTTGCTGCTAACAAGGAAGCTACAATGTATTCAACCAAAGAGTTCGAAATGGTGAAGTCGTAATCATCCCTTCGTAAATTTTACGAACGCCATTTCGAGTTGGTTGACAGTTATAGAATAACCGTTTTCACACATGTTCCTTACGTCGTAACTACAATTCCCTTCCTTTTTCATGAATATGACCTTCCGAATAAGACTATTTACCGGGTTTGTAATAAGATGAACAACACGACGGTTGCTACATGTGGAACAGGATCTGCTTACTCTTTTGGAGCATCTGAGATCACTCACAGTTTTTGGTGGGGTTCGTATTGCTAAGTCTTTAGATAAACATGATAAACATGATAAGGATAACAGCAGTATACTGGTGTTCAAAAGTCATAAATCATTTGAGAAAAAAAAAACATATCCGGATAACAAACCAACAACTAAGGGAAACACATCAATTAAAAGAGGAAAACAAAGGAAAATGAGGATTACCAAAGTGCAAAAAAAAAACCAAAAAACAAAAAAAACAACGCAGAAACCATCAAGACGAACTATTTGATAACAACTGCCATATTGCTGACTTGGTAAAGAACTTTAAAAAAAATGATGACTCAAACCTTGTTTAATGACATGCCTTACCTCCTGCTATATGACAATATTAAAAAATATCGCTAAACCACTACGAGACAGAAATACAGCACAAACACACGCAAGAACATTAATTAAAAAGAAATTCATAAAAAATAAAAATAAAAGTCGACGCAAAATGCAAACCACAGAACAACAACGAACCTATTTCATAAAAAATAATCACCACCGGAAATCGAGAACAGTGACGCACTTACGTAACTAACATGCAATCTCGAACTTTATACAATTACTTCATTAATGATAAGATAGTCGTACCCCAAAATGTAGTGTCTTATGTCCTGAATACCTTAGTTGTGGTTGTCAAAAACTGATAGGAATCTTTAGTCATCAATGTTCGCAACTTCGTACTTTATTTGGCCTTTTTTTATAGCATTTTTGGATTCGAGCGTCACTGATGAGTCGTTTGTAGGCAAAACGCGCGTATGGCGCAGTATAAAATTTCAATCCTGGTATCTATGATGAGTTAATCATAAGAACTTAATATTCATTGGACTGAATATGGTCGGTGTAGAATTGGAAAAGCTACATCCAACAATGTACAAAGATCATGAAATAGATTGAATTGGGGTTATTGTTTAAAAATTGTCTTGCTTAAACTTATTACATATTCGAGAATTATGGTTGAATAGGTTATTGTTTTAAAAGATATAACTGACTTTATTACCAATCTGAGTAACCAAATATATGAAAAGGTATGTGTAACAAAACAGAATGAAATGCTCTCTGGCGCAAATCTATAATGATGTTATATTTCCTATTTTGCGAATTCGATGTTATAGATATATTTTGAAATTCCGAATTCGTAAAATAGGAAATATAACAATGAGACTATTTGTAATTTTACATTGTCGCTACTTACAGATCAATGGAGTTACTCGGAATAGCGAGATAATCCTACATTATCTACAAACTTGTAAGAGTCACTCTATCACAATCAATTATGGTATTAACAAAAATACAAAACTTCAATGTTTATGTGGTACCTAACACTACAGGGATATAACTCTGTAAAAACAGTTAAACGTTTTAATCACTTTGACAATTGTATGTTAAGGAAATATTAAGCTTCTCAATGATCCAAATTAGTGTTTGTCTAACTGCTATCTATCCAACTAATTTTTTCCCCAGAAGGTGATTGGTTCATTTGTTTTGAAATTTCGATGTTTTTTTCAAAGGTTCACATTTAATATCTTGTCTAAATTTTATGAAAATTAAACGAGCCAAATTAAATTTAGTCAAGTTGTTGGGTACCACTTTAATTAAAAGGAAAATTCATTTCTTTTCTTCTAAATCTAACGTAAGACTAAATCAGCCAATTATAGCAAATTGTTTCCCACCTTAGTAAAGATTAACTATTTAGAATATTACTGATAACAAACAATGTGAACCCATGTAACATCATGTAATAAATGATTGCTTATGTAACAGACGATATCAGTACATAAGCCAATCAACTGCCATTTGAATCAGATAGTTCCTGTCTAATCACATATCGTGACAATAGTGAAGTTCACTTCCAGGAAGGGCGATAGTTTTCCTATCATCAATATCAAAGTGCACGAATATAATATCGACCAATACGAGTTAAGCAGCTGTCATTAATTTAAATTCTTATTTTTCATCAGATTTCTCATCTTTTGCAACATGGTGTCTTTCAAAGAATTAAAAGTTACGTCAACATTGTTTTAATCACGAGGGAATGTAAACACTGAAAGATTTTCAAGTTAAAAGGATAACACGAATTGTACACTTGAAACATGCAGTAAGTAGACGATTCAATTCATTGAAAAATTTGATATTCCGGGTTTATTGAGAGTTTAATATATAGTAATGAAATTTTATTATTTATTGTTCAAGACTGCATATTCACCCTTTCCCGCGCCGTCGAAACCATTTTTAACGTCATTGATATATGTATCTTGCACAAAAGTTGACTTCCATATGGTAATAAATTGATGATAACAGAAACGGGCTTTGGATTTTTTTCCCCTCGAGGATATCAACAGTCAGTAATCAACACTGGTGTTGACATGAATTTTCATTTATACGATAACTTTATTTTAAGTGTTTTATTTTATTTGTTCTGGTTTGTAACCCGGTTTGTTTTTTCTCTTAATCGACTTATGACTTTTGGACACCAATATAATACTGTTGCCTTTGACCTTCAATCACCCTTAAAAAATTGAAAACAACACGTTTAATAATTTTTTACATCCAAAGCGCTTTTCTGAATTTACCTTCACCAGGAACGTTCAAAGCAAAACATTTAAAATCCGAAGATGTAAAAGTACCGAAACCGTTGAAGAGCTTTATGTTGAAAATACAAAAATTAAATAGACAACTTATAGTTTGGTGATACACGTTACAGGCATATAAATTGACAAACAGTTATCGTGTTTGATTGCCAAAAATGAGATCTATTTAGATACTGATAAGAAACGTTACCATAAGAATAACAAATGTATAGTTTAAGCATAGGTATGTTCCAGTACAAATGAGTTATATTTTGATGTGTTTCCCTCAGTTTTAGTTTGTAACCCGGATCTTTTTTTTTTCAATCGATTTATGAATTTCGAACAGCGATATACTACTGTCGCCTTCATTTATCAATTCTATGATTTATGATTAAGGTGTACAGTGCATGTTTTATTACTTCAAATTGTAAAATACTTAAAAGAGGAATGAAAGATACCAAAGAGACAGTCAAACTCAGTAAAAATGCAGGATATAGTTGACCAAGTATTGACAATTATGTGATGATTTCTAACCACAAAATTATTTTATTGATACAGTTATTAGTGTTTATAGCTAACGGAAGTAGGCACTACAATTTGTACACAACTTTAATCCTGGTATCTATCATCAGTTCATTTGATAGCTTTTTCTGATCAAAATATCAAGGATAATAAACGTACAAATTTGAACGCCATACGAGCGCCTCGTCTATATAAGACCCAGCATTGGCTCTTGAAGCTAAGACGTTAAAAGGCCAAAAAAATATTTCATGTTCTATATATTGAAGCACATTCGATTGAAACATTTCAGGTAGCGACATGAAATTCAGCAAAATAGAAGTCGCTCGGTCTCCACGTTAAACGAATTGTCCTTAAGTAAATCACAAGTTCTAATCAGTTGTCAGATATTGTTTTTCAATTGCATTTAAACTCCCTGTATGGGTATGTAAAACATGGCGTTGACTGATAATCAAAGAACATACATGAAAGTTTCGTTAACTTTCCAATTTTAAACGTCCCATTTTTCAGTAGTAGCGTATCCTCTGCTCCATCGCATGGCGTTCTTTAAAACGTTATGCGCATGCATGTTCTCACTTTACCGACTTCAATAATAGGAGAGTGCCCTCGTTACAAAAACTGCTGTCACAAATTACACGCCCACTGTTTAAAGCACCAGATATTGCTCCTTCGGTGCCCATACGATTACCCCAGTTCGTTTTTTATTGCTCTGCACTCAATTAATGTATTTGTTTCTTCCCCTATGTGTCAATTAAACTGTATTCCTTTGAAACGCCTACTAGATTTCTGGTGTAATTTTAGTGACAAATTGTTATCACATCATTAAGAAAAAAACATACATTTTATTCTGCTTATATAATTATTTAATAAACGTAAAGATCCTTTCACAAATAAAACAGGAACTATATTTTGATTTGTTATCTTCAATTACTTTTCAATGACATAAGGAGTATTTGATCTATCAAGTTTCAATTACTTTTTCAATGACATAAGGTGTATTTGTTATATTACGTGATTTTAACTTAATGTTAACATTTGACTAGACAACTATGTAAACATGTCATTTCAAATTGTTTGTTAAAGCCATTGATCAATATTATCTAACGTTAGATGAAAAAACGCACCTTTAAAATATAACCGGAACTAACTCATTCATAAAAGTGATTTATAACATGTAAAATTATAAATGTAAGAAGTGAAACTTTGAAATGGCTTATCCTTTCATTATATAAAATTGTATTATGATTCTACTAGATGTTAACTCGAGGACAGTGTTTATTGTCAAGTTAAAAGTGCCTTTTTAACATATTCATTTGCGAGATGTAAAAACAAAATCAGTACTAGTTGGATTTATATGGGTACATTATACAGGTAAGATTTCAAAATGTTTGCTCATAGTTGAAGGTCATACGGTGACCTATAGTTGCTCATTTATTTGTCATTTGATCTTTGATGAAAAGTTGGGTCAAGATGTGTATTAGTGTCTTCGGTAATGGTAATGTTTTCTTCTATTGCTCAGTCCATATCGTTAACTTGGATATGTGTGATTGCTCGTTTCGAAGCTGAGACATTTTGACATATGTGGTTAAATTTTCGGGGTACGAAGTGAGATAACTTTTTTCGTAAATTAGCAAACCCCGAGTATCCTTTTGTGCTGCGGCTCCTCGTGGTAAAAAATCCTATTTTTAACACAATAAGTTCTTTGAAAACTTAATACTTTGAACACATTTAATAGCTCTATAGATTTTACACCTTTATTCTGTGTTCTGCTACTTTCTTAAATTAACTCACATGGTTAAGCTCAGTCACTTGGTTATCAAAGAAAAGTGTCAAATATCACTACACAGATAATTTTTGTTTACACGTGACTTTTGAGTTCCTCATTTCAAGGCGCATTAGGGATACTGTCCCAGTTGGTTCATTGGCTATATTACAACACATTATTTTGTATGTATGCGGTAAAATATCATCCAAACCTTAATTAAAACGTAACAAAAACTCAAGAGAGAAACCACCAATTACATAATTAATTACAAAGCAGTGGCGAATCCAGAACTTTTCATAAGCAGGAGCCCGATGGCTGACCGAAGGGGGCCCGCTCCAGTCATGCTTCAGTGATTCCCTATATAATCAACCAAATGTGTCCCACGAAAAGCCCCTCCCTGGAGCGGGCCCCCTTAATTATACTGATTAGACTAAAATCAAAGATATACCAAAAGGACACTCAAAGTAATTACCGAATATGGATCGTAACAACTCAATAATTTATGACAAATTCAAAGGGCAGAACACTAATCTATGGATTTGCTCATTGTTGAAGACCGTACGGTGACCTAAAGTTGTTAAAGTCAGTTTCATTTTGGTCTCTTGTGGACAGTTGTCTCATTAGCAATCATACCAAATCTTCTTTTTTTTGTACCTACACAATCCAAAGAAAAATGGATGGTGTGAGCAACAAGACCCCCACAATTTAGATGAACTCATTTTAGTATCATCAACTTAAACAAATATCGGTCCAGACTTTGAACGTTGCTGAAATTTTCTCCTAATGAAGCACAGCTTGCATATAAAAAAAAATGATTTATTGAATGTGTAGTTTTTCAGTTTAGTTTTGTTCAGGTAATCCCTATTTTGTGTGGTTACATGTACTTTTAATTATTATAACTTCGTAATAATAAACTTGTTATGGTAAATCTAATTTATTTAATAACAATAGTCAATGATTTTGTTCTATTTTTCAGATGAATTGACTCATGAGCCCACGCGATACAAAATGTTGATTAATATCACAGAAATATTGCCTCAGACCTTAGAAAACACATCAGAAGATTCCAAAGAGACCAAGGACAACTCGAATCCTATGTCGTATGCGGGTATTATTATTGTACCAGTGATTCTAATTGCTGTGGTAGGAAATGTATTGACAATTTGTAGCTTTATAAGAGATAAAGGATTACACAAAACATGCAATGTGTACATTTTAAATTTAGCGATAGCCGATTTATTAATTGGAGCTGTTACTATGCCAATATATCTAACATATACTTTCGGAAATAACGTTTGGATATTCGGATACCACTTTTGTAAGGTTTTTCTGTTATTCGATATGGCTACAGTAGAGATAACTGCCATTTTGATGATTTTGATAAGTTACGACCGCCTGTCATTGCTCAGACATTGGTCAACATATTACAAAATACATTCGCCTCAAAAGGCATATATAAAATGTGGTCTAGCATGGATTTTTGTTTTTGTTTTAAATGGTCCTGCAACAATAGGATGGGATATATGGACCGGCAATTCTACAGATCCAAACGACTGTGAAGCACAATTTTATGATAATGTTGTTTACATATCAATTATGACAACTGTACAGTTTGTGATACCTCTTACGGTTCTCATAATTATTCACATATTTATAGTTTATGAAATAAGAAAACTGATACAAACCCGGGAACAGCTTATCTCGACTCATTCTGGTAGTATAGGATCTTCAGATTCTGTTGTGTGTTTGGAATTAAAACCTGATAGTGTCATGACAAAACTACACAGAAGATCGACTGATATACACAAAGAAAATACTAAAAAAAGGAATGGAACAAAAGCTGCAAAGTCGCTTGCGATATTAACAATAGCATTTATAGTTTTATGGGCCCCTTATGGTATTATCATAGTCTTTCAGTCTATTTGTCCTACATGTATATGCGTTATATTGATTGAAACGTGTACATGGGTATTATGGTTTAAATCTGCACTTAATCCATTCCTTTATGCTTATAATAGCAACCGTTTCAGAGAAAATTTCAAATATTTTCTTTGTTGTCGAAGACGTCCTGGCTACAGAGCTAATTATTCTTTCAACAGTTAAATATCATTTTACATTGTATTTTTATATGGATATTAAATTCATCATATCCAGTCTTGAATAAAATATTTTTGAAAGATATTTGTGCTAATTTATTTTGTCATTTAAAATATCGATGGCCGAGTGGTTTATATTTTCGAACTACTATGTTACCATCATGTTAACACTGAGGTTGTGAGTTTGAATCCCAATCTTGCAGGTGCTCTCTGCTTCAATCTTTAAATAATCTACTATGATTGTCAGCTTTCCTACCGGTGATTATCTCCCTGCACTAGCGTACAGTGTACTTTTCTTAGGCTGGTTTCTAACACTACAGGGAGTTAACTCTGTAAAATAAGCTTACTGTTTTAATCACGTTGTATTGTTAAGGAAATGTTAAGTTTCTCAGTGGTCAAAATTAGTGTTTGTCAAACTACTATATATCCAACCAATATTTTCCGAGAAAGTGATTGGTTCAATTTTTGTCTTCAAAGGGTAAACGTTAATATGTTGTCAAAATTTGATGAAAATTAAACGAGCCAAATTATTTTTGTCAATGTGTTGGGTACCACGTTTACTACTTTTTCTACATATACGATCAAACTGATCTGTATACGCAACTTGACATCACTTCAGTTAAATGTTTACAAATAAGTTCCTACAAATAATCGTGTTGTCTTGGTCGGCTGCTGACAAAACTCTACATAAAAGCTGTTTGACGTCAAAGTCGTGTAATGGAATTTGTACGCGTTTCTCAGACCAACAATCTAGAAAGCCAGACATACGAACAAACAGTCAGAGCACTATATACAACCTAAACATTTCAACTTTGTCATTGAAAGAGGGACAAAAGATCCCAGAGAGTGATTTAAACTTATAAATCAAAAATAAACCGACGACGCCTTGGCTTAAAAAGAAAAGACAAACAGACAAAAATAGCTGGTACACAAGACACAACAGAGAAAACTCAAAACAAAGCAACAGGAACCACACCAAAAACTGGGGTTGATATTAGGTTCTCCGGACAGGGTTGCTCTGTGAAAGAGGGATAAATGATACCAGAGGGTGATTCAAACTTATAGATCGAAAATAAACCGGCGACGCCACGGCTATAAAGAAAAAGACAAACAGACAAATAATAGCTGGTACTCATGACACAACAGAGTAAACTCAAGATTAAGCAACAAGGACTTAACCAAAAACTGGGGTTGATCTCAGGTGCTCCGGACAGGTCCTGCTCCACATGTTGCACACATCATGCTGCTTATGTTAGCTGCAGTTTTAACTGAAACAAAACAGATATTTTGATTTACTAACTCATAGTTAGGATCCTATAAATCAAAACATTTAAATTGCGATAACATTGTGAAAATTTTATTTGATCATAATTATGTTTGAAAATATATTCAATTTGTTTCAATAATTGAGTTATAAGAAGAGTTTATTCTACGTCATATATATACTAGTAGGCGAATTATGTTAGAATTTTGTTTTTGCATAATTTGGCAACAGTTATGCCACTTTCAAGAAAAATTCTCAGAGCATGGCCATTGGCGGTCTCGGGGGGAAGGGGATACGAGGGTTGGAACCCCCTTTTTTGGCCGACCAATGCATTTGAATGGGGACATATGAGTTGTAATCCCTCCTTTGTCCTTGTTTGGGAGCCCTCCTTTTTAAAATGGCTGCATCCGCCCCTGATGGCTCTACCAATCACCCTCTTATATTTTTGCTGAAATTGTCTTTACACAATGTATCATGTAAATGATGCCAATACATGCACACTATTATGTGGATGACACAAGCCGAGAACTGATAGCCTACAGCATTAACACACATGCGTTTGATCAGATGTTTATAATATCAAACCAAACTTACTAATCTACTTTAGCTTTTAAAAGATAGAATCTCAATGTATGAAATCTGGTTAATCAATTACAGAAAATATTTCTATCTATAAAGATCTATAAAATAAACATAATTGCCTATTTCCATTCTCAATTTTATTACATGATTGATCAACTAACATTGTACATTACTTATTACCTTATATACACCTTGGAATATGCAGCTTTATAGATTCTCCCCCATGCTAATTTCCTGAAAATGGAGGACTGGATCGATCCAATTTTTCCTCTAAGTAGCACGAGAAGCTAATGTTTCCCCCTTGTAATTAAACATCGGCGACATCGTTCTAATATAAGTGCACTTCACTCTCCAATCTTACTTGACTATGATTGTCAGTTTTCTTATTGTAGGTTGGTGGTTTTTTCCGGGCACTCCTCCACCAATAAAACACTGGCCGCCACGAAATAGCCTAAATGCGATAAAAGTGGCGTTAAAACACCAAAAATCAAATTAATCAATCGTAATAGTTATACATTTTGTATCAGATAGTGTTTATAAATACTAGTACTAAGTATACATATGAAGTACATTCTGATGATCTTATTCGTGAACCCTCGGTTGATTCAGACAATCAGGGCATAGATTTGCATAGGCGAAAAGTAAAATAAAATTGAGAATCAAAATGGGGAATGTGTCAAAGAGACAAGAACCCCACCATAGAGCAAACAGCAGCCTAAGGCCACTGATGGGTCTTCAATGTATCGAGAAACTCCTGCACCAAGGGCGTCCTTCAGCTGGCCCCTAACAAACATGTATACTAGTTCAGTGATAATGGATGTCATACCCGTAGCCAGGGGGGGTTCGGGGGGTTCGGACGAACCCCCCCTTGAAAACAAATAAGCACTGTTAAAGTCAATGTTCTGTTCGAATTGTGACTGTTAAAGTCGAGTTTTTGAGTCAAACGAACCCCCCTTTTAAAATTCCTGGCTATGGGCCTGGATGTTATACCAAACTCCGAATTATACACTATAAACCTAAATTAAAAATGTGTAAGGGTTCCGCGGAACCCAGTGTCTCGCCTCCTTTTGCGGTTAATCGCAGGTTCAACACAAATGAGGTAAAAAAATAAATAAAAATATTCCACTCTATACTATCTTTTGATTGTAAGAATATTCTGTCCATATGTTTGGTAAAAAAAAAAAGATAGTTTATGAAACTAAAAAATATTTTAAAAACTTTAACTGCAGACTGTATGTGATGTTTACTGGAAGAATAACTTATATATAAAAAAGAAGATGTGGTATGATTGACAATGAGACAACTATCCACAAAAGACCAAAATGACACAAACATTAACAACTATAGGTCACCGTACGGCCTTCATTAATGAACAAAGCCCATACCATTTAAGTCCATTTATAAGTAAAATACGGATATTCAGGTACACATTTTTTTTCCAGATACTAGCTTTTGATCATAAACAAGCTTCTGTCCAAGTTTGGTAAAAATCTAGGATAGTTTAAGAAAGTTATTAGAATTTTTAAAACTTTAACCACAGAGCGAATGTCAGTTATCTGGCAGAATAAACTGAGTCCAGTTATAAGTAAAATACGGAAAAAAATGGAATTCATTTTCACAAAATTAACATCTTGATACTATCTTATGATCATAAACAAGCTTCTGTCTTAGTTGAGTACAAACCTAAGATAGTAAAGAAAGTTACTAAAATCTTTAAAACTTTAAACCCAGAGTGAATGCAATGTTACATGACAGAAAGTCGATAATTAAGTAAAATACGCGAAAAAAAGAGGATTTTTTTTTCAAAATTTACTTCTGGATACTATGTTATGATCATAAACAAGCTTTTGTTAAAGTTTGGTCGAAATCCAGAATAGTTTAAGGAGGTTATCAAAATCTTTAAAACTTTAAACCCAGAGTGACTGTAATGTTACTTGACAGAAAAACTAAGTCGATTTATAAGAAAAATACGGAAAAAAGGATTTTTTTTCAAAATTTACTTCTAGATACTATTTTATGATCATAAACAAACTTCTGTTCAAGTTTGGTCGCAATCCAAGATAGTTAAAGAAAGTTATTAAAGTTTCAAAAACTTTAACCACAGAGTTTATATTTGTGGACGCCGCCACCAACGCCGACGGAATGTAGGATCGCTATGTCTCGCTTTTTCGACAAAAGTCGAATTCTCGACAAAAATGATACAAGACTAACAAAGGTCAGAGGCTCCTGATTGGGACAGATGCAAACATGCGTCTGGGTTAAACATGTTTATGATATCTCAACCCTCCCCTATCCCTCTAGCCAATGTAGAAAAAAACCCGCATTAAAGTACGCACAGTATAACTCAGTTTCAGAGAAGTCCAAGTCCGAATTCAGAATAGGAAACAAAAGAAAATAAACAAAATGACAATGATACATAAATAACAAAAGATTACTAGTAGTTACTGATATGCCAGCTCCAGACCTCAATAAAACTGATAGAAAGATGATGTCTTCATAATATGAATATCAGGCACAATCCCTCCTGTTAGGGGTTTTAAAGAATCATACTATCATAAAATATACGAAAAGAACATAAAAGCCAACAACTGGTTTTAGAATAAATGTGTTTAATTCCGATTGCTTAGAACGTCCAGTAACAAATATTTCACGCATGTTCAGGACGAAATTCATATGTTTGAGATTTTGATTTTGCGATTTGATAAAGGACTTTCAGTTTTGATTTTCCTAAAGGTCTTTATGTCTGTTTTTTTTAATGGTTAGGTATATGGTTCGGTAATTAGTGTAGTTTCTTTTGACTTTTGTTACGTAGACTGCTATGTTAGTCTTGTATGTTGTTTTTTAGTTTTAGTCCGTTAATATGTATTGGAGTTTAGCATGACGTCCATTTTTACTAAACTTAGATATAGGAAGATGTGGTGTAAGTGCCAATGAGACAACTCTCCATCCAAATGACAATTTAAAAAAAGTAAACCATTATAGGTCAATGTACGGCCTTCAACTTGGAGCATTTGTGTGCATTTGTATTCATGGGCTAGCTGATGAATAGAAATATGGTCCTCTTCTTACTGGCAGTAAAACACTTGTAAAAGTAGGGCGTCCGTTTTGCTGCGCGGGATGTACAAGTACGTAGCCTCGTCCGGTCGGTATGGGGCATGTAAACAGAGTGCATCACTCTATTGCCCATTAAGAAAGATTAAACCTTGAAACAACTTTTTCTTAGGTCTGTACATGTAATTGGCCTAATGCAAGAATACGTTTCTTACCAGATCCAATATAAACTCATTTCCCAGTAGCACTCTAACTTTACCGACCTTCATTCGAACAACCTCCATAACACGACTACTTATTGCATATATTGGTCACTCTGTCTCGTCCTTAATATTCATTAAATATTTGCCACTGGACGTTTACCTTTTAACAATTAATCATCTACCTCTTATACAAATAATTACTCCAAAAATGTTCAACTTTCTCCCAAAAGAGAAAATATTATTAAATATAAAAACACTGACCACATACACACCTTCAATATATGTACACACAGCTAGCAAAGTGAGATCTTTCTAGCTTTCAAACTGTAGGAAGAGTTATCCGGAAATGCTATGCTCGTATATATATATATTATAAAACAGACAAAATTCAACTTTCTCCAAAAGAGCAAAATATATTAATCAAAACCCTGACCAAAATATGTAAAGCAAAGTGACAACTTCCTAGGATTCAAACTGTAGGAGAAGTTATGCAGGATAACTATATATCCATAAGGGGACGGACGGACGGACAGAGGTTTAACAATATCCCCCATCATTCAGTTGCGGGACATAATGAAGGGACAATCGGGAATAAACCTTCCTTACATACATATATTTGATTGCAATTGTAAGGTTAAATTATTTGCAATAGAGATAGTTGTCTTACAAATGGGAGATAATCCAATATGAATCACGTTTAAAAAATACTTTAAAACAAGAAGTGAGTACACAGTGAAAAACTTTCCGTGGTCTTTTCTGTAATTGACAAATAATTTACGTTACATGGACATGCATAGGAGGTTCTTGGCAAACTAAATATCAACAATTATTGTTTATGACTAATTGGTTCTTCGTTCGGTCTGCATATTGAACTATTTTAAATCATCCGACACAGTAATATATTATTTTGTCCCCGGATCGCAATGCAAATTCAAGTACATTTGGAAAAACACACGGTGTGTTCATATTTTTACTTGGCCGGACATAATGTATTGAAAAAACAAACATTTTTTTGGAAACCGTCTTTTTTTTGTAAAAGTTTGTTACTGTGGAAAAACTTAAAATTGAGAATGGAAATGGGGAACGTGTCATAGAGACAACAACCCGACCATAGAAAAAACAACAGCAAAAGGTCACGACCAAGTCTTCAATGTAGCGAGAAACTCCCGCACCCGGAGGCGTCCTTTTATCCTTTTATCAGTATAATACGGAGATTCAAAATAAATGAAAAATAGAGACATTAACTCCTTCCAAACTTTTTATACAGTCTGATAAAGAAATTGACATTAAACCAAAAATAACTCTACACTGTACATACATTTTATCTTTCAATAATTGTTTAAACACGAAGCATGATCAATTCACCAGTAACATACAAAAAATAAAAATATTTTTTTTCAGTTTGAATTAAAGATTTTTTTTTTTATGCTACATTCACATGTAATTCGAATTCGGTTTGTCGATTATATTGAAAACCGCTAAAGATTGAGAAATATCAAATATGATGCAAAACTATTCAGAGATATATCGTACTGTCCGTATACATCAGCATTGTCAGTCGACTTCTGATAGGAGCCATTTCCCTTAGTTGACGAGTTTTGATCATTTACGATGATAGTCAAATATGAAGAAAAGAAGGATGACTGTGTCAATATTAGTACACATCTGATCCTACTAACACTATCACTTTTTATGCTCAGCGGACCGTTAATTTGGGGTCAAAACTCTAGTTTGGCAATACAATTAGAAAGATAATATCATAGTTTCACCTTTATTGGATTACACCAGCATCAAAATCTACCTTGACAGAAAAGTGAAACGGACGACCGAACGAACGGACGCACAGTGCGACACATATAATTCTAAGTGGGGCATAACATATATTTTTTACAACAGGTCTCGAAAGACTCCAAAAAGGCTAAAAGCTATAGATTTGTTTTTACCATTTGCTACTGAACAGTTGATATTCTTCGCTATCATAATGCTTTATTGCCTTTTACTATTTTAAAACATACTTTACACTTTTAGCATGTTTGCTTGCGCCAAACCAGCCCTAACCCGGAGCAGAGTAGTTACAGTACAAACATATGGATAAAAAGGCATGTAAAAATTGCTTAAAAAAAGTTAAAATCATCAGATCAATATGAAGCACAAACACTTTCTTATTAATTACACAAAGGGAATACAGTACGTATTACGGGTGGGTAATAGAGGTCGGTCATTTAAAGACGTATCAACCTTATCATATACGTTGACGTATGTCTGCATTAGAAATTAATCATTCGCCCATTTGCATTAATTAAAGTACATAAAAATCAAGTTCGGGATCATAAACTGTTTTTTGGTATATCTGCAGATGCGCATACGTCAACGTATACGACACGGTTGGCACAATACGTTTGTAAATGACCAACCTTTATTTGCAGTAACTAAAAGCTAGTATGAATAAAACGAAAAGATTTTTTCAACACTTTAATACCAATCAGTATACACCCTATATCAAATGGGTTTTGTGTAAAGACGCAAGTAACAGTCAGATAACTACATGACCGTGTGCAATGCAAATATATAGTTCTCGACATATTGTAGGACCATGAATAAATATATGAAGATGTGGTATGAGTGCAAATGAGACAACTCTCCATCTAAATAACAATTCATAAAAGTCATAGGTCAATGTACGACCTTCAACACGGAGCATCGGCTCAAACCGAGCAACAAGCTATAAAGGGCCCCAAAATTACTAGTGTAAACTATATATTCAAACGAGAAAATCAACGGTCTTATGTACGTTTAGGTGTATCAATTGTATTTAGTTTGGTTAAAATTTGATGCTTACAAAACCAATACACGATCACCTGACTTCAGCTGTTTCAATGTTTCATTATACTTTCATAAAAGAAAGTGGTATATTTTGTGTCTCATTCCGTTATCTTATAACAAGAACACCTCAGAATCATTATATACATTAAAACGAAGCACAATTTTATGATAATGTTGCATACATATCAATTGTGACAACTGTACAGTTTGTGATACCCCTTACGGTTCTCATAAGTATTCACATATTGATAGTTTATGAAATAAGAAAACTGATACAAACCCGGGAACAGCTTATCTCGACTCATTCTGGTAGTATATAAGGATCTTCAGACTCTGTTGTGTGTTTGGAATTAAAACCTGATAGTGTCATGACAAAACTACACAGAAGATCAACTGATATACACAAAGAAAATACTAAAAAAAGGAATGGAACAAAAGCTGCAAAGTCGCTTGCGATATTAACAATAGCATTTATAGTTTTATGGGCCCCTTATGGCATTATCATAGTCTTTCAGTCTATTTGCCCTACATGTATATGCGTTATATTGATTGAAACGTGTACATGGGTTTTGTGGTTTAAATCTGCACTTAATCCATTCCCTTATGCTTATAATAGCAACCGTTTCAGAGAAAATTTTAAATACTTTCTTTGTTGTCGAAGACGTCCTGACTACAGAGCTAATTATTCTTTCAACAGTTAAATATCATTTTACATTATATTTTTATATGGATATTGAATTTATCATATCCAGTCTTAATAAAATATTTTTGAAAGATATTTGTGCAAATTTATCTTGTTATATAAAATCTAGATGGCCGAGTGGTTTATGTGTTCGAACTACTATGTCACCATCATGTTTACACTGAGGTCGTGAGTTCGAATTCCGAAAGTTGCAGGTGCGCTCGGCTGTAATCTTTAAATAATCGACTATCGCAGGTCAGTGGTTATCTCCCTGCACCAGCGTACACTGTACTTTTTATTAAGGTTGTACCTAACACTACAGGGAGATAACTCTGTAAAATCAGCTTGACATTTTAATCACGTTGTATTGTTAAGGAAATGTTAAGCTCATCAATGATCAAATAGTAAGTCCAAAAAGTTGCGCCAAAAACGGCTAAGGTAATCTATCGTCGCTGTTATGCAAAAACCTCGTATCTCAATTTTTTGCGGAAATCTTTTTATCGATTATTTAGGATTAAATATGTATGATCCACTGTATGCGAAAATATCTGATTACCGTATCACCATGGTGATTACCGTATCACCATGGTGATACGGTCTGATTAGTCAGAGGCTAAACGTCAGGTTCGGGTAAATCTGTTTACGGTATTTCTGTAATTTCATTGGTTATAAATACTATCTAATGGGTGCTTCGTGGCTGTTTCCGGAATGATTCTGGGGGAAATGAAGGTCATTTTAACGTCTGATTGGCTATTAATGAGTGGCATGCATTATATGTTCCACGCGTCCGTAAGTGGGGTCGGATTGGAATCATGATACTAGATTATAGGTTCATATTGTGATAAAGTGTTCATTTGCTATAGTGATAAGTTATGATGATAACTCACGACAAACTGTCAATTTGGTGTAGATTATATAATCATGTGACAATGTGACGATTTAATCTTGAAATTATGTTGCTATTTTGGTAAGAAACTGTACATTTATGTATTATTGCTATTCTCTAAAAATAGAACAGTAATGTGTATAATTTACACTTTACACTGCGTATTAAAACGGTTAAATGATTGAGATACTTTTGTATAAGATTTCTTCGTATAAAGCTTAAATTTTAAATAGTAAATACACAAAACGTATGCTCTATGTATAAAAGTAATAACCATTTATTTTTCATTGCTTTGACATATTGATTAGAAAATATTAATATCACGGAATTTACCGAAGATGTAATTTCGTTTCCAGCACTTTCATCGCTTCATTGATTTCTGGTGTAAATAAACAAACCCGACGAATACAAAAATTACAAGGTGAGCAATATGTGCAAAGAAGCCTACACCAAGCATCACGGTATTGTTATTGGCAAGGGTTTCAGTGCACTATAGGATACTATAGTGTCAGCTGTTGCAAATTATATAATTAAGCGTTTTACATTAATGCACAGCCTATATAATTTTGACAATGTCAATGACCCCCAAGGCAATCATTTATACGATCCTTCGAACCCAAAAAACTTGCAACACAGCTAACTCCCAAAAAGATGTTTGCATGTGGGGTAGACAGTTTGATGATCTTTAATGTACTCGTACATGATGATTTATTCTTTGGAGTTGTCATGAGGCTGGTTTAGAAGGGGGCCAGGGGGCATGCCATCCTTTTCTGGGAAATTTGGTGGGCCTGCACTTAGGCAAATTTCTGGATCCGCCACTGGTTGTTGGACCATAATAGTCCCAGTATGGGCACTGGTGATCAGCAGTCATTATAAAAAAGAAGATGTGGTACATGTATGTCTATGATTGCCAATGAGACAACTGTCTACAAGAGACCAAAATGACAGACATTAACAACTATAGGTCACCGTACGGCCTTCAACAATCATCAAAGCCTATACAACATAGTCAGCTACAAAAGGCCCCGATATGACATGTAAAACAATTCAAACTAGAAAACCAACGGCCTTATTTATATTAAAAAAATGAACGACAAACAAATATGTAACACATTAACAAATGACAATCACTGAATTATAGTCTCCTGACTTTGGACAGACACATACATAAATAATGTGACGGGGTAAAACATGTTAGCGGGATTCCGATCCTCCCCCTAATCTTGGACAGTGGTACATGTATAGCAGTACATCATAAGAAAGAAATATAAAAATCAGTCAAAAAAGGCTTAACTCATCAGATTGCCCATAAATATATCAAAAGCACTGAAAATTTCATTTGATATGTCTGATTTCAATTTATTCACATCATCAGATCTTACACTTAGTATATTTTTTCATGATGAACATTACTATTTGGTTGATTATGTAGGGAATCACTGAAACATGTCTGGAGAAGTTGCCACCTCCCCCACCCCTACTTACATGTATTGTCCCAGCTGACCTGAGAATTTGTCCCTCTATAACCATTAAAGTCATACAACAATTACTTATCCATTGTGGCATCATATATTTTGTATTAAAACATCAAATTTTTACATGGAATATTTGTAATGTACATGTACAGTTTGTAATGGCGGACATATACATATACATACATTTGTATTGTAGCAATAAGGTGTATTCAAAGCAAAATAATTAAAAATAAATCAACTCAATGGATAGAAGCATACTGGTAAGTCAATTTTTTGTTTCACACAGCATCTGCATAGAGTGATGAGATGTAAATCAAGAGATCAATCACTGGTTTTAGAAGTCAAGAATTTTTATATTTTACTTATTTGGGTAGATACATGTAACACAACATTTATCTTGTCATAATACCTGTACGCTCAGTGTTCTTCATGAAAACTATCCCACTGATTTTAAATCATTATAGGAAAGCACAGAGTATAAGCAAACATTTCAGAAGGCAAAGAGTCTATTATAGGCTGACTTCAATAGTCTGTAAATTATCTGAAAAAGCTTAGTTCTTGTCAACTTTCTTATTATTTCAAACATTTTAATAGATCTAGGTCTCCCAAATTTGGTGTATTTCTATTAGATTTTTTCAAAGTCATTTTCATTTATTTTTCAACCTAGCCCAGAAATATGTTTAATATAGATTTTTTAGAGAAAGGCCACCTGGCTCACCTCTAACAAAGGCTAAATTTATTGCCAATGCAAACATTTTACCTGTTCAACACCAAATGCTGTCAAGCTTAGGGCCCCTGGCCATGGCTCTTTTTTTCATAATTCATCTTACATGTACATCTCCATTGAATTTGTTTACTTATTTATTCTATGGTCTATCTATGCATATCTATCTATATACCACATTTTCATAGTCCAACAAAAATGTTTAAAATGTATACATTTTACTTTTTTCTAGCTTCTCATGTGATAGCCGTACCTTTTTGGTCACTATTTATGTGTTGCATTTAAATATGAATTGTAACACTTTACAGTGACTGAACAGGTAAAACAAATACTTCTCAAGAAACAGAAAAGAGAAGACTACTTGGAATAGCACCAGACTACATGTATGTATGAATAAAAACTCAGATCAGAATAGCATGAAGGATATTATATGTCCTTGTGAATAAGCAAGGAAAGCTTTTTATAATAGTGCCTATCTTTAATTTACTAGATTTTTTATTCATTATCTGTGCAAATTTCAGCATAATTTGTCATAAATAAAATGTTTATCTAACTTTGCTCAAACTTTATTGGTGGATCCAGAAATTTTCATAATCGGAACACACTGACTGCCTAAGAAGGGGCCAACTTCAGTCATGCTTCAGTGATGCCCTTTAAAAACAACAAAAAATTTCCTACAAAAGGGGTGGCCCAGGCCCCTAGAAAAACCCTCTTACTCAACCTCTGACTTTAATTTAATATGACAAGACTGTTTCATTCACCAAAATACTGGTGCGTTTCTGTGATAAATATCATGCACAATTTTATAAATGAGAGGGGAAAGAAGATCCACATGTAGTGTACCTGCACATGACAACTGCCCAATTTTTTTTAATCACAACTAATCATGCTGATACTGACATTACCAGAGAGTACCAGTACACATCAAATTAAAAATCACAAATAACTGATACATATTATCAGATATTACAGAATTAAATATGTTTTAAATTTATTACAAACAAATGTGTTCTCAATCTTGTAGATAGATATAACTGGATCTCATATACATGTAAGTACCAAAGTCAACTGTCTATCATGTCTATCCAAGTCACAATTTATAAAAGTAATCTATTAAAGGTTGTAGTTTGGTCTTCAACGCAAAGCTTGGTTCACACCAACAGCAATTTTATATCAATCATGACAATGGCGTTTTGGGGTTAAACATGTTTTCGTAGGTAAATAATATTGCCATGGAACTTTTTTCATGAGAGTGTTATAGTCTATAGAGTATTACTTCCTGTTTGGTGGAATAGTGAATTAGAAGTCAATATGTTCTTGTTCAAACTTTTGTCGCTTTGAAGGTGTCATGATTGTCATCCTCAGCTTAAGCAATCATGTGTTACTGTAATTTGAATTTCATAATGACTGAGCGACTTTTTTTGAAGCACTGGTCAACTCCACCATAGCGAATCACAAGACTTTGACAATCAGTAAATTATGGCGAAAAATATGTTCTTAAGTAAAGAATTGTCGCATAAAAATTAAATAATAGAGTACACAGGAAATGGTGAAGTTCACATAGTCTAGTATGATTAATCATTTTAAAAAAAAACAAGCAAAAGGGGGGGGGGGGGATGGGGCGTACGCCCTCTACGCCCCCCTCTGGATCCGCCACTACCTTCTGTTGTTGTCCATTTTGTCAAGTAGTAATCCTCAAAAGTATGTTTACGTTATATGCTATTTTATCAAGTTGATTATAGACACAGAATACATTTTATTATAATATCATTCCCCATTTCCATTCTCAATTTTATTAAGTCTCCTTCCATTATAACACAGGTCCACCAATAATACAACAAAAAATGACATATTAGTAGAAAAAAGCGCTATGTTTTCATATTGTTTGAAGTGCAATATTCCAATAAAAATAAACTACTCACAAACCACTGATCTCAATATAATCAGCTAAAATACGGCAAGCTTTTTAGAAAAGCTATTACTTGTCTTCTAACCAATCACTAACTTGAGTTCTGACATGTGACAAAAAAGTGAAGTCGGATTGGTGAGACATTTTCTTGTGCGAAAATATCGTATCTCAAAAGAAAAACACATGGCACGGCAGCTGACATTATAACAGGTACAATTTTAGGTTCTCAAAGCTAATATAGCTTTGAAATAATGAAAAGCTTTGAAAAAACAACATAGGTGCAGAAATATTTGCTCGTCTTGGTAATTGATTGGTTAGAAGATCAGTTATTGTCGCATACAGTGGAACATACATATTTAATTCTAAAAAATCGATTAAAAGATTTCAGTTTTTACTGCCTGGTGTAAAATTATCAAAACCTTAGATACGAGGTTTTTACATAACAGCGACGCTATGCCTGGTATAAGAAAATCCTTAGTTTTTCGAAATATTTATATATGTTTTGTGAATAGGAAATTTATAAAAATGGCCACATTATTGATATTCATGTCAAAATTAGTGTTTGTCAAACTGCTATATATCCAACCATTTTTTTTCCAAGAAAGTGATTGGTTCAACTTTTTTGAAATTTTTATATTTTTTTCAAAGGGTCAAAGTAAATGTTCCGTCAAAATTTTATGAAATTAAACGAGGCAAACTATTTTATGTCAAGGTGTTGGGTACAACCTTAACTATAAAATAGTTTTTTTCTACATAAACGACCAAAAAAAATTCGACCTAAAAGCTGCTTGACGTTAAAATCGTGTAGTGGAATTTTTATGAGTTTTGAGACCAACCATCCAGAAAGGCAGACATACAAAGCCTGAAGAGTCAGAACACTACACAAAACCTAAACATTGAACTTTGTCTGTGAAAGATGAACACAAGATACCACAGGGTGATTTAAACTTATAGATCGAAAATAAATCGACAACACTATGGCTAAAAAAGAAAAAGACAAACAACTATATAGTAGCTATTACATAAGACACAACAGATAAATCTAAAGACTAAGCAACACGAACCCCACCAAAAACTGGGGTTGATCTCAGGTGCTCCGGATAGGTCCTGCTCCACATGTTGCACACATCCTGCTGCTCAGGTTAGCTGCAGTTTTCACTGAAACAAAACAAATATCTTGATTCACTAACTCATAGTTAAGACCCTAAAAATCATAACATGTTAATTGCGATAACATTGTGAAAATTTGATTAGATTATATGTTTAAAAATATATTCAATTTGTTTCAACAATTGAGTTATAAGAAGAGTCTATTCTACGTCATACATATGTAGGCGAATTATGTTAGAATTATTAATTGCATAATTTGGCAACATTTATGCAACTTTCAAGAAAAATTCTCAGCGCATGGCCATTGGCGGACCCAGGGGAGGGGGATACGAGGGTTGGAATCCCCCTTTTTTGGCCGACCAATGCATTTGAATGGGGACATATAGTTGTAATCCCCCCTTTGTCCTTGTTTGGGAGCCCTCCTTTTTAAAATGGCTGGATCCGCCCCTGATGGCGATACCAATCATCCTCTTATATTTTTGCTGAAATCGTCTTTACAGATCTTTACAAAATGTTTCATGTAAATGATGCCAATACATAGACACTTGCTATTATGTGGATGACACAAGCAGAGAACTGATAGCCTATAGCATTAACACACATGCGTTTGATCAGATGTTAATAATATCAAACCAAACTGACCAATCTACTCTAGCTTGTAAAACAAAGAATCTTTATATATGAAATCTGATAAATTAATTACAAGAAATGTTTTTTGTATCGATAATGTAAACATTACTTTATCGATCAACTAGCATTGTACATTACTTATTACCTTATATAAACCTCGGGATATGCCGGTGTCCTATAGCCATTCTCCCCCATGCCAATTTCCGGGGGGGGGGGGACTGGATCGATCAAAATCCCCCCTAGTAGCACGAGAAGCCCTTGAAATATATTGTCGGTGACGTCAGTATAAGTTTAACAAAAAAAAGTAACTTTTAATTAGTTTATCAATAACCAACCTTCATCGTTCCAATAAAGGTGCACTTCACCCCAATCTTAATTGATTAGGGTTGTCAGTTTTTCTATCGTACGTCGGTGGTTTTCTCCGGGCACTCCGGCTTCCTCCACCGATAATAAAATGTATGTGATGTTAATTGGAAGAATACAGTCCATTTATAAGTAAACTATGGATCAGGTACACAATAATAACATAAGTTAGGGGTTTAGTATCATACGGTATCATGACATGATTTTTCGTTGTCAGAGGTTGGAAGGTATAACTTATACCATCATAAAATATACAAGAAGGACATAAATGTAACCCGTGTTATGCCAACATTTGGTTTTAGAATAAATGTGTTTAACTCCAATGGAAAGACCCTCTAAGTGAATTAATATTAAAGCCAGCATATGCAATTTCTAATGACGTGACAGCAGTAGCGTAACCATATCCCTTTTATCACGCATGTTCAGGACAAAATTAATATATTTAAGATTATGATTGTGCAGTTTGAAAAAGGGCTTTCAGTTTTGAATTTTCCAAGAGATTGCTATAATTGTTTTTTTAATGGTTAAGTATATGGTTTGGTAATTATTTTTTATTGTTTTGTAATTCGTGTAGTTTCCTCTAAGTTTTGTTATGTAGATTGCTTAGTCTTGTATTTTTTTAAAAATTTTATAGATATAGGAAGATGTGATGTGAGTGCCAATGAGACAACTCTCCATCCAAATAACAATTTAAAAAGTAAACCATTATAGGTTAAAGTACGGCCTTCAACACAGAGCCTTTGCTCACACCGAACAACAAGCTATAAAGGCCCCAAAAATTACTAGTGTAAAACCATTCAAACGGGAAAACCAACGGTCTAATCTATTTAGTTCATTTATATGTAGTGGAGTTTAGCATGAAGTTCATTATCACTGACCTTGTACACCTTTGTATATAAGGGTCCAGCTGGGGAATAGAAATATATGTTATGGAGGTGTCCGAATGAGGGTCGGCAAAGGTCGACAGATCCGATTTCGGTCAGTATGGGGCATGTAGACAGGGTGCCTTGCTCTTTTATGTTTCTGCTCTACATTAAGAAAGAGAAGCCTTGAAACAACTCTTTATGGGGTCCGTACATGTATGTGGCCTAATGCAAGAATTAGTTTCTTACAAGATTTAATATAAACTCATTTTCCAGTAGGAGTCGAACTTTGCCGACCCTCATTCTGACACCTCCATAACACGACCCACTTATTGCATATATTGGTCTCCCTTTCTCGTCCTGCATATTCATTTAATATTTGTCAATGGACGTTTAACGACCAACAGTTAATCATCTATCTCTTATACAAATAAATACTCAAAAAAAAGACAAAGTTTAACTCTCCCCAAACAAAAAACTACATGTATGAATAAAATCAAAACCCTGACTACAAAAACACCTTCAATGTATGTAGAAACAGTTATCGAAGTGAAATTTTTCTAGCATTCAAACTGTAGGGGGGTCATCTGGAAATTTTATTGCACGTATATTCCAAAATGACAACGGTCAACTATCTCCTAAAGAGCAAATAGTAATCAAATTCAAAACCCTGACCAATATATGTACAGCAAAGTGAAAACTTCCTAAGATTCAAACTGTAGGAGAAGTTATGCAGGATAACTATATATCAATGATGGGACGAACGGACGGACAGGGGTTTCAAAATCACCCCCCCCCCCCCCCCCAACATTCATTTGCGGAACATAATGAAGAGACAATCGGGAATAAACCTTCCTTACATACATATATTGGAATGCAGTTGTAAGGTTAATTCTTTTGCAAAAGAGATATTTGTCTTACAAATGGGAGAAAATCCAATATGAATCACGTTTCAAAGCCACTTACAGGGGTAAATTCAGTAAAAAAATTCCCGTTGACTTTAATGCTAATCTATGTGTGGAAATAAATTTATACCTGATTTACCTTTAGAAATTAAAATCTTTCATATATCATTCATGAAAGTACAAATGTAGGCCTATCTTTTGCTACAATAAAAACATAGGGTCATGCGGCATTTTTGGGCATTCGCATGGCCTTGTTTACAAACAATGTAGATTCGCACTAAATTCCTATACTGACCCCCATTACTTTTCAACCCTAAATGGACAAAAATAAGTACATTCAGCATTTACTTTTTTTTCCCACTCTAGTTTTGATCCATCTCTAAAAAATGTTTATTACAAACATTATCTGCCAATCAGAAGAGTATATAACTTCAATGTTATACAGAAAGTTCTCCCCTAAATGGGCGGTCCCTGATGACGTATATCTTTTTACTGAATTTACCCCTACAAGAAGTGAGTACACGAGAGAAACACTTTCCGTGGTCTTTTCCTGTAATTAACAAATAATTCATGTTACATGGACATGCAATGTTATTATGAGGTTCTTAGCAATCTAAATATTAACAATTATTGTTTATGACTAATTGGTTCTTCGTTCGGTTTGCATATTGACCCATTTTATAAAAGCATCCGACACAGTTATATACTAATTTTGCCTAGAAATCTCAATGTAAATTGGGAAAAACACACGGTGTGTTCACATTTTTACTTTGCCGGACATAATGTATTGAAAAAACAAGCATTTTTTGGAAACCGTCTTATTTTTTGTAAAAGTTTGTTACTGTGGAAAAACTTAAAATTGAGAATTGAAATGGGGAATGTGCCAAAGAGACAACAACCCGACCATAGAAAAAACAACAGCAGAAGGTCACGACCAAGTCTTCAATGTAGCGAGAAACTCCCGGACCCGAAGGCGTCCATAATCCATTTATCAATATAATACGGCGATTCAAAATAAATGAAAACTAGAGACATTAACTCCTTCCAAACTTTTTATACAGTCTGACAAAGAAAGTGACGTGAAACCAACAGTAACCCCACACTGTAAATAATTTTTATCTTTCAATAATTGTTTCAACTTTATTGGAATACACCTGCATCAAAATCTACCTTTACCAAAAACTGAATTCTGAAACCGGCCAACGAACGAACGAACGCATAGACCGAAACACATCGTACTTCTAAATGGGACATAAATGTATTTTTTTACAACAGTTCTTGAAAGACTCCAAAAAGGCTAGTATAGCTATGGATTTTTTTGTACCATTTGCTGCTGGACAGTTGATAGCTATATCATCCTTTGCTATCATTATGCTTTCTTGCCCTTTACTATTTTAAAAGATACTTACACTGTAAAAATTTTGGTACGTTTGCTGGTGCCAGACCATCCCCATACACGGATCATAGTAGTAACAGTACAAACATTTGGACAAACTGTATGCAAAAATTTGTTTAAAAAAAAGTTAAAATCATCAGATCAATATAAAGCACCAACACTTTCTTATTGATTACACAAAGGAATACAGTACGGATTACGGGTGGGTATTTGTAGTAACTTAAACTAGAATAAAACGAAATTATGTTTTCAAGACTATAATTTCAATCAGTAATCATCCAATGGATTTTGTGTAAAGACGTAATTAACAGTCAGATAACTACATTTACTTTTGTAGTGCAAATATATAGTTTTCGACAGAATGTAGGACCGTAAATAGATATATGAAGAAATGGTATGAGTGCAAATGAGACAACTCTCCATCCAAATAACAATTCATAAAAGTAAACCATTATAGGTCAATGTAGGGCCTTCAACAAGGAGCCTTGGCTCAAACCGAGCAACAAGCTATAAAGGGCCCCAAAATTACTAGTGTAAACTATATATTCAAACGAGAAAATCAACGGTCTTATGTACGTTTAGGTGTATCAATTGTATTTAGTTTGGTTAAAAATTGATGCTTACAAAACCAATACACGATCACCTGACTTTAGCTGTTTCAATGTTTCATTATACTTTCATAAAAGAAAGTGGTATATTTTGTGTCTCATTCCGTTATCTTATAACAAGAACACCTCAGAATCATTATATACATTAAATGTAAATTAATTATTGATGATAATATCTGCGATACAGCTCCTATTTGAAGATCGTATTTTGACCTATAATAGTTTACTTTTATAAATTGTGACTTGGATGGAGATTTTCCCCATTGGCACCCATACCACATCATCTTTTCATATCTATCCACTACAATTAATGATCCTTGATATTAGGTCAAGGGCAGGTGAACGCTTTCTGAAAGGTAAGTATACCTATATATTAAGGATTATACCAAATTACTTATAGGTTAGACAATACTTGGTCATAAGTAAAAACACAAAAATACCGCACTCCGAGGAAAATTCAAATAGGAAAATCAAAAATCAAAAGGCAAAATCAAAAGTCCAAACACATCAAACGAATGGATAACAACTGTCATATTCCTGACTTGGTACAGGCATTTTCTAATGTAGAAAATGGTGGATTTTTCCACATGTGTGATGAAGATTTAAGCCCAAGGCATTCTAAATTGAACAATTTAGAACATATTCAGACTTTCAAGTGACCTTACAAAATTAGCTTTCCCATTGTTATATTCAAACATTAATAAGAGTTCACTTTTTATAGTTAACCAAATAGGTAATCATCATTTAAATGGATGGAATGACATAGCACTGACATAGTTTGTGATAACCGAATGGATAAATTGTTTTTCTTCTGCTTCAGGTAAAAATTATATACTTATATATCTTGAGATTTTATATTCAAAAGCAATACAATGTTATATAATCCTCTTTTTGAATATTTTTTATAAATATAAAACTCTGTATAAGCATTTAAGTCAGATCGTTCATCGATAAATGCTTACTTTTTATTGATAATTTTATATGTACTGTATTGTGTCTCCGAAAAAAATCCTAAATGCTTTCTATATCAGCAGTCTGGAATTAATTCTTGAAAGAAAAAAAATCCCTCAAATGCCCGGTATATAATAAATATATATTATTTTATATTACGGATTACAAATGTGTCGAGGTTTGGGATTGGATAACAACACAGAGATGTCAGTATATATTACGGATTACAAATGTGTCGAGGTTTGTGATTGGATTACAACACAGAGATGTCAGTATATATTCAGGAAACTGCCGTAGTATATACGACGTTTTTATCCCCAATTGGAACCTAAAAAACGTCATCATAAAACGGTTACTATGTGACGTAGTCAAAATCTATCAGACTGTCAGAAGCTCACAGAGGGAAAATAATGACGTGCTTCAGTCAATAATACATTTTTGATACAAAATCACGCAATTTATACTTTTAATACTTACATTTAATGTTAAAAGTGTTATTATAAATTATTACATACACGATAAAATTATGTTCACAGCAAAATAGAAAATCCTTCACGATATGCCGAACATTTTAGGTTTTTTTTTTCAACATTTATGTGTTATCAACAAATACCTACACTGAAAATAACATTAATTCAGAAGTAATCCGTACTATTTGGTTAATTCAGGTCTCAGAAAAGGGTATATACTGTGACATTCCCGGCTCAGAGCTTATATCCCCTTCGCCTTCGGTTCAGGGGATATAAACTCTAAGCCGGGAATGTCTCAGTATATACCCTGTCTGAGACCTGAATAACATATAATATAATTTTTAGTTTAAATTTAGTCCTGATATCTATGATTGGCTTATTTACTACCACTGGCTCGATACCACTGCTGGTGGAGATTTATTTCTCCGAGGGTATCACTCGCCCAGTAGTCAGCACTTTTGTTCTTTCATGAATTATCATTGATAAGTTATATTTATAATTTTACTGTTCACAAACTTTTGAATTTTTGAAAAACTAAGTCTTTTCTACCTCAGGCATAGATTACCTAAGCTGTATTTGGCAAAACTTTGAGGAATTTTTGGTCCTCAATGGTCTTTAACTTCGTACTTTATTTGGCCGTTTTAACTTTTTGAATTCGAGCGTCACTGATGAGTCTTTTATAGACGAAACGCACGTCTGGCGTATATACAAAATTCAGTCCTGGTATCTATGATGAGTTTGTTTACCTACATCCTTACCCCCATATTGTGTTTTTTTTTATTTTTTATATGTGTACCATTAGAAAATTTATAAAAATTGCAAAATTCAAAATGTTTGGTATAATCTTTGCTCCTTCATCTTTAATCAGTCTACGCTCTTTTTCCAAGGAAAATGCCTCAGGGGATTGTACAATTCATTAGTGCAGTTATTAAGAGTTTACTTTCATAATAAACAGATAAACTGACAATGAAAATGCAGTATAGCATTTCATAATTCATGTTAAACCATGCACTATGAAAATAAGAGGAAAAAAACTGACTTTTCGATCATTGGACGAAAAGGGGTGAGTATGTTCTTAAGTTGTCATATTATTCATAACAAGTGAGGACTTCACATGATTAAAAAACTTTTGTATATGTTGTTCCAGCAGTCGGTGAACCATGAAATGAGTTCATGGAAAATAAACAGATGCCAATCAGAATTTTGTAACATCCATTGTGTAAGGCATCTGCATAGAAGGCATTTATCATTAAGGTTCTCCATTTTCTGAAATATAAAGCTTTGTGCAAAATATACAGGAAAGATATATCAACGTGTTCACTTTTTCAAGCGGTACCCAATTTATGTTGTCGATGACACAAGTATAATTAAAAGTTAAAAAGTAATGACTGTATTTATTCATTTCATAAACAAAATATGATATAGGCAAACACAACCCAACGAACGCGTACCATGTGCTTTTTTATTCTAATTTTTATGTTATTTTGTTTTTCGTGATAAAATTGAGAATGGAAATGGGGAATATGTCAAATCCACTTATAAATATGTAAAGGGTAGGATTGAGATTTCATAAATGGATATATGCGTTTATAAATCCTTGAGATAAGAGAAAAAACAGAGGTTTTCTCAGGGCATATCTAAACGTTTGCGAAGTTAAAATAAGGTGTTTTAACGGACGACTTAAAACTTTATATGTTATAGAGACCGTATATCGACCTCTTGATGTCTGATTTGTGTGTTGTGTTGATTTATCATTGATGTATATTTCTAACCATCATCTAATTTTACCCCAAGGGTGACTGAGGAATAGGAATATGGTCTCTTGGTCTTCTTCCGAATGGCAGTAAAACGCTTGCCAAAGTTGTGGGTCCGTTTGGCTCTGCCGGAGGTATCAAGTTTGCAGTCACGTCCGGTAAGAATGGAGACGTTTAATCAGACGTCTTAAGGGCATACGATACAGTAACAGGGAAGGTAATGACGTTGCTAACGTATTTTTTTATTTTCGCGACGTCAAACTGTGACAAATCGGGAAAAGATGCATTTTTCGACTGATTTTTATCGTTCAAACTGATTTAATTTGAAAACGAGTTCATGGACCCCTATTTTTCGAAACGGCATTTGGTTTCATTTTGCAGGGAGATTATGTGACCCAAATTTTATAAAACTGTAAATAGATTTAATTGTGATAAACATGCAGTAAAAAAATACGTTTTTTCCTCAATTTATGAACATTTGATAAATATGAGTTATTTCTGAATAAAAAAATGCATATATTTCAAAAATGTTTATAAAATACAGCAATTACCGATTATTTAACAAAAAGCAATTTGTTTTTATCTTTTATAACAAAAAAGTTATGTCTTTCTTTCGAAAAAGAAATTACGGCCACAAATCTGAATTTCGAGCAAATATACAAAATTTCGACCTCATTTTACTCAAAAAGTAGCACATGAAGGTATATTTTTTATTACATATTTGACTTAATCAGGTAAAAAATAGCCTAAAAGCAAATTTTCATGAACTTGTATATATATACAGGATCAAAACTGTATCGTATGCCCTTAAGGTAAAACGATACTGAATGACGTTACGACATGAGTTATCGTTGTTGACGTTATCGAATAACATTCACCCATATAAGCCAATGCAGCAGATTTCGTGTGACATTTTTAACGGTAAATTTCTCTCGATGCAGAGTGCCGAGAGTTTTGATGCAATTCGAAACGGTTATTTGAAATAGATTGTTTTGTCGCTTTCCGGCAATCATTCTGCTCATTGTTAATCTTTTAAAAGTATAACTTTACTTTTTAAATGGTCTGTTTCTTTGACATTTAAACATCTGCACGCTTTATCTATATCTGTTCTAATGCATAACAGACACAGTTCTATCTCTTTATTTTTATTCTTGGTATTGATATAGGAAGATGTGGTGTGCCAATGAGACAACTCTCCATCCAAATAACAATTTATAAAAGTAAACCTTGGATAGTTTTTGCAATAAGTACTTATTCATGATTCACGTCGTATTCCCATGAAATTTTGTTTTGAAAGTAGAAATCTAATTTATAGAAGATTAGGATTATGTGTGAAAAAAAGGGAATTTCACAACTATTAATTCTTATTAAAATGGTCATCAAAACACCGCTCGGGCAAAATGGGAATTTATTTGGGCGAGAATACGGATATAAATAGGGGAAAAGCACAATACAAGCAGACGTTGAAACTCATACAGAAAATAGTTTGTTTGTATGAAATGTAAAAAAGTGGTTATTTAGCCGAATAACTTTTCCTGTGTTCCATGTGTATAGTCTCTGAAATTCATTGGTCTATATAGAATAAATTCGAAACAGTTTTGGAAATATTTTTAAATACAGTGCCAGCTTTGTAATCGTATAAACCAGGTCTATTCAGGACAGACAGCAACATCGTAATGAAGCAAAAGAAAGTTAACGAAGGGTGAGAAATATATGGGCACTTGATTCGGCAAAAATAAATAACAAAATTCAGGTTCCGTTACAGTCTGAATAAAGCCAGCCCCGAGTACCCACTTGGGTCTACAAACGCAAATTGATAGTTGGGACTGGCTGTAGTCAGATCGGTTCCGTGTTCCCTGATTCCGTTATAATTTTGTTGTCGGAATGTACAGGCAAACGACTGACTTTTTATTATTAAAACGGCAAGAGACTGTAAAAAAGTAGATCTTGAAATCATTTAGATTTTATATTCGTGTTAATTTCACACTAGCTTGCATGGGTATTCGGTATTTTTTTAGTTTTGAGTTAGAAATGATGTACATGTACAAATTGGGTGACGAAATGACTGAAAGAAAATATACACATTCAGATCCCGACTCATATTTTTTTCTCCATTTCTCTGAGAAGGAATAACGTCATATTCTGTACACCATAACGATACAAGTTTTGGGTCAAATTCTAGGCCTATCTATCAACATTGATGCCAAAACAATGATGGTGCCATATGAGTTTCTATACGTGTATGGTTTTATTGCCTGTTGTTCGGTATGAGCCAAGGCTCCGCGTTGAAGGCCGTACATTGACCTATAATGGTTTACTTATTTTTAAATTTTTATTTGGATGGAGAGTTGTCTCATTGGCACTCACACCACATCTTCCTATATCTATGGATTCACTATGCAATCCTATGCAATCCTGGATATTATGTTAGATTTTTGTTTTTCTCCGTATATAAGAAAAAAGCCATCCATTCTAAAATCTAAAAAAGTAAGCCGAAAAAAGGCATTTCCCCTATATACCTAAGTAAATTTGTCGGCAAAATTGACGTTTTCCTATGAAAATTACAAAAAAACAAAAATGGTGTTCCCCATTTTTTATAACTTATTCCGATGTAACTCGATTCAAAGTACACGTATGCCAAACATTTTGGAAATCGGGAGATATGCCATTCGGTATCGTGTTACCTTAAGAGAGTGCCACTCCCTTCGCATGTTACGAACCCTTACAACAACTCCTTGGGGAGTCCGTAGGTGACCTGTCGCAAGGCAAAATTTCTGTCCTTATCTAATATATCCTTATTTTCCAGTGGGAGTTTGAATTTCCCCGACCATCACCCCAGATGGCCTTTATTATTACACACATGTGGCAGATTCATAAGGGTTTGAAAAATGCTTCATGATAGTTTTTGGGTTCATCAGCTGAATAAAAAAACTTTTAAAAATATTGTAGCCTTCTGAAGTTCATATTTTCTGAGAAATTTCAAATGACTGAAATTGAACCAGACATAGTTTTTATGGTATAAAATAATGTAAGAATAATGAAAACAAATCTTTACCAACTTTTATTGACTGCATAAACGTGTGACAAACATAACACGAAACATACAATGATTAAATGCAAACAGTGAAATAAATTATGAATTAACAGATCAATTGTCTATACATATATTTATAAATTGGACCCCAGTGCTTTTAGGTTAACCAGTTAAATAAGTTAGAATAAAACTTAACTCATGTAAGTTAAGTTAGTTATAGAATACTACCTTGCTCTATTACTATAAACAGGGTTATAGTATATGGGTTACCTCATATGGGTTGGATCTCCTGTACTGTTTGATTGTGTCATATATTTCCATAAAGGAAAAAAATACCATTTGTTTGGCTTAGACTATAACATATGGACAAACAAAACTTTTCGACCATATATTTCAGAAAGTATAGAAAAAAGGAGAAACCTCACATTAAGATGCCAGGAATGTCATGGTCCAATATCTTTGAGTCAATTCTCCTAGTTCATACGCAATTAACTCATCATAATTGCTTTCGTGAACTTAACCATTTTTTTGCTTTTTTAAATATTGTTTAAGATAAAACTGCACACGCTGAATCGTCAGAGCGACATTCTTGGTCATACTCGAATAATGCTGAACATCTATAAGATGAATGTTTTAATGTAGGTCTAGCACTTACTAACCCAATTTACGTGTATCATAGAAACACTTGCATATTTACAATCACATCTTACTATGAAGACAATAATGGGTCGCAATTCGTCGATTTGAGAAACACATATAATAACATATTTAGCACGACGGGTGCCACTTTTAGAGCGGAATCTGCTTACACTTACGGAGCACCTAATATCACCCAAGGTATAAGTGGGGATTTCTGTTGTTTATTATTTAGTTTTCTATGTTTGTCTTGTGTACTATTGCTTGTCCCCTTTTATTTGTTGTCAGTTAACGTTTGTGTATTGTTATTGCATGAAACTTGCAAATGCCAACATTTTTGTTTACCAAATATCATTAATTAAACGTGGGCTTCTGTTTTGGTGCATGTTCATGTGCAATTCAAAATAATAAACACAATAAACAACACATAGCATTTAAATATAATTATCTTACCGACCTGACTGGCAAAACTCTTATTTGCATTATTTTGTTAGGATTGCAATTCTTTCTGAATAGTTTTCCTATTACCTTTATAACATTATCAGTATATGGTAAAATACAGTTTATGAAACAATTAGCACATATAAAATGTAATAACATTGAAAACATGGCAATAATTGACAAGACTATAGATTCTGATTCTACTATAAGTGTACCATCGCTATAATATTTATTCATTTTTGGGTCAACACACCGAACGGAGAAATCGACACCACTCCTATAAGTAATAGCAGGGTTTAAACTTAAACATGAGAAATTTAAAAAACTATATTCTGGACATTTTGAAGCTGTTGAATACATGCTCAGTGAATTTATATCGCTCTCAACATAAAGATCATTGCCAACGGCCAAATGCCGAAAAGGAAAACAAAATATTGACTAAAGATATATAAAGTACACAAGAAAATAAAAATGAAACCTATATACTTTCTTTTCCTATCTTTTAAGAACATATATACAACATGCATTAAAATTAAATTGATTTCAAGTGGCATGAACAATATAAACAATACCCAAAGACAGGAAACCATAGCGATGGTACTTAAAGTTGCGTATGCATGGTACATAAATGCGCCAATTAATATGAACGACCCACATCCCATTAATACGAAAAGAACAAAACAAAGCCGATAAATAGAACCCCTCATGTTAAAGTTTATTAACATTAATGACCAGAAAGGTACACTAACAAGGAATATACCGTATGGGATTCTTATCACTTGTACCAATGCAATTTTATACGATTTTGTCCAATACGATTCTGCCGAATACCTTTTTGTAAAGCATTCTGAACGTTCTTTACTGACGTTACTACTTATAAAGAAAGCACCGATTAGAAAACCAATAGCGAATGCAAAAAGGACAAAAGAGAATACTCCATGAGACTTCTGAAGTGATCTTTTATATTTTACACTTTTGTTTATGTATTCAGCTGTATCACAGCAGCTATCAATTAACTCAAATGCTGAAATTAACCCGTCATTCAATAAATAAGGATTTGCTCCATTCTCTAGCAATGTTTCTATACAATCACTTTGTTCCTCTTTTAAATGGCACCTGTTTAGAACAGAATGTAAGGGTGTATTTCCTGTATTGTCTGGCATGTTTATATATTCACGACAAACATGTCTTAAAGCTGTTTTGAAAGTGATATTAAAACATGTGGTCCTTAAAACTGATAGAGGTGCTGTTTCATACTCTCTCATCTCATTTACGTTTCGATTCGTTGACAAACACTTGGTTTTAGAGCTATGAGTTAGTAATAGTTTTGTTGCCATTTCACTTGTTACGTAATGTAAAGGAGTTCTGTCGAAATCATCACGAACCTCAACTTTAGCTTTATTACGAAGTAGAATAGAAAGTATCTCGATATAATTGTTTATAACTGCTATATGGACAGCAGTTAGCCCGTTGTTGTCAGCTACGTTTACTCTCGGTGTCTGCTTTCTGAAAAAGGGTGCTCTTTGGTCATCTTGAATAAATTCAACAGAGTTAATGTTGTTTAGAGGCAATTCTTCATTGAATAAAATCTTCACAGCTTCTACTTTATTAAGTAATACAGCGTAATGTAGTATTGTCCATCCACTTCTTGTTCTAGAGTCAATATACTCCAATGGAATATTTAAACTCAGTTGTTGCAAGTCATTGTGTCTGACTGCCTTGTGAAATTCGGTCTGATTTAAATCATATTCAAGAATTAAACTAGTTAATTGCTGATTGTTTGAAGTAACTGAAATTGGTACCTTCATGTCAAACCATCCTCTAATGTTTACAAGTGCTCCGTTGCGTAATAGCAAATGTGCCATATCATAGCGACCTGACTTAACAGCTATGTATAAAGGAGTTTCCCAAGACTTTGAAAAGCAATTAACGTCTGCTCCCGTATCAATTAATTCTTTTACGATATCTAAGTTACCACCGAGAACAGCTAACGGAAAGATGGGCATTGTAACTTGTGCTATTACGGTTGCCCAAGTTATGTTAAAAAACAATTTATGCTGTGAAGGTGTCATTGTGCTCCATGCATATCGAAAGAATTCATAACAACCAAAGGCTACAATCCAGTGCATAATTGTACTCTCTCCAAAACCAGCCTTTATAACTCGACTTATAGCATCTGTGTTATTTTGGATTTGATTAAATGATAAAACATGTAAAGTCGTTCGAATAAAAGATTGTTCGCTAATCTTGCTCCCCTCGTAACTACTTTTAAAAAAAGGTTCTCGTGATCCTAATTTGCTCTCATCATTTTTCAAATAGGTTCCAAATATACAAACAAAGTTTCTATTCTTAAAAAGATGACTCAGCAACAAAGAAGAGAATCTACCACGTTTAAATTCATTCGAAAATCTGGTATATAACGGTCAATAACGATCCTCATTTAATTCATCTTCCCGAATAAATAAATTATTTTCATCAGCATTTACATTTATGCCTTCATTTGAATGAATTCTAACTCGATCTCTTATAAATGCGATATCACAGTCTGCAAACATTTCATTGGGATACAAAGTACAGAAGTGAATACCGACAGTCTCTTCAAGAGCATCGTGAATAAAATGGAAATTAAAAGTATCCGTTGTTAAATAAGATCCTAAAGCAGAAAGGGCGCTATTTTCAAGTTCTTTCTTAGAAATGCTTCTTTGAAGTCCACAAGTGTGCATTATTTTGTATATTTTCTCATCCCCTTCATTTGAGTCAATGTCAAACATTCTTCTTCTAAATGAACCATTAAATAACATACATAGCACCAACATGCAATAAAAACTTTTATTTTCAATACTCATTTTATTAAGTTCATCCTTTATAAGTGATATTGGTTGCCTAAAGAATGCGAGTTTTTTCTGAATCTTTCCTCATTACTTGAAATTAATTTGCAAAGAAGAGGAAATGCATACTCAGTATTACACATTTTCGCAACTTCTTCTGTTGTAATATTGTTTTCAAGATTACTTCTCCTAAGATGTTTCATTAATATATTCTTCTTTTCTTCTTTTGAAATGGCACAAGACTCGTGCTCTAAATTTATAACTACTTTGTTTAAAATTGTCGATGCATTTTTAAATCTTTTATTGAGTGTTATTTGTAATCTTAGTGTACACATTATTTTCTTTGTACATAATTCTGTGTCCAAGCAGCTTATAAGCTTTTCGTTTTTAATTTCCCATTCATCCAGCCGGGTCGGACTTAAATCGTATTTACCAATGACATCATCAATAAGAAATACTTGTCTTTTATTTGTTTTGTATTTAATTATGTCCTCTGGGGACTCTACAGGAACAATTTCAAATCCTTCATGTTTAAGTTTTAATGCAATATGTCGGATCGTGGCAGTCTTACCTAAACCTGAATTTGATGTCACCACAAGACAGTTACACTCGTTTATTTTGTCATCAACAAGTTTTGATCCCTGTGTCTCAAAAAAAGTTTCATCATCTTTAATCCATGCTTTAACCAAATCTGTGTTCGTATCTGAAAAGATTCGTTTGTATTTAACTTGGCATGCTTTATCATGTTCACATATTGTGCAGGCACTCCAAACAAAAACATTATCCACAGATTTAAAATTTTGAATTATCTGACACCAAAAAAAAGAAATTTGTTTATGTAATTGTTTGAATGTTCTTAGAAATGCATTACAACACCCAAATTCAACAATTATTTGGGTCAAAGTTTACTTGACTTTTTAAAAGCACATTCGTGTTGCTTAGTTTTTAGTTTTCAAAGTTGTGTATTCTGCACTATTATTTGTCTGTTTGTCTTTTTATTTTTAGCCATGGTGTTGTCAGATTATTTTCAATCTATTTCCTTTTGGTATCTTTCGTCCCTCTTTTCTCAATTATTTGTAGCATTATGAATAGTAGCGTGATAAATTTCGCAAAAGATATATGATTATCACCGACTTAGAAAAGCACATAAATTGCTGTTATAATCAATCTGTAACAATCATCCTCTCACGTAGATCTACAATTCAAGCATCGCATTAAGACATCCGCAAACTGTGGATTTTACGGTAGGTTACGAAAGAAATTGTAATTTAAAATTTACAAATATTGGCACTGAGAATTAAAAGGATAAAACACATTTTGGAAGAAATTACATGAATTTAAGAAATATGTTATGCAAGCTGCTATAGACTTATTGGAACATAATAGTATAATCTTATAGAGGTAACATTGAACAGATAATGACATGGCATACATGTACCTTGATTAGTTTCTAATAACCGTATTTTTCATATCAGATTCCAAATATTTTAGGCAAACAGAAGATCATAAATGGACAGCTATAACTTTCAGAATATATTTCAAATATAACGGCACAGGCCATGTGCAAATTTACATCCAATATATGGCTTTTATATAATATTTCGTAGACTGAACATAAACCAAAGTTGGTATTTTTCCGTTTAATATTTAAGGGCACTAGCTATAGCTACACTAAATGAATTAGATGAAATCATAGAGTGTACTTTTGTTTGGTTCAATCATTAATAAAAGTGAAATAATAAAAAAATATGTCGATTTAAAGGTAAGTCAGGGTTAACCGCCATCTTGAATTGTACAATCACAGTGAATACTCGGTCAAGTTCTTTGTCCAAACCTGCAAATTTGGTAACAGATTTGCAATTTATTGGTTAAACTGTTTATTTTATATCAACAATACTTTATTATTCCTTGGAATATCGAAAATGTATAAAAAAAATCAATCAAATATTTGTGCTTATAGGATTAATCTTTCAAATAAGCCATTTATGGGGAGATTACTCCCTTAAATGTATTACAAAATTTATACTGATATATAGGAACATTCATATTTTACTTGTAGCAAGAAAACAAGTTCGATGTCACCATTTTTTATTTTCATTTTCTTAAAATATATTATGAAACCTATCTTTTCATATTTTATTTCTTTGCATTCTCAAAAATGTGGTTTTTCATGAACAATCTTAGCAAATCTTTTGGCAATTTTGAACGACTCCAACCTTGAAAAATAGCGCGGGGCCAATACTTTTTATTATTTAAAAATAAAAAGTATAGTAAAATCTTCATTTTTGCAAAGTATAAGAAAATACTGTCATTTATTTCCTACCCCTGGACTATCTTAACAGGCCATTTGGTTCAATTTTGTTAGAATAGGCGAAAAATATCGCTGATGATTTATTCACTTGCAATTGAATAATTTGACCTTATTAAATCCCTATTCATGTGACCTTCAATTTAACCCAATAGCTATAAGCATTAGTTACGCTTGTATCAACATGTTCAGACATTTAAAGGAAAAGAATGTCAACATTGAAAGTAAAACAAAGGTGATTCATTTCGTTGGCTGAATCAATCCACCAAACAATTACTCATTATTTCATCAATTCACTTAATATATCAATGATAAAACCAAACACAATTATATATATACATATATTTTCAAATCTCGTAGATAGTGTCCCCTGAAGAGAAATAAAAATAAAAGGACAATATATATTTAAACTTCAATTCAGTTGTTGTCATATTAGATTCGAAATATTTCATGCAAGCCATTTTTTTTGCATTTTCACATAAAATATTAATTATAGTATATTGAACAGTAACCCAGCCTCCGTTTAATCACTTTTAGGGGGGGAAAAATAATCAAACCTGCAATGTTTTTTGGAATATTTCCTTCTTTGTAAAAGGAGAACTCGTTTTCTATTTGTTCTTTTTCCTTTTCACAATCGAGGTATTCTTTTTTCAGTTGCGTCAGTTCTGCGTTAGCCAACATGTTTGCTTGTTCCCCATCAAGATCGTAATTTAAGATTTCTATGACCTCGTATGGTATTTGACCTTGATTTAAAGATGTTAATGCCTACAATAAAAGTGTTAACACGTGATTGATAATAATCTTACAACTGTTGAATCCTTCTATTACAATGATTTATTTTTAGTTTGATATTTCTTTTTAGTTTTAGCCATAAATGTTCCATGAAATCTTTCAACTTTTATTCTAATATGACGTGCTTCTTTCGCTTTGTGAATAAAACTTGTTTGCACATGCGTATATTAACTACTGCAGAATAATGAATTTTATGAAATTGGCATGCATTTAATATATTACATTAACTTGAAACACTTCCAAACTCTCAAATGATACACATATTGTTACTAATTCATTTATAATGACTGGAAATCGACATATTTGACCTAGATACGACAGCTGGTCGTGCTGGCTGTTCAAACTACTCCCTCTGAAAAACACGTCGTTTGCTTTTTTTACAAACAAAAAAGGGAGGTTCATGGAAGAGCTTACATAAACGCTGTACACTTGTATACATCGGACCACTGGGACATAGATATTACCCCAATTGTCCTAGTCCGAATCGAAATAATTGATGCAAGCAAAACTTTATTGTAGTTTTAACATGGGTAGGCATTATATTAGTGTTATTTTAACACTCACTATCGCTCGGTCAAAAATAATCACACATATAATGCCTACCCATGTTGAAAGTACAATAGAGTATAACTTGCATCAATTATTTCTTAAATATTTTATGCGGTAAAGTATCATAGAATAAAAACGTCCCCTTTTTGAAAAAAAACAGAACTAATGGCAAAGTTTTGTGGTTATCAGTATTTTATACAAGTCTCGTAACATTATGTTGAGAAAAACTTAATTTAGAGAGAACGGAAACCAACTTTTAGACGTATGGACAGAAGCACATACGGACATACGGACGTACAGAAGAAAAAGGTAAGCCTAAATGCCACCTCCGTAAACTTGCTACAATTCCCTTTCTAATATTTCTCTCTTTCTAATTTATATGTTTACTGATAAGTGCCAGCCTACTGATTGCCCTTGGAGAAAGGCTTCCTCCTGCAGATGTCAGTATAATTGTAATCTCCTAGTTATAGCAGTAAAATTATTAAAGGGGCAAAATTCAAAAAATAATAATAATTAGGAAGGGACATGTAGCAAGTCTACCACCTCCGCTATGGCGATGCATACCCATTCATAGTTTTGCTAATATGTTTGTGTTTACAATTACCATTGAGCGAATTGTAGTGAATGGCATGATATTGTGTCTATACTTATGCATGTAACATTATGGCAGTGTGTGTAATCGACATCAATATTGTCAGCTTGTTTTCAGAGTATCATTAGTCCAGAGATTAAGCGATGAGAAGAAAGTGCATCTTTCATTTTATAATGACTGAAATATAGGGATGAATATTGGAAAATATTGAGAATGGAAATGGGGAATGTGTCAAAGAGACAACAACCCGACCATAGAAAAACAACTGCAGAAGGTCACCAACAGGTCTTCAATGTAGCGAGAAATTCCCGCACCCGGAGGCGTTCTTCAGCTGGCCCCTAAACAAATATATAATAGTTCAGTGATAATGAACTCCATACTAATTTCCAAATTGTACGCAAGAAACTAAAATTAAAATAATACAAGACTAACATGTAAAGACCTTTGTTTTGGTTGATAAAACCTACCTTTTCAACTTGAGTAAATTTGTCTTTGAATTCATTGGAATCCATACAAGTGTCTGTCGCATGAGCCAAATCATTTCTGTACCATTTCAGTGTAGCTAAGTCTGCTCCCGGCAAAATTTCATTCGGCTGTGGAAGTCGATCCCATCCATTGATGGGGATAGCTACACCTCCTAGATTACGCAGCAAACATATCATCAATGTCAGATCAAAGTCTTTGGAAGATGAAGCTAGAAATAAACAATGTAGGTCAACAAGAGGAATTGTCCATACTTCTAATATTTACAAAAGCTCTTCAATTTTTTAAACACATTTTAATCCACTCCATTAAATGAGGTAGAAATGGCATTATGTCATAGTTCCGAATATTAAGTTAATAGCATATGGGCTGAGGCGGATAAAAATCGACCTTATGCAAGTTCATGTATACATGTGCATATATAGGGCCGTGTTCTCATTGACCTAAACTCGGTGTTGTGTTAGTGTAATTCACACGTAAACAAAACACAATTACGTTCCCATTGATAAAACTCAATGTTTACATGTAGTTTGAATCATGTTTTGTCTACATGCAGTCGATAGTCAATGTAGAACTTGTGTGGTTCAGTGAACAAAAAACAAGGTATTTAGAATATGCATTTTACCATGTATATTTAGAGCAGAAACTCTTTTTTTTAATAAAATTGATATTTATAACAAATATTTATGTAGTTTTTTACCGAATTATTTGTCTAAACTCGATATATTAATTGGTTGCTTGTTTAAAAAACCTTTAAGTAGCCTTATATCATTTTTATTTAGTTTTTCAAATCTATCAATCAAATATTTTGTTCAAACAATCTTGAACACTATAAGGTATTGGGAAAATCTGGATTCAGAATTTTCTTTTCCTTATTGAATATTTTTTTATCCATTTTAGAAACAGAATATTTTTAATGGAAAAAAACAACCCCCTTTTTTGTTGAATGGTAAGTCTCTGAACCCCTTATCCAGACTCAAAGCATCACCATTGCCAATCACATTTATTTGAACATGTCTTCCCGAATTTACTGGACGTACACATAAATATTTGCCACTGGTCAATCAACGATTCAATCTTTAATTAATTACTCAAACACCATAAACATCTCATGACTCAATTCTTGTTCTTCGTTTGTAGCCTACGTGATGAATTGCATAATTAGTGACGGATTCAGATGGGGCGGGTTACGGGGGTTTGAACCACCTCTTTCGGACGATCAATGTTTGGAACCCCATGCATTTTAAAAATGCCTTTTTCCGTATCTGGTAATTTAGACATCTTTAGTATCTTTAAAAGAGGGACCAAAGATACCAAAGGGACAGTCAAACTCGTAAATCTAAAACAAACTGACAACGCCATGGCTAAAAATGAAAAAGACAAACAGAAAAACAATAGTATACATGACACAACAAAGAAAACTAAAGAATAAACAACACGAACCCCACCAAAAACTAGGGGTGATCTCAGGTGCTCCGGAAGGGTAAGCAGATCCTGCTCCACATGCGGTACCCGTCGTGTTGCTTATGTGATTACAAATCCGGTAAAAAGTCTAATTCGGTAGGTCAAATTCATGAAAGGGAAGGGAATTGTAGTTACGACGTAAGGAACATATCCGATATCATTTGTGAAACGGTTATTCCATAACGGTCAACCAACTCGTGATGGCGTCCGTAAAATTTACGAAGGGATGATTTCAACTTCACCATTTGGAACTCTTGGTTTAATAGCTTCCTTGTGAGCAGTAACCCTCTATCAAGAAAATCATGATAGGAAATGCAAGCACGGGAATATCGTATCAATTGGGAGATATATACCCCGTATGCAGGTGCTGCTGGAATGTTGCTTCTTAGAAATGGAAAGTTGACAATTGGAAAGCTGAAATCATCTCTTTTGTCGTAAAGTTTTGTTTTCAACCGACCCTCATTGTCAATTTCTAGATGTAAGTCAAGAAATGAAGCCGACTTAACTATATCTGTAGTATCCTTTATCTCCAATTAGATGGTAAAGATGCGATCCACATAGTCACCAAATTTTGAATTGTTTAGCGAAAGAACGTCATCTATATAGCGGAAAGTAGAGTTAAAGGATATTGCTAACTTCTTATCTTTCTTCCTAAGAAGTTCCTGCATGACGTCAGCCTCATAATAATAAAGAAACAAGTCAGCAAGTAGAGGGGCACAGTTTGTTCCCATTGGGATGCCGACAGTCTGTTGAAAAACACGTCCTCCGAACGTAACGAATATGTTGTCAATCAAGAAATCAAGCATCTTGATAATATCGGTTTCAGAGAATTTAAAATAGGTGCAAATCCTCAAAATGGCTTCCATTACTGCTAGAAAAGTTATTCAAGCATTTGAATTTGATTCTATGTAATGAACATTTAAATGACATATAGTTTATAAGTGTGAACAAAACTAATGCACAGGTAACTAAACCAGGTGTATAGATGTGAACAAATTTAATGTGAAACTAGTGTACATTACATTAAACTAATTGTAAACATGTTCACTCGAGCTCTACATGGCGTTAAATGTGAACACGGCCTTATAGATTGATATATTTCAGAACATTCAAATGCGGAATAAATGATGAATTAGGCATTGTTAAAATATGTTGTGTAAGGTTTTAACATCTTCTCAATTTTGGAACAGTGTAAGACTTTGTCTGATTTTTTTAAACCTGAAACAAGTTTACAGATGTAAAAATATTAAAAGATAGATTGAAACTAAAATTTTTGAATATAACGACACAATTAAAAAGTAAAAACACAAAAATACTGAACTCCGAGGAAAATTCAAAAAGGAAAGTTCAAAATCAAAAGGCAAAATCAAAAGTCCAAACACATCATACGAATGGATAACAACTGTCATATTCCTTACTTGGTACAGGCATTTTCTAATGTAGAAAATGGTGGATTGAACCTGGTTTAATAGCTAGTTTAACCTCTCACTTGTGTGACAGTCGCATCAAATTCCATTACATTGTCAACGATGCGTGAACAAAACAAACATACTCAAAGAGTAAAAATGTCAAAAATAGGGGTACAGCAGTCATATCATCTTAATCACTATAAAAACAACAAATGTAACGAAGAAGCACAAAAGGCATACATCAAATTAACATCCTCATTTTGCCTATCTTATACGATTCTATGTAAAGTCTACCCGTAAAAAATGGAAGGTTTTCAGTACTGGTGTAAAATTGCGCGTTTGAAATTCGCACAGGTAGACATAAAATAATTTTGTCGTTCAAAGTATGACGGCGTACATAAATGCAGAGTCACGTAAAGTAGATATAACAAAAATCAGACTTAGCAGTAATAATAAGAAATAAAATAATTGTGTGGTTTAAAGTATGACGGGATACATAAGTACAGAGTCACGTCAAATGTATATCATAAAAAACAGACTTAACAGAAAAAGTAATATTAATGAATAAAATAGTTTTGTCATTAAAAGTATGACAAGATTCATACACCTTACACACATTCCATACATCAAATATAGTAGACCTATTGCTTATAGTATATGATGTATGGACTTGACCACGAAATCTTAACCTAGTTCACTGATCCATGAAATGAGGTCGAGGTCAAATGATCAATGTCTGACGGACATGAGACTGCGCAAGGTACGCACATACCGAATAAAGATAGCCTATCACTCATAATAAGAATGAAATTGACGCTACAATAAATCTTAACTTTCTTTTCAAGAAGTCACTGAACCATGTAATGAGCTATTTCACACATTTGTTTAGCTACAATTCGCAAACATTTTTTGGCTAGTTGAACTATAAGAAAAATGAAAAAAGATCAATTTGTGTTTTTTTTATTTTCTGAAATATTAATGGTTGTACTTTTCAAAATAGATTAAGACATAAAATAAACACAATACTTTCTTAGATGTGTCTACAAATCAAAAAACATATGACGATCTAGGAGAACTTGGCATATCAACTTTTGCCTCTCACTCTGGTACCTTTCGCCCCTCTTTGGGAGACAAAGCTACTTTTCGATATGCCGTCAAAAACTACAATGATTGAACACTTACTGCATACATAGTCGCTTGATAGAATTAATACTTCTTCGCGAAGGAGAATGGATTAGTTAGTATAATAGTAACAGGATATTCACAGAAAAATACCGAATCTTTAGCATGTTTCAAAGACAAAAATAAACGTGAATGCATTGGAAACACCTACTGTTTAGTAATTTTTACTTACATTTCGTTCCCACAGGCATCTGAGGGAGATATGAAGGCCATACCGTTCCAGGGACACGCCTTAATATTTCGAATTGGGCTGCATTGATTCTTTTTGATTTGTTCAACTTAGTGATGTCATTTATACGATTGTTGATAGATTGAGATAAGTGTGCTGGTGGAAATACTCCATCAAAGAATCGTCTGGTAATGTCCGGAGATACTTTAAAGTTGAGCAAGAAAAATCTAGTGAAGTTTATCTCTCCTTCTAACAGTTGTGACGTCGACGTCATGATAAAACTCCAAAGCCTCTTGGCAACAACTTTGGTACAATAATTCAGTTTAGAAAACTGTCTGCCATCTTGCCAACATCGATTATCTATTAGAAGTATGATCTTTTTTTACTTGTTTAAAAAGTTAGAAACAAAATTACCAAACTCTTATCTGAAAAAAATCAAACCAGAAAGTGACTTATCAAATGGTAAAATCAAAAGCTTGAACACATAACATTCTTTAAGTTTTTCGTTAAAGCCGTTTTGATGCTATGTCTCTCTCTTTCAGCTCATGATTTATTATCTTCTTGATTTATATTTACAATTAATAATACGAACTATGGACATTGACCTACATAAACGATGACCACACTTCTATTGTCTCTCAGTCAAGGCATATCCTGTGTTACCCAATTTATTGATGAAAAGGCGAATAATACCAAAAGAATATTTAAACTCATAAAACACGCTGAAAATGCCATAATAAAAATATAGATACCGCTATAATTATGACAATCCGGTTATCAGAACATACGTAATCTTCCATCATACTGCACAATAAACATTTTGAGTGTTTTTGCCCAGGATTTTATTATTATATTTTCCTAATTTTAAGTATACCAGGGTAATAGGGGTTTAGCTAATTAATAAATCTGTTGAAAAACAAACAATATATGATAGCTAGGAAATCTGAACATTTATGTCATGAGAGAAAAACCTCTTTTGTAACGATGTAACTTTAATTTAATAATAAACTTAAAGATATTGTACAAGGAAGTTGATAAAATTTTATGACAAGAAATATGTATTTAGAACAAAAAAAACTGTGATATTTATCATAAAATATACGAAAACAGGAAACCTAGAAATTTTGTTTAACAGTTTATCTATCTAAAACATCACGTGCGAAAATTTATAAGGAAAAGTCGTCAAAAAAGAGTCATACTGATGATGCTCTTATTGTGCTAACGTGTATCTATTCATCGAGGGTTTCTTTTGATGCTTAACGAATGATAAAACTATTCAGAACCCTGAAAAATCTACTATTTATGTTTGCCCAAATAGTGCGACTACATTATGACTGTCATAATTGAACATACTCTCTTTTATTTTAAATATTGATTAAAAAAAAGGACAAATAAATATACAAATAATAAGTATAAACATAATAATTTTAACAATTCTTATTATTTACGAATATTTTATTTTCCCCCATAATAATGAAAATAAAATTATAGATGAAAAGGAATTAAACTCTGAGTTCAACGTGATGATTTGCCTAAATTTAATTTTAAAATGTATATATAACAAAAGTTTTGATTTTTATCATACATTGAAGGCTATTTGATTGTGGATACTTTTAATATTCGGTACAGTGCCAGGGAAATGCGTAAATAAAGTAAAATATAAGGAAAGATATAATATGTAAATTATTATACAAAATCATTAGATAAAAAATTAGTCAAAATTTTACGTCACAAGGATTTCCAATTTAATTGCAAAGTGGAGAAGAATGAATCTCAGCTATTTAGCTGACTGAGCAACACAGTTTTTCTTTATATTGTAATTAACAAGAAATCTGATTATCATACATGACAAGTAATTGAAATGATATTTGATAATTATAAGATCACCATAAGTCATGTCGCAAGGTGTCTTAAGTTTACTACAAAAGTTATGATATATATCGTAATTTGGGACACAATGATCTGACTGTTACAAAAGGTATCATAGAATTTATCGTGGAATCAATATTTGGTGTTGAAAATTGTGAATAATTGCATTTTCCATATCGGTCCAGGTATCGTCAACATACCCCTATATCAGCCAGAGACGTTGTAGAGGACATTTCGCTGCTATGCTCTATTCCTCTCATTTTTATGGTAATATGTCATACAAATGTTATAAATTTTTTAGAGTCTCTCCAGTCACATGCAGTTGCTCTTTGTCATGTTGAACAATTTTGTCAGACATTCAATATTATTTGCAAACATGTAGCAGAATGATTTTTATGATCATTTTATATATTGGAAAAATCATCTATTTAAATACTATATTTAATATAAAAGCTTAATTACATGTTTTGAATATTGTATATTCAGTTTAAATTATTACTTGCAAACCTTACTTTTATGTATAGTAATATTCACGTTATTTTATGAATAGTCATTAGGGATTTACTTGAATCATTGTATTTGATTGGCTGTTTATATTTCGCGGTCAAGTTTTATTTCCTTTGTTTTGTACCTGTACATTTCCACGGACGATAGCCATGACAGTCCATTGAATTTATATCTGTTTTAACCACACATAGTTTACCTGTAAACCTTATATTTTGGACAATACATTATTATAGAATACTGTAAGTTACTTCTTTATTAACATTATTTATATTTTTCACGTACATGATATTCTAGTAAAGTTTCTATTTTGCTTTGTAACGTTCTCCTCATATCGCATGTATGTAACACAAGTACACGAGATGTACAAGAGAGTATTTTATTACGCTATAAGTATATGATGTTATAATCTACGGTTTATTTGCCACGGTAGAATTTTATTGTAAATTTGCGTACATTTCTATTTGATTATTGTCATGAATAGTCTATATTTTATAAATGACGGTTTATTAAGTGAAAGACGGAAAGGTGTTTCCATTTATATAAAGTTATAGTTTTATAGTAAATAGTTTTTATCAAGTACAAATATGAATGAGTAAAGAATATTTGTTACATTGTATATTTTTATAATTAAGAGTCCGAGTATTTATGTTCGTATTTTGGTTTCAGGACTCCATGTAATGTAATTATGTAGAACACATGATTGTGTGATGTTTATATGATGTGCCGTTAAGGTAGCACTACAGTCAGAATTTTCTGACTCCAATCAACAGTATTTAAATATCAATTTCTCCAAAACTACTTAATGGATTTTTAAAATCTTTAACTCATTTTAAAGCTGAAATATAACTCTTTCATAATTTAAATATAAATTTATTTTTGGTTTGATTAGTCTCAAAATATAGCTCATTAATGGCCAAAAAAGTGGTCTTCCAACTTGAATGAAAATTGCACATTCATGTCAAATGGTAGTAAAAATTTGTTTTCATCCCTGTAATCAACCATATACAATCTCCAAAATCGTGTTTCAGATTTTTGATATATGCCTCCAGTAAGAAGATATATTGATTTAACTGCTGGGTGCCAAACCTCATTTCACCTTTCATCTTTGGAAACCCATAAATTCATTTAGAAACAAATTATCCAAAAACTGGGACACGGTATTGTAGAAAATACTCCCTTCAATCATATATATCAAAGTCAAGCCAAAGGGGGTACCCATAAAGTTTCTATTGTAATTTTTTCCTTACAATTTTCATGAAAAATTGTTCTGAGAAATGACCTAAAAACTGAATTTTCCCCTTAGAACCCCTATAAAGTCAATATAAATACAGACATTCCACTGGGAACACCCCAGGAGTGTTCTGCTACCATTACTATATCAATAGAACCACACACTTTGTGTCTTTGATGCTATAATGCTGTAAATTTTGCATTATATGTAAACTGTCCAACACTAACTTGGCATTTGGCGGGAGTTTGACGTCACAGATCTGACCAACATATGTGATGAAGTAATTAAATATAGACAAAGCTCCGCCTCTTTCCAGACAGTCTCAGATAAGAGAAAAACATGATTGACCAGCTGCATTAATCAATGTTAAATTAACAACATTATTCTCTATATATGAAGAATAATTTTCATTTGAATTTTAAAAAAGAAATAAAGTAAAACTATGTCTGAAATTAGCTAATGCATTAAAATTGTGCATCAAAAAACATGTTGATAAAAAGATCAACCCACCCTTTTCTTGAAAATACATTTAATTTAATGAGACTGAAAAAATACACATTAACTGAAAATTAGTTAAAATTCATAAAACTGTATTAATAAATGAAGAAGACCAAAGAGAAGAAATTTATACAGGCAGTCAGAGGCTTTCAAAACTACTTCCCCACTCTTTTCCATAGTACTTTTTTTCCTTTTTGATAGATTTTTTCCCTTTAGTTTTTTTTCTTTTTCTTTGTTCACTTCCATGTTATATAAATATTTTTTGTTTCAAAACAATGAGATAAGACTACATTATTTATCTTATGGTCAGAGATTAACAGCTGGACACTGGTATCAACAGATGATTGACATATTAGCCCCTCCCAAATGCCTATATATTTAGATTAATTACCATGTGCTTTTATTTACATACATGCATTATCAATTTACTCCCTGTTGTGATATGATAATGACTTTGGGATTTTTACAAACTGTGCAGAATAATACTTTCTTCAGAATTATGTGATAAAAAAAATATGACCAAAAATCATTGTTAGACTGTAGTGCTACCTTAACCGTATCAGCACAACTCACTCCACAAGTGGTAAGAGTATATTTATTTATAGTTTAGCTTTGTTTATATTGTATTGTAAACATGAGTTACCTCCCGTTAGTTTGGAGCTTTTAACGAATCGATAATATTGACATCATAAGTCTTTATGATTATTATATGAATTTTGCAACTTTATGATTGTTGTATGATATTATGTAGTTAATTATTGTACGTATTATATATTTTAATGAAGTTATTATTAATAAATGTAGTTGAAACATTTATTATATACCGTTTGTTAGGTAAACCAGTATTGAATACAAATACACAGATACACATAAATTACGTATTACATTCCGATTTAGTGTATAGTCAAAGGTCAAGCACTTGTTAAAGTACACGTGACACCCTATGTTAATTTCATTAATTGTAAACATCTTGCAAAACATATATATCACTTGCTACTTAGCTAATAACGGTTAAAGGTCACAGTGTAGATACTATTCTGTACGCCAGCCGGAGGTCGCGATTTTCGAAGCGAGGATTTCAAACTGGCTAACAGAACGGTTTTGTTTTGGTGCATTTTCTCATCATTTGTTTACTCCTATATCTATAAAGTGTTTTGCACATCTTAAATGTATGTATAGCATCATAAATTTTAGTAACTGTAACAAAAACATGCAGTAGAATATAAAATATACGTGTGCATCACACCAACTTCATAGAAAAAAGTGGAATCGATGGACAATTTTGCTCCCGTAGTACAAAGCAAATGATCTTTTATTGCAAATATTTGCATCAGGTTACAGTTAAATATATACTGTTTCAATATTCTTACCGTATATAAGTAGAATGTTCGTATTTCAAATAAAAAAATATGCTTTCCGTGAGGATCCCAAAATAAATTACTGTACGATCAGTCTAAAAGTAACTGTATTCTAGTAGCGATTTCATATTTTTTTCTGTATGACCAGTCGTGATTTTGAAGGAAAAAAAACCAAAGGCAATTTGAAGGTATATACGTGTCTATGTGATATTATGATTGTGTCCATGGAACTATAACGTGTAATTTCTTTCATCAGACAATACAAATATATTTCTGATGATTTTTGTAGACGGCAAAATAATTATATTTTGTTCCGTCAGTCTTATTTAAAATCAAATACCTAAAAAGCGATACATGATTCGCTTGTGGACTTTGTATTAGTGTGTCGTTGCAGTAATCTGTTTAACTATTACATTTTTAAAGACTATTTACACCGTCTGCCGTTGACCAATTGGTGATTACATACATCAAGCTTTTCTCTTTTAAAATGACAAAAAATAGAAAGAGAAAGCTTTGTTTTTAACACTTTCGGTATTTAGCAAAGAATTGACGAAATTATATCCCGCCACTTCTATAGTCCATGTTTTGGAAAAAAATAGACCACCATAAAAACTAAATTATAGGTGCACAGGGGCATCATTCAATAACGAATATGTGGAAGTTTTATTAATATATGGTAAGTTTTTGAAAGTTGCGTATAGTAAATTGGTATCACCCAATAAAGTAGTGGAAAAGTCCTTATCATGGAACTAGAAAACTGCTGAATTTTCGAAAAATTAAAAAAAGAGGTGCACAATTTAATTAAAGGATAAGAAATCTGAAAAAGATTCATTAAGTTATGACAAGTGTCTGAAGGAAGTTGTGGATATAAAATATGTACGCCCAATATAAGATTATGACATAGTCCGTATTTTAGATATAGAAACATCAAAAATATTTTAACCAAAAAATCGAAATAGAAGGTCCATAATACATAAAAATGATTAATTGATTAAAAATGGAGCAATTTTAGAAAATTTTAACAATTGGTTTTGGAGGTGACGGTTGGAAATACCTGCTGGGTGCCCCCATATAATGCAATGTTCAAGTCCGCATCTTATACAAAGAAACCCCATAAAAGATTTTTAATAAAATTCGTAATACATTTCTTTTTTTTTTTATATAAATAAGGCCGTTAATGTTCTCGTTTGAATTGTTTAACATTGTCATTTCGGGGTCTTTTATTGACAATTGGGATCCGGCGGTTTGAAACTCATTTTTAACTTTCAATGCATTTGTATGTGAACATATATTTGTAATCCTCTATTCTCCTGGATTGGACACCCTCTCCATTTAAAAATGTCTGGAAACCCCAATGTATATTAAGTGGTTTATAGGAGATGCGCTTACAAAACCGCGAAACATGTTGTACTGGTCCAACGGACGAACGGAAAGACGGACTTCATTATCACTATAAACCACCGCTTTACAAAGAGGTGTACAATTGCGTGTCAAAGAGACAGATCAACATCCAAAACAAAGTGAAGGAACTGTGACCAATTATAGGCTACAGTACGGCCTCGAATGTTTGTATAACAATTAAATCTTGGTGTTTGTACAATTTTAAGTATAACGGAGGACATTTCTGGAACTTATATAAACAAACAAAACTTCCTCTTATTTCAGCAACATTCAAACATCCTTATACTTAATGAAGTAAGTCGAGTACACCCTATCAAGCTTAAACATGATTCATAAGTTTTCAGGATGTGAATTTATTGAAATATATTTGTGTTATTTATAAAAATTGCCCCTTCTAATGTATCGTAAATAACTTTGAAATCACCACTAGAAAACAGTGAAATAACGACTGATCAAACAGTTTCAAAATATACAAGCGAGACTGATCGTACAGTGAGAAATTCAAACAAGTGTAATTTTCTTATTTCTGGCTTCAAAGATCTGGCTGAAACTTTTACCACCACTTAAAATATATTTTATTTAGTTAATTAAGTCTGGGTTTTACGTTAATTTGTACAGTAAGGGTGCAAAAAGATTGCTTTTAGGTTCACCGACTGATTTTCCTTAGTGATGCACTTGAAAATCTCTTGATTAAGGCAAAGATACGAATAATGAATGTGCTCAATTTAATTATAAACCATTTGTGAATATCGATGTCAGCTGAATTAATCATTAAGCAATGTACAGATGAACATCTTACCGTTTAATATAGTATATCCAACAAATTTAGAATGTGATCCAAAAAGTTCTCGCTTCGAAAATCGCGACTTCCGGATAGCGTACAGAATAGTATCTACACTGTGAAGGTATTAGTAACTATATTTCTGTATTATATAACATGTGATATTCGTAAAAGTATATATATTATGTTATATGAAATAGCTTGTTATTTATATATGTTGTATTGCTATTTCAGACTTGTTTTATATACTGATACAATAAAGCATCAGAACCTTAGATCTCATTGTTGGTGTTATTAACGCATAGAAAACCACCTACTACATACAAATAAATGTTAGCTTGGGGAAAAAAATCTAGAAAATGTATCATTTATTTACATCTTACACCCAATGGATGGTAGCCTACTTGTGAAAAAAGACTTTTTGCCTAAGTTATAGTAACTCAATATAAACAGACCAATAAACCGAATTAGTCCTTGTGTATGTTGTGGTAGTATATTTGCAGTCTTACCTAATTCGATAAAACTCATATGTGATCTACTAATAAGTATTTTACAACTTTTTCAATTTAGCTTTAAAACGAATGTCCTTTAATAAAATTAACGGTACCAATTTTCTGGGACCAGATGCACATTTCGACAATACATGTCTCTTCAGTGATGCTCGTGACCAAAAAGGCCCAAAAAGTATAACCAAATCCGTGAAAGGAATCAAGAAGTTTAAAAGTCAACCGGAAGAAATATTTTGTAAAAGAGAGGCGAAGAATACCAAAGGGGCATTCAAACTCTTCAAGTCGGAAATAAACTGGCAACGTCGGAAAAAAAGTCGAACGCACCTTTGAGTGGCAAGACGTTAATTTTGTCAATGAAAACTTTTCTAAATATATGGTGAAAACTTGGATTACCAGTATTCTTTTCCATGTATTTGCGGAGGAATTTACTAGTTTAAAGTAAGTTTTGCTTCATTGTTGAATAATTCGCTTGTCCAGTTTCACAAAGACACTGTTTAATGATATGTGCTGTCGACCTAGATATTAACCTGAACTAGTTGTATTACAGTAAACATGGATAAATTACCTGCTTATTTAATAAAATCGATAGACAATGCATGTAGTTTGTTTAGTAAAATAACATTTACAATACATGGCGATGAAAATAAAGCGAGGATTTCTATAATGTTTGGACAAAGTGAGGATAAAAACAATAAACGCAAATCTCAATCTATGGAACGCAGGAATAACATTAGAATGTCGAATTTCATACAGAAAGTTACCAAAGATAATGAAAATATAACAACAAACGAAAGTCAAGCTACTGAAATTATTCAATGTGAAAATGAAAATGTACGGAGCGCCGAAACTGCAACAATAATGGGCAATATTGCGCATGAATTACCGGAAAACGGCACAATGTTTTCAGATAAACATTTATATAAGAATTCACCTAAGAAAAGGTAAGAAAACTACAAAAAGGAAAGGATCAATAGACAATGTCGATCAAAATGTATTGGAAAATGTAAAACAAAGTAGAAATGAAATAAAATTGCCAACACAAAAAGATGATGAATCTGACGATGACGATATATTAGTTGGAATTGATGACGTTAATTCTAAAGTTGTGATCAAGAAAAGTAGATTATTGCCAGATAAACTAATAACAAAATTGAAAGGAACCGGTAAAATTATACGGTATGATAGGGAACTTGACAATACAATAGAAGTGCGTTCAATTGATGATGATTACCATACATTTAAGAAAAATGTAGAACAAGACTTTGGTGATGTGAGAGACTATGAATTTCGTCCAGACGATACTGACGAAAAAGTTGAGTTAAAGGCCAGATTTGCATTTGACAATGAACTGTTTACTTTGGTGAAATGAATATTGTTGTAAATAATTTTATTTTTTAGCATACCGAAATACTAGTTTTTGTTTAATTTGAAAAGATAAGTCTTTGGTTAATAACTTATGCGACTGATTTAAAAATTTTGAATATGTGAAGGAATTGGAACTCCATCCGCATATATTGTTTTATTTTTTTCATCTTGCATAACCGTTTTGACTAAAATCACTGTTTACAGAATCGAATACGAATTGTTAAGTCTTATTTGATAAGAGATAGTATTTTGTTGGATCAAATTGAAGAAAACTTTAAAAAAAAAGAAAAAAAAAAAAAGGAAAAAAAGAAAAAAAAGAAAAAAAAAAGACATATTTTAAAAGTAAATACATGTGTATAAAGTATATAACTGTAAATATAAATGGATATTTTGAAAGAAATATATAAAGTATATAACAGTAATGATGAATGAATACTATCAAAGTAAATAGATAAAGTCTATTATTGTCAAAATAAATAGATATTTAAAACTATGATAATAATGTATATAAATGTGTGTATAAAGAATTGCTATGGGTGTATATACTAATTGTATGTATGAAGTATGATGAATAAAGATAAGAAAAAAAGGTCAAGCACTTGTTAAAGTACACGTGACATCCTATGTCAATTTCATTAATTGTAAACATCTTGCAAAACATATCACTTGCTACTTAGCTAATAACGGTTAAAGGTATTAGTAACTATATTTCTGTGTTATATAACCTGTGATATTCGTAAAAGTATATATATTATGTTATATGAAATAGCTTGTTATTTATATATATTGTATTGCTATTTCAGACTTTTTTATATACTGGTACAATAAAGCATCAGAACCTTAGATCTTATTGTTGGTGTTATTAACGCATAGAAAACCACCTACTACATACAAATAAATGTTAGCTTGGGGAAAAAAATCTAGAAAATTGTATCATTTATTTACATCTTACACCCAATGGATGCTAGCCTACTTGTGAAAAAGACTTTTTGCCTAAGTTATAGTAACTCAATACAAACAGACCAATAAACCGAATTAGTCCTTGTGTATGTTGGGGTAGTATATTTGCAGTCTTACCTAATTCGATAAAACTCATATGTGATCTTCTAATAAGTATTTTACAACTTTTTCAATTTAGCTTTAAAACGAATGTCCTTTAATAAAATTAACGGTACCAATTTTCTTGCACCAGATGCACATTTCGACAATACATGTCTCTTCAGTGATGCTCGTGACCAAAAAGGTCAAAAAAGTATAACCAAATCCGTGAAAGGAATCAAGAAGTTTAAAAGTCAACCGGAAGAAATATTTTGTAAAAGAGAGGCGAAGAATACCAAAGGGGCATTCAAACTCTTCAAGTCGGAAATAAACTGGCAACGCCACTGATAAGAAAAAGACAGACAGACAGACAGACAAACGATGGTAAATAAAACCCAACATACAAAACCCAAAGAATGTGCAACACTAACCCCATCAAAAACTGGGGATGATTGAAGGTACTTTGGAAGGGTAAGCAGATCTTGGTCAACATGTGACACTGATCGTGTTGCTTATGTTAGTACAAACCATATGTTAAGATCTATATCCAACGAGCCAAACAACTTGAAACTGATTACCAGAACTTTTAACTGGTGAGGATATAATTGTTATTATTTGTTTCAAACCATGTACTTTCATAATTTCACAAACAAAACCGAAACTGTGACAGTTGTTTGAATCAGATTAGAAAGAAAACCACTTGACTGAAAACGAAGTAAAATCAAGAGATAGATAGCATCGACAGACGGAAACAAAATTTAGTATTCCTCCTACTGAATGACAAATATAACATCCAATTATGATACATAAAAGTAAGCGTTTAGACACATGAATGTATAATTAAATTAAACTTTTACTGTTGCCTTTATTTAACAGAGTACAAACCAAATTTTAACATAATATTTTTATCTAAAATAATGAAGAGTTATAATTATGGTTGTACATGTAACTTTATATCCATATAGTAGAGTGTGCGCATTAAGTTTTCTTATTCTGTCCGTCCGTTCGGTATCAGGTTACGTATTGGTTCATGTAGTTTATTATGAAAAGAGTAAAATCACAAAAATACTGAACTTAGAGGAAAATCAATTTGGAAAGTTCATAATCACAGGGCAAAATCAAATAACAAAACGCATAAAAAACGAATGGACAAGATCGGTCATATTCCTGACTTTGTACAGGCATTTTCAAATGAAGAAAACGGTGGATTAAACCGGGTTCTATAGCGCTAACCCTCTCACTTTAATGACAGTCCCATCAAATTCCGTTAAATTTACATTGATTCCTTAAAAAAAAACCACACGAAAACATACAAACATGACAATTATTTTTTATATCTTAAATTATTTGCACTATTATATCGAAGATAACTGTTCAAGACCTCGATTACACGGTTAATAGAAATGTGATATGTACATTTGAACTATTAAAGATTGCTAGATTGAAAAAGTTTACTATGAAGACTTGCAACTTCGTACATTGTGAGATTACCTTTTTCAAATTCTGTGACAGGTGGATGCAATAACATTGCTTGTTTCAATCTTCATGCTTAACTGTTACATTTCAAATATTTTTAATTTTTGTATTTGATCTCAGTCAATGTCATGGCTTATACTGTATTATAATTCCGTAATTTAATCAAATCGCAAAACTTCATTCTAGCTCACAGGTATTTTTAAAGCAGTTATTTACATTCTCACTAAAACATTCATGTACCGACTTTAATGCACCAACTAAACTTCTAGTTATTTACATTTTTATAGGGGCAGTTGTAACTTATTTATTAAAACTCTCAAAATAGACATGAATAAGATATTAGTAAGATGGTACCATTATAAGAAAAACAACATCAAATACTACAAATTTATTGGTCGAGAGTACTTTACTATATTTATCAAAACTTGTTGGAACCATCAAATTCTAAAATTTTATTGTCTAAACAATTGTTTTATTTAAAAGTCAAAATTTTATATTTATTTCTCTGTTGATTACATATAATTTAATTTTGGATGTAACACGTCTTCTGATTGGCTGACGTTATTTTGTTATGAGCCCATAGACATAATTTAGTCATGTGACCGTGACGTCACCAACGTTTTTTCATGGTTTTTTACGGTTTAAAAAGGAATTTAGAATTAAATTATAAGAAATGACTGTACTATTTTTTTGGTCTATTCGAAATAACATAAAAAAATTGGTGCACACTGTTAAATAACCCGCTACGCGCTTTATTCAGTGTGCACCAAATTTTTTATGTTATTTCTTCATAGACAGATAAAATACTAAAGTCATTCCTTAAATTAATTATTCTCGTAGTTTGGGGCAAATATCAAGTTTCATGTGGATTCGTGTTTTTTTCAGACTTTTTTTTAACATAAAAAAAAGTCAGACTTAAAGAGCACCTCAAATACTTATCTATACACATCAGTTGCTTAAGTAGATACAGGAAGATGTGGTGTGAGTGCCAATGTCTATATTTATATTGAAGTCACCATTTTTTCCAGGAAAACAAATGACTAAGGTGAAATTTCTTCTAAATTAACAAATTTATAAAAATGTGAATGTGCGTCAATTTTTCAATACCTGTGGTCTGACAAAAAGCACGGTGACCTATCATTTTATTATGATTAAATAAATTTTAATGAAACTATTTCGCCACTGACCCCTTATGGATCCATAGAGGGTCTGGCAAATGAATAGAAGTAATACATGTTTTGCTTAATATTGCTATATCGCGTTAAGGATTGAATGTTCTGATAATTCAATTTGTACTTTGAATGTTTTTAGCAATAGGATGCAATATTCAAGTTCTGCCTATTGCAGAATGTCATCCAGTCATCGTTCTTATTGCATTTCGTTCTCTGTTGTACCCTATTTGGAATATTCATTCATGGATAAGTGCTTTATATCAAACGCATACTACATGTATTTTACTTAACTAGCACGTGGGTCAATTATTTCATGTGTTATAATTAGTTCACACTACGTGATATGTTGAAGTTTTGATTTTACCATTTGATAAAGGATTTTCTGTTTTTATTTTTTTTCCTTTTTATTGTTTTTTTATTATGTATATGAAAAAAGGAAATAAGAATAAAAATGTCAAGTTATATTTACTTAATGAAAAAAATACACATAATATTTAGAAATTCACAGACGCCTTTGTTTTGGGCGTGATGATTGATACTTGCATATAATATCAATGTCTCCCCGGAAAATTCAGTGGATTATTACAGTCCCTAAGCAGCATTGCTTGATACATATGTATAGACTAGGTAGTCTTTTTGGTTGACAAATAAACCTTAATCAAATTAATCTCCAAGTTATGACAATCTGTAGGCAATCTAAAGACGTCTAAATATACGTCCCTAACAAAAGACGATGTATTTTCCTGATTAAAGAAATGTTTTATATACCCACTAAAACCAATATCTGTCATACAATTATCTTACATAATGCCTGTATTTTTACACTCGAACTAGTAACTGGTTTAATATAACTTGAAACAAGTTAAAGCTTAAATCATATACATGTTTTAAGGAAGCGGAAAACCCGCAACTGTCTATAAATCATTTTGAAAATATTTCAAACATGCTTTGTGACCAGGTGGAAATGTTCTTAAACCATTTAACCACATGGTTAAGATCGACCCGTCTAAACCTGTCAAGCATTACAATGTTTAAAACCATGTAAATGGTTTAGAACTAACAACAAAACATGCCTATAACTATATCTTGGGACATATTTTGGATCAGAAAATAATAAAACGCTGGTACCAAATGGGATCATCAATGAAACTTTTAATTCAAACCGAAGATGTATATGTTGCAGTGAATTTTTAAAATCAAGAAGGCAGTAAAGAGGTATATTGCATATGTTAATATATGGTCCGATCTCAATTATCATGATTATAGAAGTAATATACTTCATTTCCCGAAGCAATTGTTTTTATTTAGGTTTAATATAAATAAACATACATGTATATCTTACCTTAGTGTACAGCTGATTTCATGATCCCCACGGTTGACCGGAAGGAAATTGTACATAGTCAAGTTTTCGTATACACAACTTCACTGACCATCCCATGTATCAGGAAGTTTTTCAGATATCTTTAAAGAATAGTCCAGTTTTGCTTCTATACTTTCATTTGATACAAAATCTCCTGTTAACTACTGAGTTTGTTTGTAATTACATCTATGGTATGTACTACCATACAATTCGATAGTTCAATATAGCAATGAATCTTTTTTTTTAGATTGTTAATGTTTCTTAATTTAGATTATTAAGCCACGCATGTAATCGTTATCTATGAAAAGTCTGCATGAAGTATATATAATGGCACAGAAGGAAGGAAAAAAATCGGAAATGACACAAGTGTGGATATATGTGATAGCATCATCAACCTCGCTGGAGTTTGTATAAACAACATTATGTCGTTTTACGCTTTACGAACTTTATGCCAATTGATGACAAAATGCTAATTTTGTAAAGATCTCGGCAAGTTTCGATTTTATATTATATATCCCGAAATTAAGAAGGACACGTCGTAAACAGTAAAATTGAGAATGGAAATGGGTAATGTGTCAAAGAGACATCAACCCGACCATAGAATATCGGTCTCCAATGTGATGACGTCCTTCAGCTGCCCCCAAACAAGCACAAGCACATACTAAACTCCTAATTATACATAAGAAACTAAAGTTAAAAATAAGCCATTTTGAATTCAAATTGTATTTTAGTTACAAGTTTATTATTTTAAAGTTAAGGGTATTTTTCAACGCAAAAGTTTCCTAAATTGCCCCCATTTCTTATCGAAATTGTTTTCAGTATCAATGAGACATGGAAACAAGCATGTTAATGTCACGACACATCAAGAAAATTGTTTCTTAATTCGTTAAACAACTATTATTCAGGAAACTATACGTTTCGGCAATTTTCCAGTGCAAACAATTTTTCGAAAAACAAATATCGAGTATTGGCCTTACCTCTTTTACATTAATTACCAATAAGAAGTTGAGGCGTCTGCCAAAGCAAATAGTTTGTACTTTGATTTTAAGTATCTGTCTGATTAGGTTGAAGCTTTTGTTTAAGGTAGTTTTTGAAAAGGTTGGGAGTCTAATAAATCGAAAGTTAGTACACATGTTCCGTGATGTATGATTTTTTTAATTGTAAAGCAAACTTAGAGTTTTGACTCCATTTTCACGATCCACTGAACAGAGAACATGAAAGTGCGAGTCAGACACATTCTTGTTTTAAATGATGAAAGAGGGATAATCCAATATAGGAATACGGAGATGATGTATTTTTGACGATCTTAGGTCTTTTAAGGTGGATGAAAGCAATGACAGGCAACCGTAAGGCTTTCAACAATGAAAAAAAACCAAGCTGAGCATAAAAATTTTTAATCGAACGTTTGTCGCATAGCCATATACTAAGCGGGTTATTTAACAGTGTGCACCAAAATTTTTAAGTTATTTCGAATAGACCGAAAAAATAGTACAGTCATTTCTTACAAATTTGTTTACGATACAAGATTTTAATTCTGAAAGTTTTTGTCACAGGCACTTGTTTCTATTCATTGGAAGAAAATATACGTTGATAGTGCCGGTTTAGAAACAAGTGCCTGTGGTCTTTGTCCTGGTCCTTTATACAAAGGAAAACAACAGGGTGTTCCGAGTGATTATTATCGATTGCCTAGACTACCGCTAAATTCGTTATCATATGATTAGAGGATGCTGGGTACGAGTTTACACGCGTGAAGTCAGCGAGATTTTCAAGTCGCTAATCTCTTTAGTATACACTATAACTAACCTGGGGTCCTGGCTAATCTTGTCACGACGCGCAGCTAGATTGGGCCGGATCCCAGGCTAACACTATAACACACCCGTGATATCGCGGGTCCGTGACTCAATTAAAGTATATAACTATAGTATTGTCATTTGATAAAGTCATGCCGTTTATAAGATACACAGTTTTCTCTGCTTTCAAATCTTTCTGTTCGAACCCGTCGAACTGGAACTTATCAACTATTGGTAATAATAATTATTTGGAAAACAAAAGGTCCTGGAATGGAGTATTTTTTAATCAACATCATTGTCCTGTAAAGGTAATTGAATGGAGTATTTTTTAATTAACAGCATTGTCCTATATTGGTTATAAATAAAGTTGAATTCTTTGACTCGCTGTTTTACGTCATGTCCGTTAACAAATTGAAAACTGTACCTATGACGCCTTATTTTTAGTCCAGATTTTTAGTATTCGTATTGTTATCTTAGAAAGTATAACTGATCAAAATACTACAATAGGTAACAATTTGACAATTAAGTAGTGTCAACCCTGTGATTATGACCCATCTAATACTATTAGCATATTAATCCTGAATACACCGTTTGGTGGTGCGCCTGTCAGATGAGGAACGTACAGATAAGGTAATCGGTAACAGGTGAATATACTATTGGTGCGGACTCGACCCGGAACTTCTTAATTATTGGCAATATTAATTACGTGGACAACAAAAGGGCCTGGAGTGGTGTAATTTTCAATCTACACCTTTGTACTATATTAGTTATATATAAAGTTGAATTCTTTGATTCGTCGTTTTTACGTGATGACGGCTGACAAATTGGACCTCGTAATTTTAGTATTATAGATGTCTCTGCATTTATCGAACACGTGAACTGCTTTTCATGAATACCGTAATGCAGATCGAAATTATAGTTTGTTAACGATCTTCACTTTGGTAGCTTATGAAGCAGTTTCACTCTTGTCTTACACTAGAAAAGGTCCGACAAACATGCGAAAGATGATGTAAACAAATCATGGAAAAGGGGAAATTTAAACAGACAAGTAAGTACTAATGAATTGAATATACATGTTCAAGAGCGATTCGCGACCATTGAAAAATAACATGTAAGCGTAAATAATTTCAAAACAATATCCGTGTCGAATAACAAAACAATGACCCCCCCCCCCCCCCCCCCAAACCCCCACACACACCTTTTCAGGCTGAAAATTAATTATAAATGTAACCAAAGGCATAGCTCATGATACTTTTATCATGTAATAGGTTTGAAATTTGTGGACCTGAGAAATATGTCATCTGTCTAGGGTACAGACCATTTAGGTTTCTGGGAGAAAAGGTCAAGATTCATGAGAGTAAAGGTTTATATACATGTAATTTTCACGAGATTCAATATGGCCTAACAAAATAGGCGGAGAATGTATACAAATGGAAATAATTAAATAATAGTGTTAAGGAAATGAATATTCAAACATAAATAGGTACGTCATATCCTAGAAAAATATCTAACGAAACGAACTAGATATATTGCCAAGCTTTGCATGGATTCTAAAGAATAAATTTTAGGGAAATAAGATAAGATAAGATTTATTTTATTAAAGTGTCACCATCCATATATGTAAAAGGATGCCAACCGAAAACGACTTATGATACACTATCATTAAAACAAACATCTAGTACATACATAAAGGACAGCTTTGATACATTTAAAATGTATTTCGTAAATTAAAAAAAAAATTAAAAATAACAAAACATATATAATTTCTAGATGACATGTTTTCGTCGATAAAACATATGATAAAGGGAACTAGCTAAAAGAGGAACCATATTCTCATTACACATAAGATAACGAAGTTTTTCAACATCACATAAATTCTCAAAATCAACATTTAAAAGACAGGCTTTGGCATATAATTCATGTCTGATATCAGAGTAAAAACAACAATTAAAAAGAAAGTGTTTTTCATCTTCAATTTGGCTACTATCACAAAAAATACATAAACGGTCTTGTAGAGGTTCTGGTGGTCTAGCATATCGACCTGTTTCAACTTTAAGTTGTAACGAACCAGCTCTGAATAGTGACAAAATACGTCGGCGGCATCTATTATTAACTACCTTTACATAAGGCTCCGTACCAATACAAGTTTTAAACAATCTATAAAATCTTAATTTATTACCATTGACATTATTTTTATCATTCCATACTTCATGGTGCCAATATTCTTTTTCAAAAACTTGTATAGAGTCCCATACATTACTCATATTAATTTCATCTTCTACATTTATAATCAAACTATATTTACGAGCTAACTGTAAAACTCTATAATCCCATGACGATTTTCTTCTAATCGCCCAGGTATGAACCTTTTTACATATATTACTAGTATTGTCTCATTTTAGACGATTCCAAAGTTTAAAAACTTCAACTTTCAGTAGTGCATCGCCTGATAAAAAACCCATATCACCTCTAGCAGCTAAGTTGCTGCTTCTTTTGCTTAAGCCTAAGAAAAATTTACAAGCATTGTTTTGCAAATTATTTATACAATTATGTATATTAATGCCCCATACACCGGAAGCATATGTAAAAATGGGTTTAACTAGAGTGTCATATAATTTAGTAAATACATCAAAATTCATACCACCAGTTTTACAAAATTTTGCTTTAATAACACCAAGAGCTCTATTAGCTGATTTATACAATTCTTTGGCAATTATAGAATAATCTGAAAATTCATTCAAAAGTACACCAAGATATTTATAACAAGCTGCATATTCAAGACAAAGTTCGCCACATTTGAACTGAGAATTAAAACAGTCTCCGGGACAAGTTTGCAATTCCGCTGAGTGCAAAAGTTGTCACCTTAATTTTTGGAGTTAAGTCAAAACAAAGTTGATAACTTGGTTGGTATTAGTTCCTTGATATTTGTCCTAAAATTTTTTGGCTCTAGCACCACTGTTGAAAAAGTTATGCCCCTTTTTTCAACAATTTCCTCAGAGGAAAAGTACTTTTCCTCAAGGGAAATCAAATTTCCCTGCAGGAAAAAGATTTTTCCTCAAGGGAAATTGTTTTTTCCTCAAGGGAAAAAGATTTCCCTTAGGGAATTTGCTGCATAATTATTTCCTTTGAGGAAATTCTATTTCCTTAAAGGAAATTCTTTTTCCTTAGAGGAAATTCTTTTTCCTTAGAGGAAATTCTTTTTCCTTAGAGGAAATTCTTTTTCCTCTGAGGAAATTTGCAGCTTCAAATTTTCCTTTGAGGAAATACTTTTTCCTGTGAGGAAATTTGTAGTTTCACATTTTCCTTGGAGGAAATACTTTTTCCTGTGAGGAAATTTTTGACAAACACTTTTCCTTGGAGGAAAATTGAAGACAACAAATTTCCTCTAAGGAAATCATTGTTCTTCAAATTTCCTCTAAGGACATTTTTGAACATCAAATTTCCCTTGAGGAAATGTTTTCCCTTATTTTTACTTGTTACACATTTCTTCACTACATCATGTATACAAACAGTATGAATATAATTATTACAAGACTGTATAATTGATGCAAATGATATTTAAAACTTTAATAAATGTTTGACTCAACATTTTAATGACATTGAAAATAATACAGTCTGACTATTAGATCCAGGAATTGTTTATACTTTTTATATAAATTTAACTTGGATTATAATTTTTTTTTGAGCAAATGCTTCTGTTTTCTTTGTAATTGTTTCAATGCGATACATTAATAAGCAACCAATTAGAATGTCATTATATCATTTGTGGTGTTCTAAAGAATTTGTTTATATATTTGCAGATTAAATAATAAAATAAAAACTTTTCGTGTTATTTTAAATTAGAATTTCTTCTGTTTCAGCTTGTGTACAGTTATTCAATCCACTACGTAAGAATTCAGTGAATACATTATTCCATTCACTAAACAATTCCCTTCAATTCTAAGAGAAATCATTTTTGCAAATTGTTCTTCAATGATCTTCTTCTGTATATCTGATATGAGGGAGCGATGTAAATGAGTGGATAAAACTGGTGTTCCTTTTTTCAACAACAAAATAGTATTTGTTCTGCATTCTCCTTTCTTTTGATTAAGATATGTTGTTGCTTTTATGCAATAGTGTTTTTGTGTATCTATGATAGAACTCCATTTTGTTTTATATGGTCATTATCATGTGATAATGTTGAAATTTCCTATTTCTTTTTTGCAGGAAAGCACACATTCCATTTCAAATTAATCCAATTATGCACTATGTAAATAAATTTCAACTTTAAGTTTCCTCTTCAGTAATGACCTATTGATCATGAAAACCAAGATGCCTGATCACCTATAAATACACAAAATAAACAAATAAAATGTTATAAATGGAGAGAGAAACAGCAATAAATGTTTTTCATGTGTATCTTTCCTTATTAAAATACATTAAGTAAACTTGAACTCGAGAAAGATAAATAACTGCGATGTAGACTATAAAGTATAGAATGCCAAATAAAGTATTCACGAAAAATTAGTTGATTTACAGCAGTCAAGTCCATGTTTGCAGGAAATTTACATCATTGGTTGTCTAGTGGAGAGTTGTCTGATTGGTAATCATACCAGATCTTATTATTTATATAACCTTGCCATATTCCTTTTGTGCCTGTCCAAAGTTCAGAGCCTGTAGCTTTTGTCAGTTTAGTCTGACACTAAAATTTAGTGGTTGTTGTTGTTGTTTCATACTCAGCCCGGTCATATTTATTTTTTGTAATTTATTTTGTTATAAACTAGGCAATTAGCATGATTAGTTTTACAGTTTGGATTGTTTCAATGTTTCATCTTTAGGTCTTTTATAGCTGCCTACTTTGACTATAGTATAGGGTATGGATTTTCTCATTATTGAAGGTCTTAACAGGCCTACAATTGCTTTCCCAAAGCCATCATAGTTTTCATATTTAATATACCACATCTTTGAATTTTTATAGTAATCATGATACTTGTAATAACTTTTTAAAATTAAAAGGTGCCTTACCATTTAGGTTTAATTGGCTTCTGCAAATTTTACATTGCCTATCATTTCTGAGACCTCGGGACTTCGTGTTTTTAAGCCCGGGATTTCGGGATTTCGTGTTTTTAAGCTCGGGTTTTCGGAATCAGTACCCCTCTTACCCTCCCTCATAATTTGACTTTCATGTGTCACGTTTACAAAAAATATGCCTCGACAATCCCGAGTCCCGCTCAGACTCCCCTTTTATGTACATAATGAATAGTTTACTATATGTAGTCAGTAGTCGGGTCAAATACACATGTATATACTTTTAGACGACCTTAGATTCATTTCACAGCGAAAATACTCATTAATATTGAACATTTTAGATCACTTCACATTTAGATTTTATAACTTTTAAAATTAAGACCATTTAGATTTAAGATCATTTAATCGAAAGATGATAATTTGTCAATGAGCAACTGTAACCAGGTACTGCATTTTTTTTTGCATGCGTCAAGAAACAGTTAAAAGTCAGTGGCGGATCCAGAAATTTTCACAAGTGGGGGCCCACTGACTGACCTAAGAGGGGGCCCGCTGAAGTCACGCTTCAGTGATTCCCTATATAAGCAACCAATTAATTCCCCCTGCCCCCCCCTAAATCCGCCTCTGAAAGTGCCGGGAATAGAAAAGCAAGTTAAACTTCTCATCTGGACTTTTTAATTAGTCTGTATACCGGACCTCTTCTCTATTTTGGGATTGAAAAAAATCTAAAGTTAAAAATGCGGTTTTGAGCCTATTTCTTCTTTTTAATTAGGTAACACGTTAAGCCAATATTGACACTGATATGGTATATTACCAATACTAAGGCCATATATTTCGGTGTGTAGAAATGCCGCAAAAGACTTCTTAGTGCACTAAGAAGAATGTTTTTGCATTAAGGACACTAAAACGATGTTTTAAGATCACAGCGAGCATGAATATAAGAGGATATGATTAAAACCTTATATCTATAAAGTTATAGGTATCAATAGATTTTGTTATTTTGAAGTTAAATGACTTTTAATAAACGCGTGCCACTCGCCACGTGACCAACGGTTTATTGCAGATGCCCGAATCATCATGTTCAATCAACCTAATCCAATAAACAATTGTCTTTTGATCGTTACTTATTGATTGATCAATGGTTGTTAACCTAACGGTTTAGCGTGGTATAATTTCAAGTTTATGAAAGAAAAATAAAAAATAAATTTTGTGTTTTAAAACTTTGCCTTTGTTATATATATTTAGTTTTTAAGGAAATTGCTATGCAAGCTTTTTTTTTTAATTCACGAACTCTATTTTGAGATACAAATTGAGAAACAAAGGCTTTTGATATTTCATTTCCCTACTAACAACACAAGAGTTTACATACTATCATTGTTTCTTGAAAGACATTTGAGAGTATGTGGTGTCCATGTGGTTCTTCAAAATCCGATTACAGAAGTAATATAGAAAAACTCCAAGAGGTAAAATTATTTTACGTTTTAAAAAGAGAATTATAGAATAAATCATAACTGTCTTCTATGAACGATAACTTTAAACTGGTGTCAATGCTTTTTTTTTTTAACAATTCATCTTTATTTCAACAATTGAAGATGAATACCATTTTATTTTATAATGTAATAAGCACTATGGGCAGGCGCGGATCCAGAGCTTGAAGTGGGGGTTTGGGGGAGGGGTTATGTGAGAAATGTTTAGAACACTAGAGAAGTTTTCTTGTTATACCAGAGACATATAATACAATTGTATTATATGTCTCTGGTTATACCAAACCATATGTTTTTCAATAAATGGCACACTTTTTGTTCATCCGGCATATGGTTACTCTAAATAAACTTTTAAGTATTAATTCTATAAGTTTATTTATTTGATTACAGATCGTATCTATCCGTTTTGCAATTGTTGTATCACTCTAAGTGAGGCTAATAAAGATATATATAATAAAATATAGAGATAGCAGCCTTGGGTTGTCTTAATTAAATCCTTTGGTCCTCTAATTATCAAGTCACCCTCTGGCCAATGTAATTATGACTTGTATATATTTAAAGAAGTATAGCGACAACGCGTCACCCTATTCAGTGCTAGAATTATAGTAAAGATAACATTAAAACAAGAAATGGTTAATACAAAAAATATTTTAAGATTTTGAAACGGGGGGGGGGGGGGGGGGGGGACTCGCTTTAACCCCCTAAATCCGCTAATGATGTGTGAGAACTAAATAATTCAGTTAACTTAATCATATGACTCTTAAGCCCGTTCTGCCATTATTAAGAGACGCAAAAGAACGGAAATGTATGATTTTAAGATTTGGAAATAAATGAAATTGGTGTCACAAATGGTATGTCTGCTTGTTTTTAAAATATTTTATAAATAGATATAAATAAATGCTCATATACATAATTATTAACGGTTGTTTTACTTCGCTTATTTATAGCATTTAACAAATAACTTCGTATTCTTATTTTCGGCATCAACTAAAAATAATGGAATAAATATATACAACAAAAATAAGCGAAAGGAGATGTGGTATGGCTGTCAATGAAACATCTTTCCACAAAAGTTAAAAATGAGGAAGATGTCAGAAATTCCAGTCATATTTACAGTCTAATACATCGAAGGGACTAAACATCGACCTATACATATTTATAATTTGTATATAAACATCGAAGCAGAAATATGTTCCTTTCCTAAACATGTTTAAAAACATTGCTGTGGTAGTTATCAAAAGTACCAGGATTATAATTTAGTACGCCAGGCGCGCGTTTCGTCTACACAAGACTCATCAGTGACGCTCAATTCGAAATATTGATAAATGGCATAGTTCCTGACATTAGAAAAATGAATGAGGTATTGGCCACTGGACGTTAAGCAACCAAATATCAATCCTCACTTTTCCGTGAAGTGTTCACAATTATTTGTCTTTTTAAAATTAAAAGGATGAAAAATTCCCAAACTGAAAAGAGTTGAAAATACGCTATTACTTTAGAAGTAAAAAATATAGCAGACAGAATAAATACGACAGAAACAAACAAATGTAAAAAATAGAGAACAATTTGAAATACCATATACTAGTACATGTTTAATCAGTATACTAGCAGATTATTCACGGTTCAAGGTTGAGCGAACATGAATTTCTACCGATTATACTAAAGGTGACAATCAACTTTTTGAGGCACGTGTCGAGAAAACATTATAGAAAAGATATAATTTAAAATTATGGAAGGAGTAGGTCCGGTATGGACAGATTTTGGCCTCAAATTTCAGGTTCATCTGACGAAAGATTTTGACCACTTTTGAAACATCAGTGTCTATTTTATTTGATTCTATTAGTGTATGTGGAAGATTTTCTCTGATTTTGTCATTAAAAACGATCCGATTCAAGCTCAAATATGAAAAATCCACCAAATATACCGGAAAATGTCACTTTACAGCTGGTTTTTGCCATTTAGCATGACTTTATGGTGCTAGTACCTGATATATGTGCCATGTATTGTCAAAAACAGCCCATATTTATGTAGCAGAAGCATTCTACTGTCCAAAAAATAACTAAAAGTTTACTTTTAACAATTTTGTAAATTGTAAAACTGCTATATTTTGGGGTCAAAAAGGTGTCTTACCGGACCTTCTCCTTTTACAAAGTCTATTTCTATATGCCATATCCTTTGTGACAGTTGTATCATTCCATCAGGTCCTTAGTGCACATTTTTGTTCTTAGTGCACTAAGGAGGTCCTTTGCGGTGTTTCTACGGACCCCATATATTTGAAGCTGTTCAAAATTCTATACATTATAGGTACGTGTATCAGATCGGACAATTATTGTCATATATATAAAAAGAATTACTGTATAATTAATCTAGTATGAAATATGTCCACTGGAACGTCCTATCACCTTGTATATTGGAACTTGAGAGGATTCCCGAGATTATCATTTATGGAATAATTGCTCACAAAAAAGCTAGGGGAGTCCAACCCCGGATTCCATCCACTTCGACCCGCCACAGAATACAGATATAATTGATAATTGTTATTTAAAAGTCATATACTATAGCCACTATATATATACTAGAACCGAACACCTGTTTTGGGTTATATATACATACACCACATCTTCCTATGTCTAATATAGCTGATTTACCGTAAATAACTGCGTGAAAATGAATAAAACACAAGTTGATAATTGTCTCTTCTCTGCTAGTTTTAATGTGCATGCAATATTCACTCTGATTCACTTATGAGACCACCGACACTAATAATAATTACCTACAAAATAATCGGTGCTCCTTTACTGGGAAGAGCATTTCGGATCCGATCAATTTATTGGTTCCCTTCCCCCATTCTACACTTCTCCTCAGAAAAAAATGCCTTGCAATGCGTCATAATTATCTGGACCACTAACTTACTTCCATATAACTTCGAAAACAGACAATAATCTATTTCACTGGATGAGATTGGGCTCACGGATTTTTTAATGGATTGGTAATTTTTATTTATAGCACAAGGGGTCAAGTTTACCAAGCAAGACATTTTCACCCTACAAATCAAATGGTTGCCTCTAGTCCAAATAATTATGACGTCTGGCAAGGCTATTTTATTTTTTTTCTGGGACGCCTTAAATAGCCTTGCCAGACGTCATAATTATTTGGACTAGGTTGCCTCCTGACTGACTTACACCTACACAGTACACTGGCTAAAAACATATTCATATGAACATTTGGTATCATTTATTTTGTGTGACAAGTCTTCACCAATGACCTTAGTGAAAGGTTGACGGGCGGATCCAGAACTTTTCATTTGGGGGGGGGGGGGGGGTGGGTTATTTAATCAACAAAAATTTTCACACAAAAAGGGGGGCAGGGATTTCTCCTTAATAAGAAATCTCTGTTTTCAGCATAAGCTAAAATTTGCCTTTTGAAGAACTGAAATTAATATGAGACGGCTAATGATTTTTCAGATGCTTTACATTTAAATACATCCATGTGACATACACAGTTATATATAGCATGTATAGATCCAAATTTAAAAAGCTATTTTTTTTCAATATTTAAATAATGTAGGATTAAATCTTGATACTTGTATGTAGTTGAAATTGTTAGCTTTAAACATTAAAAAATGAACACCCAAAATTTAAACATAAGAGTGACCATGTAGTCTTTATTAATGTATGCTATTGCTATGAAACTAGGTCATTGTAGGTAAACTGTCATCTATTCCCTTAAATCTTTGTTCCCAGTCACCCCAAGTTTGATTTAAATTAGTCAAGTATATCTACTCTATTAGCATGCTTAGCTCTCTAGTTTGGATAGTTAATAACTTGCAAATTAAAATCATACTACTCCCAAATTTATATTTCTTTAAATATTATGGATGAAATAGCAAGTAAGGGATGAAATTGAATTGGATGAAATGTGGCATTTATTTTTGATAAAGTAGTATGTCTGATGTGGTCAAACTTAATTATAGACCCTTAAGGGGCGGATCCAGTCATTTTAAAAAGGGGTGGGGGTGGGATTCTAACCCAGGACAAAAGGGGAAGAGGGGGTCCAATTACATGTCCCCATTCAAATGCATTGATAATCCAAAAAAAGAGGGGTTCCAATCCCTTGAACCCCCTCTGGATCCGTGCCTGCCCTTTAAAAATAAAATGATCCTTATTTTGAGTTAAAGCTTATAGATTTTTCTATAATGCTTCTCAGGGGGGGATCCAGCCATTTTCAAAGGGGGGTCCCAACCATGAGTAAAGAGGGGTTCCAACTATATCTCCCATTCAAATGCATTGGTCGGTAAAAGAAAAGGATTCCAACCCTCAAATCTATGGTCAGGTTGTTGTCTCTTTGACACATTCCCTTTTTCCATTCTCAATTTTATCATGTAGTCGTCGTTGTCCCAGGACATTTAGTTTCCGCTTAATTACTTTAGTACAAGTTAATAGAAATCTGTGAAATTCAAACACAAGGTTTGTGACCAGAGTTTTTGTTCAGAGTTTAGGAATTACATGAATTAGGGGCCAAAAGGGGCCAATATTAAACTTTGTTTGATTTTATAGAAAATTGATTTATTGGAGTTCTTTGATATATGCCAAATCTAACTGTGTATTTAGATTCCTAGTTTTATGGTCCTGTTTAAATTGGTCTACCTTCAGGTCCAAAGGGTCCAAAATTAAACTTATTTTGATTTTAACAATATTTAAATTCTTGGTGTTCATATTAATATGCTGAATCTGAATATTTACTTAGATTTTTCTATTATGGACCCAAATTTCAAGTTGGTCCAAATCGGGGTCCAAAATTTTACTTTGTTTGTTTTCAACAAAAATTGATTATATGGGGCTCTATGATATGCTGAATCTAACCATTCATTAAGATTTTTTATATTTTGGTCGTTATCAAATTGGTCCACATTGAGTTCTAAAGGGTCCAAAAGTTAACTTTATTTGATTTCATAAAAAAATGAATTATTGTGGTTCTTTGATCATGTTGATATGCTGCATCTAACCATGTATTGAGATTTTGAAAATTGGGCCATTTTAGAGGTTAATTGTCAATTAAATTTTTTTTAAGTACTTGGACCACATTCATTTTGTGTCAGAAACCTATGCTGCATCAACTATTGAATCACAATAAAAATTTAAAATTCAGAGTTGTATTGAGCTTGAATGTTGTGTCCATACTTGCCCAAACTGTTCTGGTTTCAACCTGTACGTTTGTATCAAGCTGAGCCATGCATAGCATTTTTATTGGTTATTTATATATATATATTAATTTGAAATTTTTACGAGTGAGACACATACAGATTATACTGTTAACAATATTTCAGAGTTTAACGTAGTCAAGCGAAACAAATTATAGAAGAATAGTTGAATCACCATGTCTTTTTTGTCAAATTTATGAAAAATTAGTACGCACACAAAGAAAAAGTATGGGAATGTTTGTTTTTTAAACTATTGACCAGGGTGAAAGTCTTTGAAAGTCATGACTGGCAAAAAGTTTATGAAATGAAATAGCACAAATACTCCATTCTTTTTAAATATAACTGCATATAAAGAAAAACACAAACTGATGTTTAATAATAGTTTTTACCCTTTTTATGTTTTATAGGACAAGAAATATAGAAAAATAATGAAAAATATAAACAGTTACAATTGAAATGAGCGCAAAACAAGATAAACAGAATACAACAAGGCCTAAATGGTAAGACCACTTCTATATACTGTAAATTCAGATTTTTCAGGGAATGGACAACTTATTGTGATTACAAAAAAAATCTGCATAAAGATCTATATATGTTTTTGTTATCAAAATATGATTTCTTATTTTTGCGATACTCACCCAGTCACATTATTCACATTACTAAAAAGTTCGGATAATTTCTGAATTACAGTAATAAAAGAAATTGCCTTTGAATGATGACTCATATAAAAATAAGAAAATATGGTATGGTAAATGAGTGACTTATCCACCAGAGTTCAATGAAGCGGATGCAAGAAATTAAAGGCCAATCATGGGCCTGCCTTCAATAATGAGAAAACACTTCCTTTATAGGTCATTCATTAAAGATCTCAACATATAAAGATTTAAACAATCCAATTTAGTTCAACATGTTCAAAGGCAATAACTATTAATAAAAAAAAAATCAGGCCTAATATAAAATATTGTTTGTTTCTCCAATCCCGACCGACCCTGTAAAAATGGCCCTATTCATAAAATTTGATGGTCAAAACTAAGCCAAATATTATTTTATTCATTTCTGATTTTTCGGGCTTGCCGGATCATCCGATAATATTCAGGCTTTTGGGAAAAATAAAATTATTTACCTACCTACCTACCCACACCTGGCTTGTCAGAATAGGGATTAGTGAAACAAACAATATATTAATTTAGGCCTCATGTCTGTGAGCACTTAACCTGACCATAATATAGGACAGTGGTTCAATTATTAACACAACGTATGAACATTCTATAACAACTATTGAAAGTGGCTCAACTTTAAATATCACTGCAAGGCACTAAACAAAGAATATTAAATCTTGGACACAAAGTACTGAAATAAGATAACTCATAAGCATGACAAGTAAGAATATCAAATGAAAGTTTCTCAAAATGTTCATTAAAACATGATAAAATAAGCTTATTTATATTGCTGTTTTTTTCTCAATTTATAACATTTTTTTTTATTTTGTGTATTTATAGGTCAGATATCTTGGTTTTTATGATCATCAAAAGGTCCTGCAGGTCTATACTGAAGAGGAATTTTAATTGTTAATACTTTTCTACATAATGTGCTAATTGGATTACTGATGTGAAATGAACTCAACAGTGTGTTTTTCTGGAAAAAGAAATAGAAAAAAATCCTACAAAATTGCTATAAACAAAATGGAGTACTATCAAAGAACTCAATTGTGTAAAATGTAACAACCTACATTCATATTCACTGATGGATTATGGAGAAATTAAGAAAAATAATAGTATCTTTGTCATGTTTGTTGTCGAAATAAACACCTGCTTTATCCAATCATATCAAATATACAAAGAAGATGTTTGAAGAACATGTTGCCAAAACTTATTCAACAAATTGGAGGAAGATGTCTTGTGGATTGAATTATTTATGCACTGAACTGTTATGTAGGGGGTCGAATACACTGCAGCTGTAACAGAAGACAAGTTAATTTGACATGAAAAGTATTTATTTTATTTAATATTCAAATATGAGCACAATATTAATAACATCACAAATGGTATGATATTCATAGCGTTTTGCTTATTATCAGATTATTGTATTGTCTTAAACATGCTAAACAGTCAGCCTTTTGTTTTTGTATGTTAAATACTCACCATGAAAATTTGTATTACAGTAATAAAGTTTTAATTATCTTTTTTATCAATAATTCAGTCTAGGAGAAAATATATTAATACTGTTTGTACTGTAATGAGATTTCCATAGAGGAAAAACATTTCCTTAAGGGAAATTTGATGTTCAGAAATTTCCCTAGAGGAAATTTGAAGAACAATGATTTCCTCAGAGGAAATTTGTTGTCTTGAATTTTCCTCCAAGGAAAAGTGTTTGTCAAAAATTTCCTCACAGGAAAAAGTATTTCCTCAAAGGAAAATTTGAAGCTACAAATTTCCTCACAGGAAAAAGTATTTCCTCAAAGGAAAATTTAAAGCTGCATATTTCCTCGAAGGAAAATTTGAAGCTGCAAATTTCCTCAAAGGAAAAAGAATTTCCTCTAAGGAAAAAGAATTTCCTCTAAGGAAATAGAATTTCCTCGAAGGAAATAATTATGCAGCAAATTCCCTAAGGGAAATCTTTTTCCCTTGAGGAAAAAACAATTTCCCTTGAGGAAAAATCTTTTTCGATTTTTCCTTCAGGGAAATCAAATTTCCCTTGAGGAAAAGTACTTTTCCTCTGAGGAAATTGTTGAAAAAAGGGGCATAACTTTTTCAACAGTGGTGCTAGAGCCAAAAAATTTTAGGACAAATATCAGGGAACTAATACCAACCAAGTTATCAACTTTGTTTTGAATTAACTCCAAAAATTAAGGTGACAACTTTTGCACTCAGCGGAATTGCAAACTTGTCCCAGAGACTGTTATATTCTATTAAATAACATTAATGTAACTAAAAAAAAAAGGTCGGGTGCGGAGGGTATATAATCATATCCTGATTATCTTTTAATAAATGTATTGCTATTCCAAAGACAATCTTTCTAAATTTTTCATTCCATTCAAGAAAAATTGTAAAAAAATAACCACTTTTCCGCGATAGAAATAACATAGCAAATAGGGAAAAAAACCATACCCCTCCCCCTTTTCCATAAGCTAAGTGGTACAATAAAAAACTTACAATGTATCTTGTATTTGTCATACACCGTTATCGGATGGTAACAATACATTTGTGTCTTACTGCATGCAGTTACAGTAATATTTGTTATTGTGTATGGATAATAATTTTTAAAAGGTTTATATCTAAATTATTTAGTGAGTTTTATTTCACATTCTAAGTGAGCCGCAGGGCGTATTAAAACCTGAACACATTAGAAAGGAATATCCCACTTTAGTGTTTTCGGTAAAATAGAATACAAAGTTTTACAAATCTTTATAAAATTAATATTTTTTTTGACGGTATATAAGTCAGATAATGCATATTTTTAAGGTTTTTCTTGTCGTAGAACACACCTCGGGGTGCCAGGATTGTTCAAAGAAAGACCTCCCACCGGTCGGTCTTTCATTTGATCAATCCTGACACCCCTCGATGTGTTCTACGACAAGAAAAACCTTAAAATATGCATTATCTATAACATAATACATATTGATAAAACCCCTATAATAAATAACAGTAACAGTTGTACCAAGTTACACCACTGTCCCAGGTTAAGGGGAAGGGTTGTCAACCTTCAAACACTAACCTCACAACATTATGTATGTGCCTGTCCCAAGTCATGAACCTGTTATTCAGACAGTGATTGTCTTTTGTTGTGTCACATATATTTTTTAGTTCATCATTTTGTACATTAATATGCCTTCAGTTTTCTCATTTAAATTGTTTTTCATTAGTCATTGAACAGTCAGAGCTCAGACATAAACAAGTCTATTTCTGTTTTTGACTTAAAGAAGTCAAAACATGTACTTTCTATAAAAAGGTGTTTTCAATTTTAGACTTATCTAAGTCACAAAATGACAGACTTGTTTAAGTCTATTTATGTTGATGAAAAAACTTAACTTGACTTGGTGGCCAAACTACCCCACCTATGACAGTAAAAACCTGTCTGAGAGTTCACAAGGACTTAATCTATCTATATTTAATTATCTTATTCAACATCCTTACTAGACACAGATGTTTTACCTCATTAAGTGTGGATCCAGGTGGTTGCATTGTAAGGTTAATTAACATGATCCCCGATTTTTTAGACTCTCATTCATATTTTTCTTTAGAAGACAAGGCATTGGCTTTCAATGTTGTCATTATTTGATTTAGATGCATGACCTTTATACAAGTATGCGTGGGTCTTGAAGTTAATCAATTTTGGTAACTTATCGACTTGTATGAGTCGATATTTGCAACCTTTTGATTCTGGTCAATCATTTCTTGCTTAACAATATTCGACTTATTTAAGTCGTATTTTGTCTTGCAATAAAGGGAGACAAATCCTAAAACTTACAAATTTAGACCTCTATAAGTCAAAAGCAGATTCAGACTTATTTATGTCTGAGCTCTGACTGTTGAAGGACCTTTTACATCTCACTATGCGATAACGGCTTTTGACCTGTAGCTGTTAACTTCTGTGTCATTTGGTCTATTGCGGAGAGTTGCCCCATTAACAATCCATTATCATACCACATCTTCCTTTTGTATTGAAACACAAATATTGACACATAAAAACCTTTTAGATAGAAAGTCAGAATAAGACTAATGGATAAAAACTAAGCAGACTGTCAGCTCACACTTTTCATATGTTGTCACAAATATGGTTTTTAAAAGCACAATAATAACCAGATGCTCCGCATGAGGCAGCTTTATACAACCGCAGAGGTCAACCCCTCTTTGAACAATGAACAACTTCTGTCATTTATTTTGCTAAAAAAAATCTCTTGGACAATGTTGGATGGGCGATGACCCACAAATTTTATTTTAATTTTATAAAATAGAGACATCAAGCTCTACAGTATGAAATAATGAGCAAGTTCTGTCATCTATTTTGCTCTGAAAATTCAATCAAAGAGATTTAATGTCTATTAATCCTATATTTAGCATATTTACACTCATTTTCAGAGGTCAAAAAATCTCTTGGATGGCCGGTGACCCCCAAATTTTATTTCAATTTTGTAAAATAGAGACATCAAGCTATACAGTATGAAAAAATGAGCCACTTCTGTCATTTATTTTGCTCTGAAAATTCAATCAAAGAGATTTTATGTCTGTTTTTCCTATATTTAGCCTATTGCACTCATTTTCAAAGGTCAAAAAATCTCTTGGATGGACGGTGACACCCAAATTTATTTCAATTTTTATAAAAAAGAGACATCAAGCTATACAGTATGAAATAATGAGACATCCCTATCATTTATTTTGCTCTGAAAATGCAATCAAAGAGATTTTATGTCTGTTTTTCCTATATTTAGCCTATTGCACTCATTTTCAGAGGTCAAAAAATCTCTTGGATGGACGGTGACCCCCAAATTCTATTTCAATTTTATAAAAAAAGAGACATCAAGCTATACAGTATGAAATAATGAGCCACTTCTGTCATGTATTTTGCTCTGAAAATTCAATCAAGGAGATTGTATGTCTGTTTTTCCTATATTTAGCCTATTGCACTCATTTTCAAAGGTCAAAAAATCTCTTGGATGGACGGTGACCCCCAAATTTTATTTCAATTTTGTAAAATAGAGACATCAAGCTATACAGTATGAAATAATGAGCCACTTCTGTCATGTATTTTGCTCTGAAAATTCAATCAAAGTGTATTAGTGTCCATTTTCCCTATAATTCCCTATAACCTATTTGCACTCATTTTCATAGGTCAAAATATCTCTTTGATGGCCGGTGACCCCCAATTTGTTTTTGCATTTTTTCATTTACAATACTTCAAAGTTAAATTTCACAAAGTATAAGAAAATTCTGTCATTTATTTTCTATACCCCTGAACTACCTTAATAGTTATCAAAAGTACCAGGATTATAATTTTATACGCCAGACGCGCGTTTCGTCTACATAAGACTCATCAGTGACGCTCAGATCAAAATAGTTAAAAAGCCAAACAAATACAAAGTTGAAGAGCATTGAGGACCCAAAATTCCAAAAAGTTGTGCCAAATACGGCTAAGGTAATCTACTCCTGGGGTAAGAAAATCCTTATTTTTTCGAATAATTCAAAGTTTTGTAAACAGAAAATTTATAAAAATGACCATATAATTGATATTCATGACAACACCGAAGTGCTGACTACTGGGCTGGTGTTACCCTCGGGGACGAAACGTCCACCAGCAGTGGCATCGACCCAGTGGTGTAAATAGTTATCAAAAGTACCAGGATTATAATTTTATACGCCAGACGCGCGTTTCGTCTACATAAGACTCATCAGTGACGCTCAGATCAAAATAGTTAAAAAGCCAAACAAATACAAAGTTGAAGAGCATTGAGGACCCAAAATTCCAAAAAGTTGTGCCAAATACGGCTAAGGTAATTTACTCCTGGGGTAAGAAAATCCTTAGTTTTTCGAATAATTCAAAGTTTTGTAAACAGAAAATTTATAAAAATGACCATATAATTGATATTCATGTCAACACCGAAGTGCTGACTACTGGGCTTAAGCCCGTTATCGCTGTTTTTACCAGCAATTTTGAATTGTCTTATATGATTTATTAAAAAGGTCGAAAGGCGGGAGTTCCTCTTCTTAAAAGGTAAAATCAGAAAAAAATAATAGATTCCGAACCAGTCTACAACGACAAGGTAGTGCCTAGTAATTAAGGCATCATTCTATAAACAAAAACAACAGCAGTGACAAACGAGGAGAGGAGATGACCTTTATGTCTATCGATATAGAAATCCTAATGCTCATCAAAAAGTCATATCACAAAAATACTGAACTCCAAGCCAGTCCACAACGATAAGTAATGCCCAATTTTTTAGACATAATTATGTCTACAATAACCACAGATGTGACAAACGAGGAGGGAAAGTATCATCATCTGTCCTATATATTCTTCCATTTTTTTGTTTTGTAGTCCTGTCATGTAATGTTGTCATTTTAATGTTATATTTAACATTACTATAAAAGCGGGAGGTTTGGCATGCCACAAAACCAGGTACAACCTACCATTTTTTCTTAAAATGTCCTGTACCAAGTCAGGAAAATGGCCATTGTTATAGCTCGTTTCTGTGGATGTTACATTTTAATATTGTGTTTCTGTTGTGTCGTTTCCTTCAGTTTGAGTTTGTAACCTGGATTTGTTTTTTTCTCAATCGATTTATGAGTTTCGAACAGCGGTATACTACTGTTGCCTTTATTTATCAATATAGAAATCCTAAAGCTCATTCATAGTACCTTCTCAACATGCTGAAGTGGTCTCCTTGGGAGGTTCGATAAAGATCGTAACATCATAACCGTTATTCATTTTTAGCTCACCTGGCCCAAAGGGCCAAGTGAGCTTTTCTCATCACTTTGCGTCCGGCGTCCGTCGTCGTCGTCCGTCGTCGTCCGTCGTCGTCCGGCGTTAACTTTTACAAAAATCTTCTCCTCTGAAACTACTGGGCCAAATTAAACCAAACTTGGCCACAATCATCATTGGGGTATCTAGTTTAAAAATTGTGTCCGGTGACCCGGTCAACCAACCAAGATGGCCGCCATGGCTAAAAATAGAACATAGGGGTAAAATGCAGTTTTTGGCTTATAACTCAAAAACCAAAGCATTTAGAGCAATTCTGACATGGGGTAAAATTGTTTATAAGGTCAAGATCTATCTGCTCTGAAAATTTCAGATGAATCGAACAACCTGTTGTTGGGTTGCTACCCCTAAATTGGTAATTTTAAGGAAATATTGCTGTTTTTGGTTATTATCTTGAATAATATTATAGATAGAGATAAACTGTAAACAGCAATAATGTTCAGCAAAATAAGATTTACAAATAAGTCAACATGACCGAAATGGTCAAATGACCCCTTTAGGAGTTATTGCCCTTTATAGTCAATTTTTAACCATTTTTCGTAAATCTTATTAATATTTTATAAAAATCTTCTCCTCTGAAACTACTGGGCCAAATTAAACCAAACTTGGCCACAATCATCATTGGGGTATCTTGTTTTAAAAATGTGTCCGGTGACCCGACTATCAAATCAAGATGGCCGCCACAGCTAAAAATAGAACATAGGGGTAAAATGCAGTTTTTGGCTTATAACTCAAAAACCAAAGCATTTAGAGCAAATCCAACACGGGGTAAAATTATTAATCAGATCAAGATCTATCTGCCCTATAATTTTCAGATGAATCTGACAACCCATTGTTGGGTTGCTGCCCCTGAATCGGTAATTTTAAGGAAATTTTGCTGTTTTTGGTAATTATCTTAAATTTTATTATAGATAGAGATAAACTGTAAACAGCAATTATGTTCAGCAAAGTAAGATTTACAAATAAGTCAACATGACCGAAATTGTCAATTGACCCCCTAAGGAGTTATTGTCCTTTATAGTCAATTTTTAACAATTTTCATAAAATTTGTAAATTTTTATTAACATTTTCCACTGAAACTACTGGGCCAAGTTCATTATAGATAGAGATAAATGTAAGCAGCAAGACTAGTAAAGTAAGATTTACAAACACATCACCATCACCAAAACACAATTTTGTCATGAATCCATCTGCTTCCTTTGTTTAATATTCACATAGACCAAGGTGAGCGACACAGGCTCTTTGGAGCCTCTAGTTATTTAACGTTATTTACAGTAAATAAACTCATCACAGATACCAGGACCAAATTAAGCATATACGCTAGACGTGCGCTTCGTCTACAAAAGACTCATCAGTGACGCTCGAATCTAAAAAAAGTTAAAAAGGCCAAATAAAGTACGAAGTTGAAGAGCATTGGAACCAAAATTCATAAAAGTTTTGCAAAATACTGACAGCTTGTGTAAAGCCAATAACAACTTATTTAAAAAAAAATTAGACATCTTAAAAATTTTTTTTTTTTTTTTTGAAATTTATCAAAGTTTTATTGCACTTTTGCTGTTAACAATTTACTCAATCTACAACTTCAATTAAGTATCTCTTAAATTAGTTATTGAATATTTAGGGAAAAATATTCTATAAGTTAGTTATATTTATTACATACATAATTTAGCAGATCTACAGAGTATAATTTCATACCGGAATACGGTACGTTTCTTAACATTAACTGTATATGATTTATTTATTGAAGCTTCACTGAACCGTAAAATTGATGATGATCCTTGATACTGACAGCATGACTTTTCAGCCGACAGTAGAATTTCGAAATTTTTTGTTAGTTTAATCCGTGTAATTATGAAAAGGAATCTTAAATGATTAGGAAAGACCTTTGTTTTTTCCACACATTATATGAACAACATATTTTTTCAGTAAATGGTATTTTTTGCGATCAAACCAAAGATCAAGAGAAAAGATCGAAAGTACACGTGGTATAATTAACGATACATGAATGCAGTATCCAAGCATTGTATTGTGTAAACTACTAACAATATTAATTCAGTGTAGCTATAATAGATATGATAAATTATATATAAACATGATAAAAGAGTAGAATAGCGAATTTCATTTGATGCATAAATTGTATCACCTGACCGAACACATGCATGTCATGTGCAGTCATGAACTAACTAGGTCACAGCTTGAATTCATTCACAATTATAGAAATTCGAAATCAAAAGTTACTAAACTTTCAAGACTGAATATATGCTTTCCAACTTTTAATAGTGCTAAAAGCTGTTTAAATTTGTGCCAATACTGAACATTATATGAACAGGAAAAAAAGAAGTGTTCATAATCATCATGTTGTTTACAATGGAAGCACAAACTACTCGGTACTATTTTCCATTTATAAAGTAATTCATTACAGGCTAATATATAATGCATTATTTTCCATTTAAACATTTTAAATTTGTTGTTTTCAAGGTAGTTAAAAATAAAGTTGAATGTGGATTTAAATTTTTAAGACATTTTTTATGCAGAATTCTTTCCCATATTAAAATTCCTGTTGGTTTATCATATGTAAATTGACTTTGTAGGGACGTGTATATTTCTTTGTTGCTCGAGTCTGGTGAAATTTCATGTTTTAGTAGGATATTTAAGTTTACTGATTTCTTTATGTTGACATCAGTTTTATAAGAGCTTTCTTGTTTTAATATATTTTGCCAGTGCTTTGGTATAGCATTTTTAACTAAAGAAAATTCTCTAATCCAATCTTGTTTATTCTTAAGATTTTTTAATACAGTTTTTGATGAAATGTGCCGTTTTCGTCTATTATATTATAAATGGACAAAATATTACTGCTAATCCAATTTAAAAAAACCAGACATTTGTTGTTTTCATATGTTTTTATATGTTGTGATGTTATGCTATTGTTTCAGAAAAAGGGAGAAGGTTTGGGCCCATTAAAACGTTTAATCCCGCTGCAAATGTTTGCACCTGTCCTAAGTCAGGAATCTGATTTACAGTAGTTGTCGTTTGTTTATGTAATATATACGTGTTTCTCGTTTCTCGTTTTGTTTATATAGATTAGACCGTTGGTTTTCCCGTTTGAATGGTTTTACACTAGTAATTTTGGGGCCCTTTATAGCTTGTTGTTCGGTGTGAGCCAAGGCTCCGTGTTGAAGGCCGTACTTTAACCTATAATGGTTTAATTTTTAAATTGTTATTTGGATGGAGAGTTGTCTCATTGGCACTCACACCACATCTTCCTATATCTATTTCCCATTTTCTTTGATAAGATTATTTCCCCATATAATTTGTTTTCTAACTTCAAGAAAGTTTTTAGGAGTGATAGTTTGACCTCCTTTTACTTCTACCCAAGTTTTAATTAATTGTTTATAGAATACCTGCAAGGATTTATACTCTACTTTATTAAGCAAATTTATATTTGTTAAATTCATTCTGAATAAAAGAAGATCTTTCCCAAATTTATTAAGATAAAATCTTGGAATTATTTTCCAGTAATCATTTTCGTTTTTTATTAGTTTTGAAACCCATCTAATTTGCAAGGATTTTATATAGGAGTCTAAATCAATCATTTTTAATCCTCTATCAAGGTATGGCTTACATAATAAAGAGCGTTTAATTCTGTCTCTTTTCCCGCTCCATATAAAATTATATATAAAATTTTTGAACTTTTGTTTTATTTCATGTGTTATTATCATACATGATGCTGTGTATGTTAGGTTTGGTAAAATTAGGGACTTTACAACAGTAATTTTTCCTATTAATGTAAAGTTTCTTTTGCTCCATCCTTGAATCAATTTTTCACATTTATCTATTTGTTTCTCTGTGTTTAATTGTTGACATTCTTGATAATTGTATCCTAAGTATATTCCTAGACTTTTAATGTGGTCTTGTTTCCAGTTTATATTTTCAAATTTATCTTTTGACTCTTTAAATTTGCCAAGCCATACTCCTTCTGTTATGTTTCTATTTAGTTTGAGCCCAGAAAGGCTTCCAAAAGTTTCAATGATATTAAGGGCAATACTTATATCTTAGCGTGTTTTTAAAAACAGTTGAGTATCATCTGCCAGTTGACATATTTTTAGTGAGCAAGATTTTCCATCTAATTTGATTTCAAATCCTTTTAATTCTTTATTTTCTCTAAATCTAATTGCCATTATTTCAACACACAATACAACAATTAACGAGGATAACGGACATCCTTGTCTAATCCCACGAAATGTATTGAAGGGGGCAGACACCCATCCATTATTTAAAATACATCCTTTTATGTCTGTATACATAGTTTCAACCCATTTTATGAATTCTTTTTTAAAACCAATTTTTTTTAAAGATTCAAACATAAAGCACCACTCAAGTGAGCCGAAAGCTTTAGTAAAGTCTAAAAATAAAATTGCATCATCTACATTAAATTTTTCAGAATAATCAATAATGTCTTGGATTTGTCTTATTTTAAAATAGGGACGAAAGATACCAAAGGGACAGTCATACTCGTAAATCTAAAACAAACCGACAACGCCATGGCTAAAAATGAAAAAGACAAACAGAAAAAACAATAGTACACATGACACAACATAGAAAACTAAAGAATAAACAACACGAACCCCACCAAAAACTGGGGGTGATCTCAGGTGCTCCGGAAGGGTAAGCAGATCCTGCTCCACATGCGGCACCCGTCGTGTTGCTTATGTGATTACAAATCCGGTAAATTGTCTAATTCGGTAGGTCAAGTTCATGAAAGGGAAGGGGATTGTAGTTACGACGTGAGGAACATATCCGATATCATTTGTGAAACGGTTATTCTATAACGGTCAACCAACTCGTGATGGCGTCCGTAAAATTTACGAAGGGATGATTTCAACTTCACCATTTGGAACTCTTGGTTTAATAGCTTTCTTGTGAGCAGTAACCCTCTATCAAGAAAATCATGATAGGAAATGCAAGCACGGGAATATCGTATCAATTGGGAGATATATACTCCGTATGCAGGTGCTGCTGGGATGTTGCTACTTAGAAATGGAAAGTTCACAATTGGAAAGCTGAAATCATCTCTTTTGTCGTAAAGTTTTGTCTTCAACCGACCCTCATTGTCAATTTCTAGATGTAAGTCAAGATATGAAGCCGACTTAACTGTATCTGTAGTATCCTTTATCTCCAATTCGATGGGATAGATGCGATCCACATAGTCACCAAATTTTGAATTGTTTTGTGAAAGAACGTCATCTTTATAGCGGAAAGTAGAGTAAAAGGATATTGCTAACTTCTTATCTTTCTTCCTAAGAAGTTCCTGCATGAAGTCAGCCTCATAATAATAAAGAAACAAGTCAGCAAGTAAAGGGGCACAGTTTGTTCCCATTGGGATGCCGATAGTCTGTTGAAAAACACGTCCTCCGAACGTAACAAATATGTTGTCAATCAAGAAATCAAGCATCTTGATAAAAACGGTTTCAGAGAATTTTTTGTTTGAATCAGAATGATTCTTTACAAAGTAGGATTTATCCCTCCCTAAGACATGATACTTGTATCTACGTTGGCCATTTTTTTTTATGAAGCAAAGTAATACCAACTCTTTTAATTTGTCTTTTAGTTTGGAATGTGGAATACTTGTGTAAAGAGTAGAAAATTCAAATGTTTTAATACTGTTACAAGATGAAAGAGAGTTAGATTGTATACGTATGTACTCTAAAAGATCTTTGGAATTTTTAAGTATCCACATCTGATTCACGCCACCTCTAGAATAGTTTCACCATTACTTTGAAGTCCGTCTTTTATTGCTGATAAAATGGATGTTAATAATTTAGAAAGGGGTTTCGTGGAGCACTTGGAAGACCCAGCAATATACCGTTGTTTGTAAGAACACTTATGTAGTTTAGGTATCCAATATAGTGATGGAAGATCCAGTTCTTCATCTTTGGTTGAAATACCAAAGGAACAAAGAACAGACCTATGATAATCCAGGATTTCCTCTTTGGTGAGTGTCGTGAGGGTATATGTTTGGTTTCCAAGTGAATTGTCTATACCTAATTCGTTTATCAAGCAAATAATGTAATAACTTTTACAGACAAAAACGATGTTATTTGGGGCTTTGTCTGCGGGGACAACAACATATTTATCATGAAGGTCAGATAGGTGTTTAGCAACATTTGGATCTTTGAAGATTGACGTAGCATGGGCATTGATGGACCCATTCAGTTTCTTAATTCTGATTTGTATTAACGACCTCACTGCCTTAATTCATTCGGATAAAGTGTCTACGTCTTCCTTCTCGCGCTTAGCCCATTGCCTGGCATAATCCTCGACTGAATCCATCAAAATTTTAAAATTGTATTTCCAATTGATGGATTTAGGCTCACGATATTTCGGACCTTTCGATAACACGTTTCGTAGAGAAGAGTTATTAACAATGTTAAGGTCACCGGTAATAACGTGGCCAGCAGGATTATATGTGAATTGGGAACTAGCACAAGTGCAATCAGGAGGTTTAGACTTGAAGTCGTCAATATCGAGATCCTGCAAAACGCGTTTGTTATTGAAAATTTTAGTTGCAATAGGTTTGGTATAGGTATAAGAAATTATTGGTACAGACTGGTCTTTAAAATAAGGAGGTATTTTCGATTGAACTAATTTATGATGAGGGATATTGCCTAGGTTGACGCCATCGAGACCTTTGTTGGCAAAGGAAAGATTTTGAAAAGATCTTTTCTCTTTTTCATCTTTTCCAATGCGAACTGGCTTGAAAAGTCTGTGACTAGCAATATCCGAAATTATAGCTTGTAGTTTGTATTGGTTTGAATGAGGGTTTGTAACAGTGGATTCCAAACATAAATTGAACAGAGAATGAAGTTTTGAAAGGGGTAATGAATAAAGTTTCGTGCGAATGTGATGAATACCTAACGGTTTTTGTATGCATGGCAGCAAGTCATTAATAGAGACATCATGCAGAGAGGGTGATGTATAATGACGATGGCCATGATTACGTCTACGTCGAGGAGTCGAGTTGAAAATATTCATCACATTCACCGAGTTACACGAAGGACTAGATAGAATACCTATACCATCAATTTTGTAATTGCAGCCATACGGTGTTGCAGTTCCCAATTGTCTAATCTAGTAGTCTTCTTTTTGTCTACGGAGATTCGTTGAAAGATTAGGATTGTTCGAGCTATGGTATATTTTTTCGATAATTCGAACTGTCATAGAAACGATGGAATGATCGGGCTGATTGAAATGCTGGTATAGAATGTCGTTAGCATTGAGGTTAATGTCTGATCTATGACCGCACACACGTTTGTTTAGCCTACCTTTCGTTTCACCGACGTATACCAATCCGCAAAGGTTGCACTCTAATCCGTAGACGACATTTATCGATTTACAATTCATATCATCGTAACTTCTGGTAAAATATGACTTCTTGGTCAAATTGCTAGTGAATTCAGCATCTGTTATTAAAATAGCACAAGTTTTGCAGCCTTTGGTCTCACATTTTGAAATGCGACAGTGTTGTACTGTGTCATCAAAAACCAAAATGTCTTTAAGGAGAACTGAACAAGGCTGTATATGTGTAATATTGCTGTTGTCACTAGGACGATTATCTGAATGAGTCGTGTTTGGGATATTTGACATGTCTGGTGAAGAGGAGACACCTGCCGTATCAGACGACACCGTGTCCATGGTGACGTCTGTTTCGGACCTTTTTATACTGGACGACGTCCGAGCAAGTTTCCTGTTAGTTCTTCGCGATTTCAAGCAATTGTAGTTTTGCTACTGGGCGGATGATGTCCTCGGGGACAAAATGTCCACCAGCAGAGACATCGACCCAGTGGTAATAAAAGTGACCTTAAAACCTATGTATCTGTTTTTTATGTAACCTTTTTGATCAGAGCGAATAATTTTTGGTAGTACTGATTTTAGTCGTTGCGCTAATGCATAAGCTAGTAATTTAACATCATAGTTTAATAATGTAATAGATCTATAGTTATCAAGGGAGAGGGGATCATTTTTTTTAAACGAAAGAGATATGGCTCCATTTTTTTGGGAGTTTGTTAATTCTCCATTTTTATAGCAATAGTTGAAAACTCGAACTATGAAATCTTTAATCTGTTCCCAAAATTTTCTATAAAACTCTACGTTCTGTCCGTCCAGCCCTGGGGCCTTGTTTAATTTCATCTTAAATATAGCCTCTTTACATTCACTAATAGTAATTTTTCCCTCGCATGTATTACTTTCAGATTCATTTATTATTTTACTTTCTTTGATAGTTTCAAAGTATTGTTTTACCTTTTCTGTATCAGGTTTTGTTGAAGTATATAATTTAGTATAATAATTGACTTCCAAATTTAGTATTTTGTTTTGGTCATATGTTACTTGATTATTTTCATCATACAGTTGAGTTATAGTTTTTTTTTTTATTTGTCGTGTTTTTTCTAGACCAAGAATAAAAGATGTGTTTTTCTCCCCTTCTTCTAGCCATTTTACACGTGATTTAATTTGATTTCCTTTATTTTTTTCATTATATAAACTTGCTAATTGTTTTTCAATGTTTTCTTTTAGGTTGACTTTCTTCTTATTTATATAATTATCACAATCAATTTCTTCAGATAGAGTTTTTAATGTATTTTCTAAGATTTCAATAGTGTCTTTTTTATATTCGCCTTTACTTTACAGTATCGGATGGTATAATCCCTTACCTCAACTTGAAAGTTATCCCATAAAATATCTAGGTTGAGAGATGTTTCTGATTTTATTTTATATTTATCAATCAATTTTGAAATATTTTTTTGATACTGTTCATCATCCAGGATGCTACTATTTAATTTCCAGTAACCTCGCCCTTTTGAGTTTCTATTTATGTTGATTTTTAATGAAACAGCGTGTTGTAGAACTATTGGTCTTATGTCGCATGTAATGCAATTTTTATTAACTTAATCACTTATTAAAAAGTAATCAATTCTTGTAGATTCTGATGTTTTTCCTTCTCCTGGTAAATTGGGTTTTATTTATGTTTTTGCTTCTCCCGACATCAGTTAGTTTAAGATTCTTGATTAACATTTTAAGGCTATGAACTGGTTTATCAAATTTTTTATTTCCTACTGTTTTCTTTGTATCTATTAAAGATAATTAAGAGATAACTGTATTGTATTTGAAGCTTTGAGGACGTCCATCGGTAGTTTTACTGTCGCAAATTTAGTTTACCTGGCGACGCGGAGCGGAGACAGGTAAACGGGTATTTGCGACAGTAAAACTACCGATGGACGTCCTCAAAGCTTCAAATACAATACAGTTATCTCTATTCTAATGCAAAACAAGTTTATAAATAAATTTCAATCATTATTTCAGTGTAAAATCTTCAGAAAAGAAAATTCCGCGAAAAAATGTTATCTTCTTTGGTCCCTACACTAGGTGACGTCATAGGTATGCTTCCGGCGTCAAACATAAACACCGGGCGTTTTCTGGCTTTTGTGCCGCTTCAGAATGTAATAAAATTTGATAAAAAGAAGATTTTTAGGCGCAACAAGTGAGTTTTTTTGTTTATTATTGTAGAAATAACATGTCAATATATCCGAAATTCAAAATGTCGGCTTCCTTAGTTACAGACAAGGAGATAGAGAATTTTACGCTTGCTGTCATCCAATCAGAACAATTGTTAAAAAATAATTGCATTAGAATATGTCGTTGAAGTCGCCTCCAATTATTAACTGGCCAATACTGTGATTTTCAATTAATTGTTTTACTGATTTAAAAAAGGTGTTTCTTACTTTACAATTATTAGGTGCATATAGGTTCATTAATGTATATATATATTGTCATCTATTTCTTTATTAACTAAAATGAATCTACCTTCAGAATCTTTATATTGGTCAATAATCTTAAAGTTTAATCTGCTTTTTATCCATATGGCAACCCCTCTTGCATTACTTAACCCGTTACTAAAGATTACTTCACCTTTGAATTTGGTTCTAAAGTTTGAGTGAAATGCGTTTCTTCTAGGAATACTATATCACATTTTTGTTGGTTAGTCCATTCAATAATTCTATTTATTTTTCAGGTTTTTGTAACCCGTTGGTATTTACAGTGCAGACATGGATACAGTTTTTGTTTGTCATTTTGTGTTGATATTAGGAAGGTAAGTTAGATAATTGCAGATTTCTGTTGTGTTTGAAATTATATTTAACTTGAAAATCAGCAATAATTTAGATTTTATGATTTTATCTATATCCTTGCTTTGTCGTTGTTCTCCTCTTATATTTAATGCGTTTCCCTCGGTTTTGGTTTGTTGCCCCGATTTTGTTTTTTGTCCATGGATTTATGAGTTTTGAACAGCGGTATACTACTGTTGCCTTTATTTGTGGATTTTTCTTTTTATGTGATATCTTTATCAATATTAAATTCGTTCTATATTTATGTCTATGTACAATTACATGAACATGTATAATACTCATGATTATAAATGTGTAAACATAACACAACATTTCAATTATTGACCTCAATATATAGGTCATGATTTGGGTCAACAATGTGACTTCAGATACAGACTCCTCTGTGTCCCCAAAAAATATCTTGGACTCATTAAGTTTGTGAAAGATACATAAAAAAAACCAATCAATAGCAAAATATATACAGAGATAGTTGAAAGAAAAAAAACATAGCTTTAAGCGAAACACAAAATAAACAACTATTTTTTTAATGCTTTTACATATAACATAAAAATATATACTGGACTTCTATTTACATAATATTTACAGTTGCATAGTATAATTGGCTACTTGATAAGCTAACTTAAAAACTAGTTTATTTGTTTTAAAATCTTGTATTGTATAACTTATCAAAGTTTTTGTGTGAATTATAGTAATTGAATTTTGTTTTGATTTTTGTAGGTGTGCTTTATCCTGTTGAAGTTTTGTGTATGACGTCGCAGATGATAATCTAATATCAACTTGAATCAAACATATTGATGGATTTATTACGATTACGCTGGAATGTTTCTGAAGAGTTATTTGATAACAAAAAAGCGACGTAAAAGTACTTGTGTAGTTATGCAACACGTGTAATAGCAATACACAAAAAATTATATGAAAAGGATCTAAAGTTTCCAAGATTTTGTGCGTGCTGCTTACTGTTTGGTGTGAGAATATGTACATATTCCCAAAGGAATGTAAATTTCTGTAAAGGTAGTTAACTCGTAGCTGTTATGATGTGTACTGACAATTAAGTGATATAAAATCAAAAGACTTATAGTAAAATGGTCAGCTGATTTTTGCAATGTGGATAAGTGATACATGTGTACTAATAAAAAAAATAATTTATACATCATTATATTCATATTGTTGTGATTTGAATTCTTATACAAACACAGGTAAAATAATTACATGTATGTATATAATTCGAAAACAGTTGTTTTGGACCTCTTGGCAGTAGAGTCACTCTCTTTGTCGTGAAGCTTCTCAGTTGGTGTCACTGGAGACTTCAGAAAGGAAATACTGACAGGTTGCTTTGATGGAGTTTGAGATTTTTGGTTGATTCTTTTGTGCTTTGTTTGTTACTAGAAATGAATAAGGTTATTTTAGCTTGACTTAGTTCACTAGTTTTTCTACTGTTCCTTTTTTTTTTTTGATTTTCTTCCGTTTTTGTGGATCAGCTACTGGATTGATAATATATTGCGACTGTCCATTGTCATCTTCATATCTGTCACGATCCAGATGTATTTTATAGAGTTGTTAACATATTTATTCAGTCAAGCTTGTGTATAGATAACGATTTATGAAATTGTCGTCATGATCAGAGAATTGCACTTGCAGTCTTTGCGCAGGACGCCTTTGTTTCACATTTTATTTTTTAGTTTTAACATACGCTTTTATCATGTTTATGTATATATGTACGTTTGGTTCACCTGTGTTTAAACGCACACTGATTAGGCTTGGCCTATTTACACACCTGTTGACTATTTATAAATAGTGGTCAATCGAGTTCTTCGGACATGTTTGGCTATTTTTAAACAGTGGTCAGATGATTTCTTAGGACACGTTGTCATTTCATTTCTGCTTGGGATTTTCGTGTGGAAGGTGCCACACTCGTTAGAGCATTTCATATTTGTTAGCTAAATTTAATCTACAATGATTCTACTGTATATAGTGCATCAATTCCGAGGTAGGTGTTTTATTCTTACGTATATTTATATATATACTTTTCTGTATGTTATTTTGTTTATCAAATTTTCGAAACTTTCAGACTTCTGCAGATAATTTGCCATTATGTAACTTGTATAATTTAGAATATTTTGTAAACGGATTTAAAGATATGAAAACAATGTTTTATATTCAGATATTTGCGGTTTTACTAGTGAACAAGAATAAGATTGTTAATTACCGGTACAAATTGAATGTACGTGATATTAATGTGTACAAGGTTCCGAATTTCCTTATGTACGTGAAACTATCATGCAAATTATGATATTTATTACAGTATGACACATTTTGCTACATATACAATGTATGTGCATATTTAGCTTCGTAAATTAATAGAATACATATGTTCATTTTATGAACGTGAAATTATAGAGTTTATGTTTATGTTACATGAACGTGCAAGTAAAATGCATATCTAAATTGATAATCGTACTAAAGGGTTTGTACAATTATATTATTACTAGGTTCCAGCCTGCATCAGAGTAATACAATGCTGCGGTTTTAAGGAGTGGTCATACAAATTGAACGCAATTATACATAGTTCATCAAGCAACAAATCTACATATTATAGTGGAACTGTCGTGCACGATACCATAACCGTCGTAACGTTACAAAGGGAGGTAATCTGGATATACAAACTACTGAAGCTGTTGGACTATTTATTTGGACTTTAATGTTTATAACAATTTGAATGTATTTTTCTTCTTAATTGTTTTTTTTGTTTGTTTGTTTATTAAATAATTTATTTATTCTAATAGTTGATTCTTTAGTCAATATTGTAAATAGCACTGAAAGACTTCTCCATCCGTCCGTCCGTGACAGAAGTTGATACACCTTCACAATCAGCAGCTGATGCACTTTCCCGTCCAGTAGCTGTTGTACTTGCACATATTTCATCATTGTTGGTTTTGACTGATAATTTTGTTGCGTCAGTGCCAGATTCAGATTCAGAAGTCTCGTCATCTGCATCACTTGTTTCATGGCTTTCTTTTGTGTTTTCTTTATTGGATTGATCTGGTGCGTCTGAATAAGCATCTTTGGTACATGCATTTTGTTTGTGACCTTCTTCTCCGCATGACCTACACACCCAATCATTTGTACAGTCTCTTGTATGATAACCTTCCTGCAGACATTTTGAGCATTTCATATTTTGAGGGTTGTTTTTAGGCTGATCGCGATAGATGATGGTGGCTCTATATTTGCCAATGAAAATGGATCTTGGGATGTGCTCTGATAGCGGTCCATCACAAATGATGATCCTATCTCCTGTTAGACAGTTTGTGACTTTATTGTTGTATCTTAGTCGTTCACGCATTCTACTCAAAATTAAGCAGCCATGATTTTCCAACTTCCTAATTATTTGTCCGTCGTCTGCTGAAAGCGGTACATCTTTAACTCTTATCCGTATATCAGTGACGTTTTCGTGTGCAGTTACACGTAGATTTCTAGATAAACCCAGATTGATTTACCACGAAGTTTAATGCATTTGGATATGAGAATCTCTTTCAGCTTCGTCATCGAGGTAAATTCTCCATAAGCCTCGGATTCTTTGAAAACCAGTAAATGTTCTTTCTGGTACTACTTGTAATATGATTTTGACTAATTTCTTTGATCTTTTGTGTGCTTTAAAATCTGATGTTTTGGAAAGGAGTGCATTAACTTCCCGATTTGAACGTTGTTGCACTGTCGTAGAATTATTCAACAATCTCCCATTAGAAAACCATTGGTGGGAGGAGCCAAAAAGCAGTGCATTAACTTCACTGAAAGTGCACAGTAAGGATCCACCTCTTTTTTTTTACATAAACAAACTTCTTTTACTTTTAAGAAGAGAATAGTGTGTGTTTTTTCCCTAAAATTCGCACTAAAATTAAACTCTTGTGCAGAACCTCGCATGGAATATCTCTGAAAATAGCAAAAACTGAATAAAATGAAATTGTAATTACTAGTACTGTAATTTTTACATTCAAGTGAAAATATATATAAAAGCCCACCGTTATGCTTTACATTAAATAAAACAAATTCAAAGTTAGTCAGTTACTAACTCGGCAACATATTAATTCAATCTTTATGTCCGATATATAACCAGTCTCATAATCGGTCTTGTATGTTCGAATGCCTTTCGTAGAGCGTTGCCCAGTCCTTTCCATAATCTGTTGCTCATCTGTTCCTGCTTGATATAGCGCAGAAGCACGTGTTCTTTTTCCCGAGTGGTCGGTAAATTTGCCAACGCAGCCTCCCCCCCCCCCCCTCCCTTATCACACATTTCACGCATTAACCCATTCAATTTGTTCACTCCTAACGCGGACTTTCCGTAGCGATGCTTATCTTGGACATCAGAAATAAGTGGTTTGCGATCAAATACGCCAGATCCAATTGCCTTCAAGTATGTTTCTTAGAAGTCAACTATGCATCTTTGACCTGCAAAAGAAGAATTATGAACTTTAAAATGTATTTTCCTCCTCTAAAATAATGTTGCATGTATAGAAACAGAAAGAAATAACAAGTGGTATTTATTAATAAGTTTAAAATTAATATAAAAACTAGAAAACTCGACTGAATAGTTAGAAAGGGTCTCCCACCGGCAAATTTTTAAATATTTTAGTGGAAACAGCTGAAGATTCAAAAAATGATAAAGGCCAGTCAGCAACCCCGTCTGGTCTCTTCAGATGAAGCGCCCACAATAACTATCCGTTTGGAGGGACGGACAAACAAACAAACAAACAAACGGACGGACGGATGGACAAAGTGAAAATAAAAGACAACCACATGCTTTTAATATGGGAGTCTTCAGATTTCTACAAGTTTATACGATTTAGCCTGAAACAAATTTGTCACGGCTTTTGTTTAAAAATACATAAAACGTGATGTGTTATTTGCCGTTTTAAAAACATGTTTTTTTTTTTAATAATTTGAATACGTATACACTTACCTCTTGCATAGGGTGTGATATCTTTATTATCCAGCCGTAAATTGCCTAAACCACCTTTGAACGTCTTGTTGTTTCGACCAATGAATCTTATAAATCTTCCAGTAGCATCTTTTTCGGAGATTTGAGAGAGGACACAGATTTCTTAATCGTCGCCCGGCTAAAATATCAACCATTGCCTCCGACATTTCAGTTAAGCTTCTAGACAGACAAGAGCTCGTGCAGAATTTTATCGGGAATAACGTCATTTTGGCCACGCCGTAATAATTAACATATTCAATGTCTGTATAATATAGCATTTTCATTGGTCATATTACAAATCATATATAGCCACGCCTTACTCATTAACATTTTTAATGAACTCAAACGCTACGCGTTTTCGATGCATTAAAAAAATAAATTCGTAAGAGCCGTGCTATATATATAACTTCACCGACAGCTTTATACATTTCAGGGTGAGTCAGGTATAATTTTTTTTTAGTCTCTTCATCCGATATTGACCCAAAGACATCTGTTTCCTGTATAAATACAGGTTTTACACTAACCATGTCTGAGGGCTCAATTGTTTTAGGGTCTGTTTTTGTTTTTTCTGCGTAGGACGCCATTTTGGGTTCACTTTGTTCATTAGATTTTGCCATAACTTTTCTTCTAAAGTTGTTTTTGAGATTTTAAGTCACTTATAGGTTAGCTTTACATACTAACAAGCATGGATGTGAAGTTAGCAGCCGGTTCGTTATTCGATATTCGATATTCAATATCCAATCTGCTGCTAGCAGTCGGTTGGATATTCAAAATTTTGATGAAAATCATTAAAAAAAAAGAAATACTTGATAACATTAAAAGCATGATTTTAATGGTTAAGATGACTGATAAGATTCTGTCTTCTATGTTTACGGTACGCCCAAAGTTTTAGGACAAAGGGCACAGGGTTATGGTGAGAGCCCCCTGATCTCTCAATCTTTCTAATATTTTACGGACATTTAGTCAATAGGTAGATACAAACGTGACAAAAAGGAATTTGGGTACACTTCCTGTCTTCTATGTTTACGGTACGCCCAAAGTGCCAGTTGGATATTCAAATTTTATATCAAAAATCGACCCGAGACCGCTTAAATGAGGTTGAGACCCCCCTGGTCTTTCAATGACTATAAAAGTCAACCAAATCATTGACTCTGAATATATGAAGGTTGTATTAGATGGATTTTTGAGAATAACGTCATCTTCAATATCTACGGAGGGCTAAGATTGTCACTTTTTGAAATAATGGCGTGTGCAACGAGATTGTGGCGATCCTCGATGCCATGAAGAAAGGCGAACACATCAGCACCAAGGAATATAAGCATTTCCATCGTAGTATCCTGTAAATAAATGTTTAATGTTTTGCTCGAAAGTATGCATACGGCGGTAGTTTGTTTGACACTATCGCCGGTATCGCTGGTCGCATGTTTACCTCCTCTGCTGCCAAGGCCTTGGAAAGTAAGACTATGAGCGCTTACACCAATGCAGCCATGATAGGAGTTGAAAGGGGGTGGCCAAAGTCGTCGACCATGTCGTTGAAAAAGTGAACCGCCTTCGAAAACCCAGTGTCTAGCGCAGCAAGCCCAATAAACAGCTCAGTATTAAACGCAGTAAGCCCCACAACCAAACACAGTTAAACACAGTTAAACAATCTCATCTCCCGTGGCATCGCTACCGTCCATGATTTTGTCCAAAGCTATCACTAAATCCATAATGTCTGACATCCTTACAATCACAGTAGGGTTAACCTACGATGGAATTCTTAAAAAATATTAATACCAGGTTCACGAATTCGTACCTTAAGCCGGAGCCCTACTTACCAACTCTGAAGCGGACATCCGAATCAACATCGAAACGCAAGACCTGTTCCTTCACCCAATCGAGCGTTATTTCTTAGTAGAAGGAAGACTACAAAATCACGACAGCACTGCATATGCAGACGTTGATCTCATTCACAATGGTATCATGTATCTCTTAAACTATATGATATCGACTCTCCGGTCAGCAGATTGAACACATTAACGACCCGGCATCGCCACCGCTATGCTGGGAATGTAAACCTTCCTCGACGACTTCTTCAAAACGCAGGGTCTCAACCGACTGTGGTATAAGGATTCTTCTACCGATGCCGAGACTGAGAACACTGGATTTACAGCCTGGCGTGAATACATTATCACCAAGCGCACCAACAAAGGATCGTACTCGTTTGCCATTCCCCTGAAACATATTATGGGATTATTACTATAAAATAGTGTACGGGTTCAGGCAAGAACTTCCACTCATTCGCCATTCAGATGTCAATGCCATTACGAGGGCTGCCGCCGTCAATAACGTGGCAAAAATAATCCTGTATAAGATCTCTTGGGTCCTCTCTCACAAAGTGTCCATGTCACCCTCAAAGCTGAACGCGACTCAGCCGTCGACTTTAATGCGTGATTTTTACAAAACAAGGTTGCCAGAGTGTTCAAGGAGGCTGTAGACTTCAGAAAGAAATTCTACGACATTGAAAACCTTCTCAGTAACGGTGGTGTCAACCCCTCTGATTATATTTACCTATAGCCGCTGTTTGTAATCGAGGTAAGTCATTCGCCCGAGTGGACTTCCAGATTCGAGCGGAATTATAGCGTAATGTTCCCGACAACACCGACGCATTTTTACTTCCAATCTCCGAAGGAGTCCTCCAGTTCGAATTGGACGGTCAGAAGATGAACGTCGGTATTTAATGAATACTAGTAAATGGACACCACACTGTTGCAGTAAATCGTCGACCACACAGACTAAAAGCAAGGGGTTTCCATCCTTGTCCCTGGAAACAATAGCAGCATTTTACTCGGTTCACCCCCTATAATTTAAGGAATCGAACACCGTATTGGGATTTAAGCGACAGCTCTTCACACTTGATCAGGCAACAAACGGTTACGAAGAGATTGAATACATTGTTAGCATCAGCAGTATCAACAGCATCTTGGTGAACAGTGGCATCATCAATGTAAGCTACGTAAACTCCACCCAACAGTCCAATATCTACAGCTTTTCAATCGCATGCAGACATACCTAACCGACCAAGACGGTGATCCTATCAATCTCCGCAGTAAACATATCACCATCCGCTTTCATCTTCGAGAGGTATTAGAAAACAGTCTATCAAAATATGGGTTGAATTTGATAAAAGGTCAAGCTAATAAATTACACGGAGCAGCTAAAAAAAGGTTGCCCGGTCACCATTCGTTTATCCCACACAAACCTGCAAGATAAACACAAGATGTGATTACCCCGCAACAGATTGAAAAGATCACCAAGCTCCTTCGAAACGTTTCTAGTGGTACAACTATGGAAATAAGCACTACCCAATTGAAGAAAAACATTCAAAAAGAAAGTGGATTCCTACCCATGTAAGCGGGAAGGACAATGCAAGTCCTTCCTATGTTGGCGAGCACAATTCTGCCAGCATGAGGTGTTGGAGCCCAAAGTTGCCTGGTTGAAATAGCCGTCTGCAATCATGCATTTGGACCTGGAACTTACATCAAAAAGGGTGCTTGAGTGAGCTGTGTGAAGGTGCGTTGTAAAGGTCTGTAAATCTTCCCCGACACCTATGGTGCCTGTTTGTACTTGAAACAAGGTCCTCGATTCTACTAGGGTTCTGCTTTGGTCCTAGAAGCTAACAGTCCATTCAACAGCATTCCCCTTTTGATACAATATTTATATATATAGAATCTATGATTTGGTTGAATTTAATGGACATTGAAAAACCAGGTGGGTCTCAACCTCATTTAAGCGGTTTCGGGTAGGTTTTCGCTATATAATTTGAATTTCGAACAGGCACTTTGGGCGTACCGTAAACATAAAAGAAAGAAAGTGTACCCAAATTCCTTAAAGTCACGTTTGTATCTACCTATTGACTAAATATCTGTAAAATATTAGAAAGATTGAGATATCAGGGGGCTCTCACCATTACCCTGTGCCCTTTGTCCTAAAATTTTGACATTTTTTTTTTACTGAAAAGTGACAATCTTAGCCTTCCGTAGATATTGAAGATGACGTTATTCTCAAAAATCTATCTAATACAACCTTTATATATACAGAGTCAATGATTTGGTTGAATTTTATGGACATTGAAAAACCAGCGGGTCTCAACCTCATTTAAGCAGTCTGGGTCGATTTTTGATTTAAAATTTGAATATCCAACTGGCACTTTGGGCGTACCGTAAACATAGAAGACATGAAGTGTACCCAAATTCTTTTAGTCACGTTTGTATCTACCTATTGACTAAATGTCTGTAAAATATTAGAAATATTGAGAGATCAGGGGGTTCTAACCATTACCTTGTTCCCTATGTCCTAAAATTTTGACATTTTTTTACTGAAAAGTGACAATCTAAGCACTCCGTTGATACTGAAGATGACGTTATTCTCTAAAATCTATCTAAGACAACCTTTATATATACAGAGTCAATGATTTGGTTGAATTTTATGGACATTGAAAGACCAGAGGGGGGGGGGGGGTCTCAACCTCATTTAAGCGGTCTCGGGTCGATTTTTTATATAAGATTTGAATATCCAACTGGCACTTTGGGCGTACCGTAAACATAGAAGACATGAAGTGTACCCAAATTCCTTTTAGTCACGTTTGTATCTACCTATTGACTAAATGTCTGTAAAATATTAGAAAGATTGAGAGATCAGGGGGCTCTCACAATTACCCTGTGCCCTTTGTCCTAAGATTTTGACATTTTTTTACTGAAAAGTGACAATATAAGCACTCCGTTGATATTGAAGATGATGTTATTCTCAAAAATCCATCTTATACAACCTTTATGTATACAGAGTCAATGATTTGTTTGAATTTTATGGACATTGAAAGACCAGGGGGGTCTCAACCTCATTTAAGCGGTCTCGGGTCGATTTTTGATATAAAATTTGAATATCCAACTGGCACTTTGGGCGTACCGTAAACATAGAAGACATGAAGTGTACCCAAATTCCTTTTAGTCACGTTTGTATCTACCTATTGACTACATGTCTGTAAAATATTAGAAAGATTGAGAGTTCAGGGGGCTCTCACCATTATCCTGTGCCCTTTGTCCTAAAATTTTGACAGCTTGTGACTGAAAAATTATTTTTTGGCTCTCCATATATATTTCTATTTATAGTTATCAATATTTCTTGAGTTATGGGTTTTTCTTTTTGTCTTTAGAAACATTATACACAGAAGTACATCTTTGAAGTCGTTTTATTGACAAATCTCTATATTACATAAAGACAAAATATATAACATGGAAAAGGGTTTACATGCGAGGACAACGAGAAATTACGACAGCTTAAAAAGGTCATTTAACGATTTTTCTACATATCTTATCAGTCCTTTTAACTATGAAAATCATGCTTTTTATGTTATCAAGTATTTAATTTTCGTATTATTTTTCACCAGATTTTTAATATCCAACCGGCTGCTAGCAGCTGGTTGGATATTGAATATCGAATAACGAATAACGAACCGGCTGCTAACTTCACATACATCTAACAAGCATCTATAGTACTGTGAAGTAATTGTTAATGAGAAAACAAAGTTAATTACGATTTTTTACTTTAGTGGTTACACACCTGTTACCTTAGTCAAGGGCCGTAATCCATTCGATTATTTTTTATTTGGATTTCGGATATTGCGTACGCTGTACATTGTCAGAATATCCGGTCATACCCTGATAAAATAAAGGCATTACATCATCGTGTTAAAATGATACAGATAAAAATTATATTAGTACAGTAAATTCAGAAATTATCACGATTTTTGTTATTGCGAACAATTCTGCAGGGTTATAATCACAATAAATCAAACTCGCATTTTGATTTTTTATCTGATTTAAACAGGATTTTTCTCAATTTTAATAAAATAAATCGCATTTTAGTCCAAAATGACAAAATATCAATAATAAATATACGCAATAATTTCCAAAATGAGAAAGCAAAATGAGTATGTTAATTTTGATGTATGCCTTTTTGTGATTCTTCGTTACATTTGTTGTTTTTATAGTGATATTAAGATGATAACACAATAATGACTGCTGTACCCCTATTTTTGACATTTTTACTCTTTGAGTATGTTTGTTTTGTTCATACATCGTTGACAATGTAATGGAATTTGATGCGACTGTCATACAAGTGAGAGGTTTAGCTAGCTATAAAACCAGGTTCAATCCACCATTTTCTACATTAGAAAATGCCTGTACCAAGTCAGGAATATGACAGTTGTTATCCATTCGTTTGATGTGTTTGGACTTTTGATTTTGCCTTTTGATTTTGGATTTTCCTTTTGAATTTTCCTCGGAGTTCGGTATTTTTGTGTTTTTACTTTTTTCCAAATTTACAGTAACAAAACAACATATACGAGTCGAGACAGATGTCAACCCGGATCATACAACTATTTATTTACAATTTTGTTGAAATTGAAATTTACAAAAAAACATAAAAACGAAAGTAATCCTGGTTTTTTTTTACTGATCATACAATCTCTGAACTCAAGTGTATTTGGTCAATATTAGGACAATTACTATAATGAAAATTCAATTGTTGACTTATGACTTATCAATTTAAGAAAATAAAACCTGTGTTGTAAGTTGTAACCACTTACTTTAAATGGTATAAAACTGTTGAAATAGTGGATTTTATAGCTAGAAAAACTCTTTGACTTTTTTGTAGCTTCTATAAATGGTATTTGTGTATGTTCGGTAACATTAACGGCTCTGGATTTCTAAAGGGAGTAAATCAGAATTACATGTTTTGGCATCAATCCTAGAAAATTCTATACATAGTGTACCTGAAATATTAAAAGTAAAATGACAAAAAAAAAACGACCTCCAAGGGATATTAAAATAAAGCTGAAACACATCTAACGATTAGATCAAACTGTCATTTTCCAAACTGGGTACAGGCATTTCCTTATGTATAGAATATCGATTTGTTTTTACAAAACGTTATTATCCCCTGTTCTATATATGACAGTTACATCATGATTTCAAATGCTTTTCATGATTGTGTTTTTCTTTCTCTGTTGTTCTCCTGGAACAATCATTGACCTTGTCGTGTGTCGCAAGCATGCAAACAATAATATCAAAAATGTACAAAACAAATAATAACTTATGGAGACAACTAACCAGTACTCCAAACTGCATCGCAAATAGTCCACGAAAAAATCATTGGAAAAAAACAATACCATACTATTTTTATACACTTTTCAAACAGCTACATAAAGTTAAAGCTGCGTCTCTTGCACCTTGTATAACACCATAATAGTTTTAGTGATCTTCAACTTTTTATTTGATTGATCGTTAAATTATCTTAAATCGAGTCTGATGCTGACGAATTGCGCGTCTCGCATAGCAAATTATGCTCATACTATAATGTGCAGTGGCAACTATTTGTATATAAATTGAGGGCCTCTTGTGAATAACAAATAAATCCATTGGGCAAATATTTGCAAATTAGGTCATACAAGGGTATAGAAATCAACGATTTCAATTCAAACAAGAAGGTACATGATGTTGCATAGGAGTAGATATTTGCCCTTTTTGCAGACCACTTCTAATGGTTCGTTTAGTTGAAGAAATATGAGATCAATGTTGTACTGCTGCAGCGCTTTTATGATTTACCTTCCACAGAAATGCTCAAACTAAGCAGAAACTTGAGATTCTATATACCAAAAGGGGATGAAATAGAATAGCCAATTAAGTCTTGGTATTTTTTACTTGAGGGAGTTGGGACCTTAATTTCTTAATACTTTCCTATTATTTAATACAGGGAATTTAACAAAATTATGCTATAATTAAATCAGGACAGTTACGAAGCACCAGTTACAGAGCTGATGACACATACGCTGACTAACAATCCACCAGCAGCCGGAAAACATTCAATATTCATACGCGATGATGTAATGCCCTTATTATATCAGATATGACCGGATATTCTGATTATGTACAGCGTACGTAATGTCCGAAATCCTTCTCGGGGCCTTTTATAGCTGACTATGTGGTATATTTTATTTGCTCATCCTTAAAGGCCGTACGATGATCTATAGAATGATTTTTTGTGTCATTTTGGTCTCTTGTTGAGACATGTCTCATTGGAAATCATAACACTATTTTTCGCATCTATTCTTAGAAAAAATGGGATCATATACATTTCCATCAAAATTTTGAAGAAGGAAAAAGTAAAATGAAATAATTACTGGACTCTGACGAAAATTCAAGACTGAAATTCGCTTAACATGATTAACGCAAAAGTCAAAACCTGTAACACATCAAACGTACGAATGGACAGCAAATGTCATATTCCGAGTTGATGCAGACATTTCTTTATCTGAAAATAGTGGATTAAATCTTGTTTTACAGCTAGCCAAACCTCTTAATTGTGTGATAGTCGCTTAAAATGCATGGTTGTAACACACGATTGGGTCAATTATTGTTATGGATACAAAAAAAGGCCAAAATTTTAGGTACAGCAGTCAAAATCGTCTTATAACGTCAATTCCTATAAAAACTTAACTCTAATAACGAATCGAAGTAGAACAAAAACTTTGTTATCGGTCATTGGTTTTTAATTATAGTGCTCGTTTTCTTGATTGAATTGTTTTACATTTCAAGGCCTTTTGTTGTCTATTGTAACGGACAATCAGGTATGAGAATGTCAGTGTTTCAATTAAGGGCCCTTGGTGGACAGCATAACATTTTTACATAAAAAACAATACATTATGATTTGTAGAAACAACAGAAAAGACAACTTCAAAATCATCTCCATACCGTAAGTGCAAAACCCGAGTTCACATTGTTTTAAAGAAAGTAAGGTGAATATAGTTGTCAAAGGTACAAGTATTATAATTGAGTACGCCAGACGCGCATTTCGACTACATAAGACTCATCAGTGACGCTCATATCAAAATATCAAGTTGACGCGTTGTTGTTTAATATAATTATAAATAATATCAACATCGTTTGTTTTGACGTTGATGATATTTCCATAACAATTAATATAAAACTGTTTGTATCTGTACGTTTTGAACATGCTTGAGGTATTCTGTTAACCTATAACACATATTAAGATGGCTGTTATGTCATTCTGGTCGGTTTAACCTGTGTTAACGTGATAGCCATAAAGCTTATAGGTAAAATGTGTTCTCCCGTGCTTTTTGGTGCTGGATGTTCTTTAAAAGAGTTATTGGAGATAGTACGCAGCTCACTACGTATTTGATCCGAAAATCGAGATGAGGATGATCCATTTTAACATAAGACTGCAACAGTATATATCGACAAACCATAACGTTAACGTAATATTTTGGACGAAAACACATTAACAATAAATACATTTTTAGGTTCTGTACTAGATATGTCCGTGATTTAGGTTGAAGAAATTAAGATATTGCTACGGGAAATAAGAGTATGTTGATATGGACAGACATTAAGCCTTGCAACAGGATACATACGAACCCCTTAAAAAAATGTTGCAATGCTTCATATTTTTGACCACATTTAATCACTCTCTTTTTTGGTGAAGTTCTTGCTTCTCGGTCTTTTGTTTTCTATGTCTTGCTTTGTAAACTGTCGTTTTTATACTCATCAATTTACATTTTTGCAATGCCATTGTAAGTTTTTATTTCGACTGCTGAATTTGAATATTACTTTGATATCTTCTGCGTCTCTTTTGCTTATTCATATAATAATTTTATAAAATAATTCGATCTGTCTTGTTCGTCTTTTCAATAACACATCCTTCTTTTCACTAAACAAGAGTACAAGTTAGAAGGACAGATAATAATATACATACAACAATCAAAATAATAATTTACACACCGCCATTATTTTTATTAAGAATCGTGTTAGCATTCAGGTGGATGGGGAAAGGGAGAATGGGGGATTATATTTAAAAACATAAAATGAAAAGAAGTATTTAAAAATTTGGCCAAATATAATGTATTGCATGATTGGTTTCAAAAATATACTTAAAAGTAATTAAAAGTTTTTGGGTAACAGAGACTTTTTCTATAGTTACTTGTAGGACAAAACTGTCAGATTGTGTATCGAATATGCCTGGGAAACAAATTGTTGCGGGATTTTCTAGCTGTATTGAAGACCTTTATGTGGCCTTCGACTGATATCTGCTCTATGGGACTGAAGATTGAGCAACACTAATCCTAACAAGAACCTAATAGCACCTGTCGTACAACGTTGATGTATGCTGATGGAAGAACTAACTGTGATTTCCGTCTTCACCAATAGTAACTTCTCTGTAAAGTACACCATCTTTTATCTTCAGGTATTGGAACTGTCGCATCAATATCAAGTAGCTCGTTGATGTATAGTAAAGGTATATCTGTAAGGTTGCTGTGGTAATAAGTATGACTGATAATAGATACTGTTGATCCTGTGTCAAGTAAAGTCTATACTGTTTTTTCAATAAAGTACAACTTCAATTTCTTCTGACTTTCCATACAATCTTGGTGGTAAACTATTAGGATCTGATGCTGTTCCTGATGTACATAAGTCTATCGATGGTCCTGTTCCGTAGCCTTCTTAAAATGGATAGTTCATGAAGTCGAAAGCTTTTATTCCACATTGCACTGGGTTTTTTTTTATTGGTTTTTATTTTTTAGTTGTTGTTTTGAAAATGAACAAGCCTGTATGTATCTAGTTAAAAAAAATGAACTTATAGATGAGAGAAATAATGATCAAAATTTGGAAAAAGAAATTAAAGATATAGAAAAAGAATTAAGTAACATTTATGACGAAAAGGCAAGAGGGGCACAAATTAGATCTAGAGAAAAATGGGTTGAGTTTGGGGAAAAGAACAATTCCTACTTCCTCGGTCTAGAAAAGAAGAGGCAAGTGAAAAAATCAATAAGCAAACTAAAAGGAGAGGATGGGGAATTAATTACTAATGAAGAAAATTTACTCCATAAAATAAAAAAATTCTATGAAAACTTGTATAATGTAAAATCTGTAAATAAAAATTTAACTGAAAAATATATCAATGACACAAAACTAGAAAATCAAGTAGACGAAAAGGATAAACTGATATGCGATGGAAAAGTTACATTAGCGGAATGCACGCAAGGCATTTATAAAATGAAACTAAATAAATCACCAGGGCTTGATGGTCTAACGGTTGAATTGTATAGACAATTTTGGGATAAACTTAAATTTTTAGTTGTGGATGTTCTAAATACTGGTAACGATAAACAAAGTTTATCATACTCACAACGTACCAGTATATTAACTTTAATATTTAAAAAAGGAGATCCTTTACTTTTGGAAAACTACCGTCCAATTTCACTTCTAAATGTAGATTTTAAACTTTTGTCATATGTTCTAGCTCAAAGATTAAAAAAGGTACTGCCAACAATTATAAATGAAGACCAAACCGGTTATGTTAGAAATAGATTTATTGGGTTTAATTTGAGACAAATTCAAGATGTAATAGACTACGCAGACACATACAATATTAAGGGGGCATTAGTTTTTGTAGATTTTACAAAAGCGTTCGATTCATTGGAATGGGATTTTATGTTTGGAACATTGAAACATTTTGGTTTTAACGATTCATTTATTAACTGGGTTAAAGCAATGTACACAGATATACAAACATGTGTTATGAACAATGGGTGGGTATCAGAAACTTTCAAAAATTCACGTGGAATAAGACAAGGCTGTCCTTTATCGGCTCTTTTATTTGTTTTGGCTGTTGAAATTATGGCCCAGAAATTAAGAAATAATAAAAATGTAAAAGGAATTAATATAAAATTAGATGGGGAAAAGTCATAGTATCAAGACTTCACAATTAGCAGACGACACAACACTATTTTGCAAGGATAAAAACGATGTGGTAGCTGCAATGAACGAAATAGAAATTTTTGGTTCCTTTTCAGGTTTACTACTAAATAGAAATAAAACAGAGGGATTATGGATTGGAAAATTGAAATCTTGTAAAGATAAAATTGTCGGGATTAAGTGGGGAGATAAACCTATTAAAGCTTCAGGGGTGTTTTTCGGACATGACAAAGAAGAATGCAAAAATTTAAACTGAAATGGTAAAATAGAAAAAATGAATAAATTATTTATGATATGGAAAAAACGAAATCTTTCTGTTTTAGGAAAAATCCTAATTATAAAGACTTTAATATTGCCTTTGTTTACTTTCTTGGGAAGCGTATGTCTAACCCCAGAAAATTATATAAAAGAAATAGAAAACAGTAGCTATAAATTTATTTGGGATGGGAAACCAGACAAGATTAAAAGAAACATGATGATTGGTCCATATGAGAAGGGGGGTCTTAAAATGGTAGACTTTAAAAGTTATTTTGTGGCTTTAAAAGCGTCATGGGTAAATAGATTGGTAAATGGTAAACTTGAGACTTGGAAGCTTATACCATTTAAATACTTAAATGTCTCAAACAATATTTTGTCAATATTTAATATGAATTTTAGTGATATCAAATCTTTAAGATATCTTAAAGATATTCCTGTGTTTTATAAAGAAGTAATAAAGTCTTGGAATTTGACTGGCGGGGGGCAAACAAAACAACCAGACACATTTTTTGATATTAAAAAGCAAGTAATATGGGGAAATAAATCTATAAAATTTTATAATAAACCTATTATATTTGAGAACTGGATTAGGAGTGATCTAATTTACATAAATGATATCTTAGATGATAAAATGTCATTATCAGAAATCTACATTCTAAACAAATTAAAGTTCAAAATAAATTGGATCGCCGAATTTCAAAAATTAAAAAAATCTATACCAGCAGAATGGATTCAAATTGTTCAAAAAGAGAATTCTGTCAAAACTACAATTAATATTCAGAGAAATAAAATCGTATGGAAAAATAATTTTATTGAGACTACATTATTAACAAATAAAATGTTATACAACTCTTTGGTAAATACAAAACTAGAGTCGTCAATAGGGATAAACAGATGGTTTAGAATCCTACCAGTACAAGAAACTCTTAATATGAATTCATTGTACAAATTTATTTTTGAATATATGACTGAAAATAAATTAAAAATATTTAGATGGAAATTATTACATTATATTGTTCCAACTAAAAAACTGTTAGTAACTAAGACAGATAAATGTAATTTTTGTAAGCAAGAAGAAGATTATGCTCACTATTTTTTGAAGTGTAGATATTTGAATAAGTTTTGGCAAAAAATCTATGAACTTTTTAGAAGAAGTAAAATAGATTTTGATATTAAATTGCAACATCTGGTAATTGGATATAAAATCACAGATAGTAATTATTATTTTCTGAATTATATACTAACAGTATTAAGTTTTTCTATTTATAAGGCATACTATGTATCCGAGCAGAAAACAAAATCTGTTGATGTATTTAGCATTTTTGAAAATGAATTTAATAAAAGAATAGATGCATATAAATCAAGATGTCCAATATTATTGTCAATTAGAAAGAATTTTTAGCATTGATAGTTCTCTGCATAAGACAACTATACAACTTTATATTTTTGGCTGGATATTGATTGTTGTATGTATGTATATGTATATTGTGTGAATGTCTTGTTTCAATCAATATGTGACACTATAATAAACAATTTTATTCTTATTCTTATTCTATATTATTTTTTATAACTTAATAAGTATGATCAGCTGTTTATTTCCCTGGATAATCAGTGGAGTGTAACAGGGTAAATCAAGAGAAGCTTGGACTCTTGGTGAAACTTGTAACAAGCAAGATTAGATGAATAAATATTATTATGTTGTTAAAAAAAAAAATAACAATGAGTAAAAACTGTATATCTTTGAAAAACTGTTTAATAATAGGAAAACATTTAAAAACTGCTGTCATAAGTGTATTATACATCACAAAATAGTCTTAAATTATTGAATTCGGCGATATTTTTAATAACAAAGTGCTACTCTATCACCTGGTAATTCAATTGTATTTTAGTTGAGGGAGAAAATAACAGTACTTATTAGGTAAATTAGATGACGTTTGTCATACCTCTTTAAACAAAACAAAAAATATCAATATTTACCTTAGTAATGATTGAGGATAAAAGGTAGATTTGCTTTCATCATACTAGGTTGCTCCTTTGTGTACCCTATTTAGGTGAATTTTGATGGACAGTGTGCTCAGACAATACAATGATTTATCAAGAACCATGATAACGCACTTTTTTCACAAATTAACAAATAATGTGTAAAAACAACACTTACTCTTTAACACCTTGCCTAATAACAAGATGAGCTTTTGCCCTCACTTGTCTTCCGTTGTCATTATTCGTATATAGTAACACCATTGACTCATTTGAATCAAATGTACAAGTGAAATGTGCTTGATCATTCGAACGACTAGGTTTTCTTCGTCGACGTTCGTCATCTGTTATCCTGTATCATAATTGGTACATGTATATGTCTTATGGTCTAGCCTTCTTAATAACATGGCTGACATGACTAAAAGTAGAAATTCGTGGGAGGGATTTTCAGTTTTGTTTTTTTATTATTTTGTAAACCGCTAAAATAGAGAAATTAGATGTGGCAAAATATTCAAGGCGATGAGGTTAAAAGTGTAGTCCGTTTGCATCAAAGCGATTTTTTACAATTTATGGGGATAGTGAAATCTAGGATTCGTATAAGAAGACTATACAAACACATGGTGAGATATGAAGCAAATCTATCTACAACAGACTCCAAAAAGGCTACAAGCTCTAGTTTTATTTTAATTTTGTTTGTAATATTTGCTGCTGGACATTTCACAGCCTTCATCGCAATTTTGCTTTAAAGCATTTTTCTATTTGAAACATACTTTCGTGGCTAAAATAATTATATAAATAATGCATATTTCCTTATTTTTTAGCACTATTAGATGCATTTCGTTTTTCTCCGGAAGATGTTCTCAATTTTTCCTTTTTTCAAGAGTTGATGAAATAAGATAATGATGTAGCACTACAACCTACCGCAAGAAACAAAAAGCCGTTTATGTTAAAAGCTATACTGTAGGTCACTGCACTGTTTTCAAAAAAAGAGCAAAACCCTTATTTATAACAATTAAATTTTCCGAAATGACTAAAGTCAAACAATTCGAAAGATAAAACTAACGGCTCAATATATATACAAAACAATAAACAAAAACAATCTATTCTGATGCAAATTGATGCTATGGGACGTACGCGCAAGCGCAGACGGCATTTGACATATTTTGAATACAGGTTTTAACGTTGTTTTCTGTCAGTTTCATTAGAATGGAGATAACAATATTGTATTTTAAGCTCCGATGGCATCAACTGGGGATTTGATGGTCGCAAATACCCGTTTACTGTCTCCGCTAAAGCGTCGCCAGTAAATTTAATTTGCGACCATCAAATCCCCAATTGATGCCATCGGAGCTTGAAATACAATACAGGTATATCCTAAATATACAGCAACAAACGACAAACAATGAATCAAAGACTGACTTAGACCAAGCACAAATAAAATGTGGTGGTTTAAACATGTTTGCTGGTGCGAAATCATACCCTAACCCACAACAGAGGTGTAGCAGTAAAACATAAGGACAAATTAAAAATCCGTTAAAAACGGTTAAAATCATCAGATCAATATAAAGCTAAAAACATCCTTACAACAATGAGCAAATCCCAAAACAGCATAGTCAACTATAAAAAGCCCGAAATGACAATATAAAACAATTCAAACGAGAAAACTAACGGCCTAAATCTAGTATGTAAAACATAGATTTTTTTAAATGGAATCTGATAAATCAAAAATTACAAGAAATGTTTTTTTTTATCGAAAATTTAAATATTGCATTGTGTATTACTAATTATTTTTATAAATGGAATCTGATAAATCAATAATTACCAGCTGTGTTGAGGACCCGTTAGTGGCTTTCGCGGCTGTTATCTGCTCTTTTGGTCGGGTTAACATTGTTGTCTCTTTGACTTATTGCTATCCTTCTCAATTATATTGTTGTTTGATTTTCGTCCCTTTTTCTTTTTGCAATGATTTATCGGTTTTTTCACCTTACGAGTTTTAATTCTCTATTTTGTCTCTCAGGTCTCTTTGTATTGAACTATTTTCAATTAAGACATGTAACACTTGCGTGGTTTTGTTTTCTTATTATAAGTGCGTCCATGTTATAACAAGAGTAAAACAAAATTTCTATGGCTACAAAAGGCAATATCATGTCAGAACATTTACCTTAAAACACAATAAGAATTCGAATGTTCAAAATTAATGTAAAGGTCTTTTCAAACACGAAATCAATGCATTAAACAAGTTTACAAAACTGTTTTAACACGTACATTTCATAAATTGCATCAGTCATTTGTAAACATATTGTTGTTTTCCCAAGTCTTATTACATGGACACATGTATATTAGGATAGACCAAATATGCTTGCACACGATAAAAGACTCTTCAAATCCTGCACACCCATTGCATTTGATCCACAGAGGTTATTGTATGTTTGGATGGATCTAAACTGACCACACCAATGTAAGCATGTCAACGCACAAGTAAACGAATGTCGACTGCAAATTGCATGTGATAAATTTTCGTGATGCAAACAATCAGTATGTGTGCACAAGCTTATTGGATGGAGACGTATGAACACATTTTTGTATATTGTGTGTTTTGTACCAGGAAATGAATTATAAATATTTCATTAACTATTTGTCTTGATGGTAATGTTTTGTTGTGCTAGAAATTAAAAATAAATGATCCCCGAGGTAACCATCAGCTCAGACGTCAGTACCTCGGTACTGATATGATTCAAAATAGTTCTTTTCTAAAATTATTTACCTCCAAGGGGGGTTGGGGAATAGAAAAATGGTCACTTTGGTCTTCTTTTGAATGGCAATAATACACTTGGAAAAGTAGGGCGTCCGTTTTGCTGTGTGGTATGCACAAGTACGTAGCCACATCCAGTCAGTATGGGGCACGTAGAAAGAGTGCCTCACACTTTTGCATGGTAAGATATAGAAGCTTTGAAACAATTCTTTCAGGGTTCCGTAGGTGGCCTAATGCAAATGCATTTCTTTCTTTCTTTCTTTAATATACCCTCATTTTCCAGTCTAAAATTTTAGATCTTGATCTAACATCCGGCACAATGATGGAACATCAATAGACAGAAGACAGACAGTTTTCTCCTTATTTTCTTATTTTTTTATGATATCGAAGAATATATATACATATACAACTATTTTCTATTGTGATATGCAATATTTTCTACAACCGTTCTATATTAACGGAGAAATAAGTAAAAATGCATGTCAAAATGTCGAATTTAGTGAACCTTGTGTCGAAATTGTTTAATATTTCTCGTTAAATTGTTCACATTGTACGGAAAGAAAGGTACGGGAAGATAGATACTGACACGGAAAGTGCAAAACTAGTCATTATGAGCATCTCAATACTTGTATTTCTGTGTATGGAACGACAAAAATGGGTCATGTCAAATCAAAATACACCGGTTTTGTCATTGTTGTTTACTACACAATCACCCGGTTTCATCTATATATATCACCCGGTTTTTTGTATTTTTTTACAACCAACTATTTACGAAAAGCAACGTTAATACGGATCTGAACATTGTCTTTTGGAAGAATTTAAATATATATTTATTGTAAAGTAAACTTGGCGTGTTTAAATTTATTTTAAACGGGCACTTCTGGACAGAGGTCATTATAGTAATATACATTTTCCTAATGAAAGGCGTATCCGTTATTTCACTGATCTTCAAACTAATTTTAAATGGAATATAAATACTCAATAGCAAACACTGATATCTCATTATTTTTTAACATTATGATATTTTTTATATAGGTTTTGAGATACATCGCAATATATGACCCCCCCTTTTTTTGTACAAAAAAAACCCCTAAATAACGCTTAATAAACAAAATTTAAAACATCACCAAAAAGTATACAGAAGTTAAGATTTATATTACTAAGAAGTGTGTAAAGTTTGATGCAATATGATTAATCGTTTTTGAGATGTATGGCGCGAAATATTAAAAAAAACACACTCCTGTTTTACTTACAAAGTCCTGTAACTCAAAAAGATTTAATTTGATTTTTACTAAAATGTTTACAGATCGTTTGATCATTTCAAGAAATAACTTTGTGAAGTTTCATGAAAACTAGATAAGCTGTTCTCAAGTTACGGTGCGACATGTCTACGCTGGACAGAAGATAGACGGATAGATAGACGGACGGACGGACAGAATGACTGATAGATGGAGGAACGGACGGATGGAAGGAAGTACAGACGGACGAACGGATGTATACAATAATACGTCCTGTCAAAATTGTGACGGGCATGTAAAAACGCAATGAAATGAAAAAAAAACGTCTTCATTAAAGGTCAGTAACTTGTATTAGGATATCGGCCAAGTCGATTTATTTGTATATCTTCTTGACTTCCTAAGTAATTTTTGCTATATGACTTTTATATGTTTTGAAAATAATAGATAGAAATTGATAAAAAGAACTTCAAATTGGTCATTTAAGGGCAATGTAATAACTCCTTTAAGAACTTATGTGAGAATCTTATAGTAAATGGACAAATGATAGAGCTCAACATTTTGAAAAAAAAGTATTGAAAGATAATGAACGACGGTCGACCGGTGCCAGGTGATGAAAACAAACTTTTCCTGTTGGGTCAAGTGAGCTAAAAACAACCAAGAATTCCAAACAAAATTATACCGTTCTTAAATTTAAAAAAAAAAATGTAACAACTGAAAAGTTCAAATTTCACGAACCGGATAACTTGATCGGACATAGCAAACAACTTCACTGGCGGTTTCTTTCAATAAAAAAAAGACATATTATCAATATTTAAGTGTACGCACTGACATGTCACAAAATTAATGCTTATATGATCGCAATTCAATTTATTATGAAGGTCTGTAAGATAAAAAAAAAATGGTCACAGAAACTAAACCGATTGTTTATGGAACCATTTAAGTCGAGGTCTAATGAATCCTGCCAGACGGACATGAACATATTCTAATTATTAAAACCAACAACACAAAACCCTTAACATTTACGAATCAATGAAGTAATAAGTTCACGGTCACATGGCTCGTCATGTGGCCGAAGGAAAAATAATATAGAAATGAGGTCAAGGGCAAAGGCAATGGACATGTGGCAAATAGGGAAAAAAATCGTTAGATCTGTGTTCCATACTTGTATATGTTGCAGTCAAACCTTCTAACTTTTGACATATGCAGCTTTATACAAATAGCTCAACACGCTATGAATTCGAATCACTTAGTCTCGCTTGTTTAAAAATATCAATGAGAATGTTTATAATTAACATAATCAAACTCACATAATCCAATTTCGCGGGTGTCCCTGTTTTCTTATTTCTCACAATATTTTAATTCGGTATACACTTTATAAGATAAGTGGCGAAACTAGAAGACGTATAGGTTGCACGCCCCAACCTAGCCTTTGATGCATGGTAGTTGTAATCCTTTTCTTCCTATAAACATACTTCCTATAAACATTCATTTTCTAAGTCGATTATGCATGCATATATACATTTGTCTTATCATCAACGTTTATACTTAAAAAGTTTTATTTTTAACGATCATAGAAAAGATAACATACATAGAATGGTTAGATTACTTATAAAGGTGTCCATCCTATTGTACGAGAAAATCACATATAAATTGTGTGTTTCGATTTTTTAAGACCGTAAACCCTTATTTCAAGTTTAAACATATTTTCCATAATTCATATAGAAAACGCATTTTTGAGAGTTTTAACCTCAATAAGCCTTCATTTCTATCTATTCTGCTGTTAAAATTTTTTGAATGCAAAGTAAAATTAAAATATATGTGTGTTCTATAAGAGTAGGAATTCTAGTGTTTGCATTTATTTAAATCGGAGACAGATCATAAAAATAATTAGCCGTAGTCCTGTGAAAGAACTTGTTTTCCAACGACCCGGTCACAAAACTCCTTTTTAACACTGAAGTTAAATTATCAATTATAATGTAATTCGATTATGATTTTTTTTATTTGACCAAACCAGGTTATGCATTGTGAAATCTATGACAAAACCGGATGGTAAACATTGACAAAACCAGCCAGTTCAATTTTGACATGACCCATTTCTTTCGTTCCATACTCAGAAATACAAGTATTGAGATGTTCATAAAAACAAGTTTTTCAATCTCCGTGTCAGTATCTATCTTCCTGTGCCTTTCTTTCCGTACAATGAGAACAATTTAAAGAGAAATTAAACAATTTCGATGCAAGGTTCACTCAATTCGTCATTTTGACGTGCAATTTTACTTATTTCTCCGTTAATATAGAACGGTTGTAGAAAATTTTGCATATCACAATAGAAAATAGTTGTATATGTATATATATTCATAAAAAAAAAAAAAAAGGAGAAACCTGTCTTTTTTCTGTCTATTAATGTTCCGTCATTGTGCCGGATGTTAGATACCATCGAATCCGAACAAATTTTGCCGGTGTGGTTGAGACACAGTGTATTACAGGTCCTAAATATAGTATGTATCGTTAACTCGTTCTCGTTCTGAACATGCATGCAAAATTCGCTACTGGACATTATGCAACTAATAATTAATCATTTACAAATTCCCGTTTCATAATTTAAATATCATATAGAAACTTTTACTCCCTAAGGCTAAGATGAATCTAAGCTGGAAATGTTTTATATTAAAAAAGAAAGATGTGGTTTGATTGCCAATGTAAAACAATTCAAAGGAGAAAACTAACGGCCTTATTTCTGTACAAAAAAAGAACGAAAACAAAAATGTACCACATTAACAAACGACAACTACCGGGACTTGGGACAGGCGCATACATACAGAATGTGGCGGGGTTAAACTTGTTAGCGGGATCTCAACCCTCCCCTAACCTCGAATGTACTTAGTCTAAAGTTTATTTTGATAAAATTATTCAATTATATTTGACGTATAAAACTGTATTTTATTCAAATATATTTCGAGTATCTGCTGTTGGCCTTATATGTATTGACTATTCACGAGGGTCAAGCTATAAGTCGTCGATTTATATATTCTTTTATTTTTTAGGTAGTCGATCTTCTTTATTTCTTTATGTTATTCCCCATCATTCGTCGTTTATTTTAGCAACTCATTATTCTCTGTTCTGTATTGTGTTGGCCTATTTGTCTCTGGGTCTTTTTTTTTTACATATTTGTTGTAGTATTGGCCCATGTTCTCTTTTTCTGTTAACATAATTCATACCCTTTTTTATTAGTGATAGCGAGCTCGGGAGCGTGGCGATAGCGCGAATCTAGTCTGTATGAGAGACTGCACTAAGATCTCATAGCGACGTTACTGCGACCATCACTGTTCTCACCGCGACCCAACTACGCTTACACTACGACTATACCACGTTTACACCACACTGTTCAAGACCATAGTACGATTCTAGCACGCCCATGCCGTCATTATCACGGTCGTTTTGCGACCTGACTACGTTCATACTACGACCATCATGCTCATTGCCATTTTCACATTAAATATATAAAAGCTCTCAAGGTTTTGTTTGTTTATACTTTGGACCTCTTGTTCTTTTTCTCTAACGGCGCCACAATCATGCTTGACACATCTGTGTCATCCTTGTTATCGTTCACTTAAACATTGTCATTTGAGCTTGATGGACCAGCAATAGGTTGTGATTCAGGTTGGATTGGTCGGTCCGACATCGCTGCTGGATCAGGATTCGTTACTATCAGAGCTTCCTCAGCCTCAACATCTACCCCTACCACCACGGCCAAGTGTTCTGGTAGATTTATGGTGGCATTACTATGTTATTTCCGACAAATCTACATATTAATCAGAATTAGAAGGAAGGGAACAGTATTGATACGGAACACGATACTGACGTTATTGCTAAGAACGTTGTGAGATCGCGGTATGAACGTTGTATAATCGTGGTAAGAACGTGCTATAATCGCAGTAGAAGCGTGGTAAGATCGTGGTGCAATCGGATAACTCGTGGTATGGTCGTAGTTAGAACGTGATGAGCGTAGTAGGATCATGATAATCGTAGAAAGAGCGTGGTGAGAGTGTGGTTTAATCGCTGCGCGATCGTTGAAGACGCAAAATGATGACGTAGTATCATCGTGAAAAACAACGAAAACTAACATTTTCATGCCGCACATACCGCGACCTTACCACAATCTGAATAAATTCAAGAACGCGGTGGGCATGGTGCGATCGTGGTCTAGTGGGACTGGGGCTTAATGCGGGTTCACACATTGCCGATTATTGCTCCCGTTTGAGATCAGAGAGCGATAGGACACAATAAGTGAAAAAGTCAGAGTACTATCCTCAATTATCTGGAAGGCCTATCATTGTCTGAACGCAGTCGTTTAAGTTCGTAACAGATTCCGACGGTTCGGGAATGGTCCGGATAGTTCGGCGAAGCAACCCGACAGTTACAGTAGGTGCGTCCCGTAACATTCGGGGAAACTCATCCGATTTTGTCTAGTCGGATTACAAGCGTGACTATGTCGTGACAGATTCTGCTGAATCTGATCAAAATCCTAACAATGTTCTGTGTTTTCTGGATGTTTTTCTGTGGAACGGGAATGATCTGGAGAAATTTTTCATTGCTGTTTTCTGCCGATTGAGTCCAGATTGCATCCAGATCTTGTCGATTGTGAACCGTCTTTGCCGAAACAGTCCCGTTATTTATACGAAATTCGTCAATGATACCCACGTCAGAGTCCCGACAATTACAGAATACAATACGACTGAGACCAGACAAAGCCGTTTGCAATGCGATAGAGCGGAACGTGATAGGATTACGTTCGGACGGTACCTGATCATCCCGGGTATGTCAACAGTTTTCGAACGAATAACTTCCGTCATCGTCGGTTCACTGTCTGTTTACTGTCTGATCTCTGTCAGATTACATTCGGTAGAATCGGGACGCAGTCGTAACAGACTCGGTCGAATTTTACCATGCGTAAAATAAAAATTGGATTAGAAGCGGAGTAAAAATGGGATTATCGAGACAAATACGTTTGGAAACGGTTGAATATCGACGCTACCTGAACAATATCTGATTGTTGTCATAATAACATTTTTTTTTTTACAAATTTAATTTAAAGTTTGAATTTCCATCCACGATTCACAGGATCTTGATCAGTCTTTAGACAAATTTTAATCGGGAATGGTCAACAACGGCAGTTAAAACTGTTTGTGTGACCCCTTCTTAATACCACTAGGCCATAATCGCACTACGATCTGTGAAAAAATGCAAACTTTGACGATCGTAGTGCGATCATGTTGATTGCAGTAGGGTCGTATCAAGGTTGTGATGAGGTCTTTAAAATCGGGGAGAGCGTGTCCAACTTTAAACATGTCGTTATAGACGCGTAGTGAGATCGCACTGAGGTCGTGGTAAGATTGCAAAGGTTGTTGTATCATTGTAGCGAGAGCGTGGCGAAAGCGTGATTCTATTTGAAGAGACTGCGCTACGATTTCATAGCGACGTTAATACGACCTTACTATGACTATCGCGTTCTCACCGCGACCCAACTGTGGTTCCACTACGACTATATCACGTTTACACCACGCTGTACAAGACCATAGTACGATTCTACCACGCCCATGCCGTCCTCATCACGCTCTTGTTACGAACTCACTACGTTCATACTACGACCATCCTTCTCATTGTCCCACGTGTTCTAGAAGATTTTGGTGGCATGACTGTATTGTTTCCGAGAAATCTACGAATTAATCAGAAATAGAAGGAATGGAACAGTATTGACATGGAACTCGATTTTGACGTTTTTGCTGAGAACGTAGAAAGATCGCGGTATGAACGTTGTATAATCACGGTAAGAACGCGCGCGTGGCAAGATCGTGTTGTAATCAGATAACTCGTGGTATAGTCGTATTGAGAGCGTAGTAAGATCATGAAAATCATGGAAAAAGCAAGGTGGGAACGTGAAAATAATCGTATGGGGGTCGTTAAAGAAGCGTAAAAAGGACGTAGTATCATGGTGAAAACAAGGAAAATTAACATTTCCATGACGCTCATGCCGCAACCTCACCACGATCTGAATTTTTTTTAAATCGAGGTGAGCGTGGTGCGATCGTGGTCTAGTTGGACTGGGGTGTGGTAAGATCGTTTTGTAATCGGATACATCGTAGTTTTGTCGTAGTGAGAACTTGTTGAGCGTAGTGAGATCGTGATAATCGTATTGAGGTCACAGAATGAGCATGTTGAGAACTTGGTATAATCGTAGCTAGCTAGATCGTTGAAGAAGCGTAATAAGGACGTAGCAGAATCGTGCAAATATGTACATCATTTGTTTTGATTAAGTTATAATTTACATAGAAAATTTATTTGCAGACTATAAGAACTACAACAGTGAATTCAAATCTTAGTATTTTTCCGCTTTTTTTTTCTTCTTAAAAACTAGTAATTACGATGCTAAATATGTTCTAGTTACTCCCCTTTGGCCGATTGTTTGATATTCTCGCCTGACTGATTTTGATTTGTTTTCACTCCACCTTTTAGATGAGCTCATTGATGAGTCTTCTGGCGTACTAAATTCTATTCCTGGTACCTTTGATTATTTGTTTTAAAGCGAATTCCCTTTTCTTAGTCGTTAAATTAGAATTCTGTAGAGTAATCAGTTCGAAAAATCCTCCCTCCCTTTTTACATTGTCTGAAACATTTCTTTTTTTAATTTTATTTTTTAATAATTAATTTTTGGCATATAGAGTATCAATAACTAGTGCGGCGGACATGTATGTAGAGATTTGTGTTTTCGGCCAAATAAAAATAATATTATTATTACAGTCTTTTATGAAGCAAAACGTAATTACTTTGTTGAAAATTTCGACAATAAATGAAACTAGGAATTTTTGTTTGTAAGTTAAAACCTTACATGCAATCATATAAATATAACTAGTTGATACGTACAACACAGTCACATCGACATTGCTTTAATTCATACATAATTATAAAAACATATATTCACTTATTGTTTTCTTTGTTTTCTCTCAAACGTTTCAGATTGTTGGGCTGTTAAGAAACACAAAGAGTGCAGCATGGAACAGGTAATGTGTAACCAGAAACATGAAGTATGTAACCAAAACACGAAGTATGTAACCAGAAACACGAGGCACGTAGCGTGTAACCAGAAATACGAAGTGTGTTTCCAGAAACACGACGCACGAATTATGTAACCAGAAATACGAAGTGTGTAATCAAAACACGAAGTGTGTAACAAAAAACACGAAGTGTGTAACCAGAAACACGGAGTATGTAATCAGAAACACTACGCACGGAGTGTGTAATCAGAAACACGAAGTGTGTAACCAGAAACACGAAGCACGAATTGTGTAACCAGAAACACGTAGTGTGTAACCAGTAACACGAAATGGGTAACCAGAAACACGGAGTGTGTAAATAGAAACTGGAAGTGTGTAATCAGAAACATGTAATGTGTTACCAGAAACACGAAATGTGTAACCAAAAACGTAGTGTGAAACCGAAAACACGTAGTTTGCAACCAGAAACACGTAGTGTGTAACAAGAAACAAGAAGTATGTCACCAGAAACACGTAATGTGTAATCAGAAACACGAAATGTGTAACCAGACACGTAATGTCCTACATTAAAAACGCAGTGTCCTAATAGAAACACGTAGTATGTAACCAGAAGCACACAGTGTGTAAACAGAAAAACGAAGTTTGTAACCAGAAAAACGAAGTTTGTAACCAGAAACACGTAGTGTTATACCAGGAGCACTTAGTGTCATACCAGGAGCACTAAGTGTGTAATCAGAAACACGTAGTTTGTAACCAGAAACACGTAGTGTGTTACTAGAAACAAGAAGTATTTAACCAGAAACACGAAGCACGAAGTGTGTAACCAGAAACACGAAGCATGAAGTGTGTAACTAGAAACTCGAAGTGTGTAACCGAAACACGAAGTGTGTAACCAGAAACAAAAAGGAAGTAACCAGAAACACGAAGTGTGTAACCAAAAACACGAAGCATGAAGTGTGTAACTAGAAACTCGAAGTGTGTAACCAGAAACACGAACCACGAAGTGTGTTACCAGAAACACGAAGCATGAAGTGTGTTACCAGAAACACGTATTGTGCAAGGAACAAGTAATATGTAACCAGAAACACGAAGTAGGTAACCAGAAACACGAAGCATGTATGTGTAACCAAAAACACGAGTTTGTAACCAGCAACACGAAATGTGTAACGTAAAACACGAAATACGTAACCAGAAAAACGTAGTGTTAAACCAGAAACACGAAATATGTAACCAGAAATACTGAAGTCGTAACCAAAAACACGTAGTGGGTAACCAGAAAAGAAGAAATGTGTAACCAGAAACACGACGTATGTAATCAAAACACTAAGTGTGTAACCATAAACACGAAGTGTGTAACCAGAAACACGAAGATGTAATCAAAACACGTAGTGTGTATCCAGAAACAAGCAGTACAAAAAAAAATGTTTGTAGCCAAAACACGAAGTGTGTAACCAGAAATACGAAGTATGTAACCAGAAACACGAAGCACGAAGTATGTAACCAGACACACGAAGAGTGGTACCAGAAACAAGGGGTACAAAAAAATGTATGTAGCCAAAACACGAAGTGTGTAACCATAAACACGAAGCACGAAGTATGTAACCAGAAACACTGAGCACGAAGTGTATAACACGAAGCACGAAGTGTGTAACCAGAAACAAAAAGCACGAAGTTTGTAACCAGAAACACGAAGTGGGTTATCAGAAACGTTAAATGTGTAACTAGAAAAACGTAGTGTGTAACCAGAAACACGAAATGTGTAACCAGAAACACGACGTGTGTAATCAGAAACAAGAAGTGTGTAACCAGAAACACGTAATGTGTAACCAGTAACACGAAGTGTGTAACCAAAAACGTAGTGTGAAACCATAAACATGTAGCTTCCTATCATAAACGTATAGTGAAACCAGAAACACGTAATGTGTAACCAGAAACACGAAGTCTGTAACCAAAAACACGAAATGTGTAATCAGACACACGAAATGTGTAATCAGAAACACGTAGTGTGTAACCAGACATGTAATGTCCTACATGAAACACATAGTGTCCTTCTAGAAACACGTGTATGTAATCAGGAAGACGCAGTGTGCAACCAGAAACACATAGTGTGTAAACAGAAAAAACAGAAACACGTATTGTGCAACCATAAACATCAATTGTCTTACTAGAAACACGTTATGTGTAACAAGAAACACGCAGTGTGCTACCAGAAACACACAGTGTGTAACCAGAATACGTAATAAGTGAATAGAAAGACGCAGTGTCCTACCAGAAGCACTAAGTGTGTAATCACAAACATGACATGTGCTATTAGAAACACGTAGTGTGTTACCAGAAACACTCAGTTTGTAAACAGAAACACGTAGTGTGTAACCAGAAACACGTAGTGTGTTACCAGAAACACTCAGTTTGTAAACAGAAACACGTAGTGTGTAACCAGAAACACGTAGTGTGTTACCAGAAACACTCAGTTTGTAAACAGAAACACGTAGTGTGTAACCAGAAACAAGTAGTGTGTAACCAAAAACACGTAGTGTGCTATCAGAAACAAATCGTGTGTAACCAGAAACACATAGTTCCCCTAGAAACACGCAATGTCCCTTAGAAACACGTAGTGAGTAACCAGAAATTCGTAGTGTCCTACCAAAAAGACAGTTATAAGATATTTTTTTAAACAAATATCAGTCCACACAAAACAAATTAGGCAACATAAATAATTTTTATAATTACAATAGCATAACAAATGATTGATTGGGAATGTTTATTGGTTATTAAAATAATATAGCAGACAAACAAGAGTACACATCAATATTTTATATATATAAAGATTATTATCTATTCTGTTTGAAATGACTTTACAACAGGTACAGCGAAAATTCCTCCCGACCCGAAACCATTTTATATCTGTAGAACACTGAAAGATTAAGCCGAACAATGACCACCCTGCATCAATCGTAATTTTTCTCATACTTTTGTTTTTACAATTGTTAAACTGAAAGAACAGTCACTAAATCTAGAAAGGACAATAATCGCTGTTTTTTCTTTAGCTGATGTAAAGCAAGTTTTATGGGTTAATAATGGAAGAATAATTATAGAATTTCTTCTTTTAAGAAACAAGAGCATTTAGATAATGATATGTGTTGTAGAATGTATCTTTTAAATGGAATTTATATGGGTCGAAGATATACAGTAAATCATAACAAAACAGGAACAAGTTTGCTATTAAAGGGGCGCAATCGAATACATACTACCAACCGATAATCTATATTGCCGACATGTACACAGATGTCGTCAAGAAGTGTACAGCTGAAATCATCTTATCACACTTCCATGCAAAATACCTAGCATTGCAAACATAGTGATCAAACGACCATTAAATCATTTGTTTGATAAGATTGTGCTTTACCGTGACAAATGAGAGGTAAAAGATACCAAAGGGACATTTAAACGCATACGTCAATAATAAACTTACTTACTCCATATGGTTTTAAAAAAAAACCACAGAAACAAACAAACAACAGTACGCTAAAAACAACATAGATAGCTAAAAACTATCATCACGAATCCATCCCAAAACTAGGGATAATATCAGGGGCTCCAGAAAGGTATACTCATCATAGATACAAGAATTAAAGTTTTCAGTAGATGATCAACTGATTAATAAAAATATCAGTTTGACATGTAAATTTATACCTTTAGAGAAACTAGAATTCTCATTAAGTGTGTTTCAAGTTAGCTAAAATATGATACCTTTCGTGACACTAGCAGAATTATACGCCGTATTACCGGTCAGTTAATAACGTCTTGGTATTCCTTTAGTAAAACTATAATTTTCATTCGATGTTATAACAAGCAATTAACTCTGCAATTATATTCATTTGAGAAACAAAGATTCGGATATAATGTTTTACTCGTTAAGAGAAGATGTCATAGTATATCTTTAATGAAACTTTATTAAGGCTGCTATATTTTACTACTCAGGTAACCAATATATTAGGGTTTACAATGGTTTAAGTGTAAATATAAGGCTTCTGTTACGTTTTCCCGTTTTGTTAAATGTGACATGGTATACTATTGACGATTCTATGATGTTCCTGTGATTTGCATCAGTCAACCTGTCATTGCATACCTTTATTTAAACTATGAAGCCGCTGAAGTCATAACAGTCCGTTTAAGATTTTGAGAAATCATAATGCCTCTGTAGAGACTAACATAGATATGAGAAGATGTGGTATGGGTGCCTATGAAACAAATCTCCATCCAATTCACAATTTGTAAAAGGAAACCATATGTCAAAGTACGGTCTACAACACGAAGCCTTTGCTCACACGGAGCAGCAAGCTATAAAAGTCACAAAAAGTAACTAGTGGTAAACCATTCAAATGGAAAAACCAACGGTCTAATCTCTGAAATAAAAACAAGAAACGAGAAAGACTTATGAACCACATCAACAAACGAGAAAGACTAATGAACCACATCAACAAACGACAAGAATTGAACATCAGATTCCTGACTTAAGGTAGCACAATACAAAGATTTTTTTACTTCCAATCACTAACCTTTGAAATGCTGTAACTTTCTTATGAATGCATAGAAAATAATAAAAGAGGTATATATAGATAGATAAAAGATTAATCTTTTAAATGAATGCAGTATTTTTATTATGCAAGCATTATGTAATCAATTATTATGTAATTAGAGGAAAAATCTGGGTAAGTTCACTTGAATGAATTTAGCTCTGCCATCTTTTTAACTATAAAGGAAATTTTAACGAAATCTTAATCAATACATCATGGGCTTCAAAAGGGTGTCTCAGATTGTCTCTATGGTATTCCATTCTCTCATAAATCTCTAATTAGTGTAAACATCCTAACCACATAAAAGAAGAAAATGTTTAATTAGGTGTAAAATTTGTTCTATACATTCTATCTGAAATCTGAGACACCCTTTTGTAGATAATGGCCATAGGAACAACATATGATAAAATCAACCCTTTAGGGATACCTATGCAAAAGCTAATTTCATTTGAAAGTGGAAATTTGGTGAAAAATATTTTAGACGCATTTAACATTATAATTGGTTACATAATTGTTGCATCATACTAAAATTGCATTTATTTGAAAGAGTAATCTGTAAGCTATCCAAAACTACCAATTTTATAAATTTCCAAGCATTATTAAGAAAGTTACAGCATTTTAAAACTTGGGGGATGGAGTTATAAAATCTTTGTATTGTGCTACCTTAAGACAGGTGCAAACATGTCAGTTAAACATTTTATTGTCATTGATAAAAAATTATACTACACGAATATGTTTTACTTTTCGGGTATAATGTCAGTGAATAACTTTAGCAAACCTCGCACTTTAATGGCATTGTTAAATATCACATTAAAATGACAACATAATAATATAGGACTACAATACAAATAAATAGGAGAACGTATTAGGCAAAGAAACACATGAATAATAGATAACAAAAGGCATCAGGTTTAAAATTCAATACTTCAAAAACGCGCCTCGTCCACACAAGACTTACCAGTGACGCCCAGATATAAAAGTTCGAAAGTCAAAAAAAGGTACAAAGTTGTACAGCTCTGAGGATCAAAAATTGAAAAAGTTTGTGCCAAATACGGCTAGGGTTTTCTGCTTGTGATAAGAACATCCTTATTATTTAGAACAATTTATGCTATTTCAAACAGTAAATTTTAGCAAATGAATATAAAAGATTTACATGATAAAACTGAACCCGAATACATAATACATAATACATTGAAGACCAATATAGAAAATAGACACACCCGCATTAGTCCAGGCCTCAACGCAAAAAGTCATAAAAATGACGTCACATACGAAGTGGTGAAAAGGCACAATAATTACGTCACGCAGACAGTTGAATTTCTGAAACAGCACAAAAATGACGTCACATTTGAAAAATTATATCTCAAAAATAAGATAGAAATAGGATTGATTTAAGATTATAATAGAACTAAATACTGATATTACATTTAAACACAATGCACATTGCAATACTAATTAATAGCAATTAACTATATAATATATATGTCCGGTTTAATTTGAAGCTAACTTCGAACATAAAATATCGAACAGATTACGTTGAACAAAATCAAAACTAATAAATGAAGGTCACCGTGGTGATTAATTTTCTTTACCATAACACATGAATATAATAGAAAAGACGTCGACCAATTTGACAAAATCCGATGAAAATTACAAATATAAAAATTCAAACTAAATACATGAATTTGGGATAGATAAGTACCGTAACACGTCTTATAGTAATGCGAATTCACACTCAGCAAAACAGTCACAATCGGGAATAAGCATAAACAAGCTAATATTAACAAAAGTTTAATGTTCGGTCTTATTAAAAACAATATCAACAATAAGACACGAACGAAGCGAAATGCAAAAACTATACAAAAAAATGTAAATAAAAAAAAGGAATAACAAATGAAAAATGGGATTCGTCATTTTCTACACAAGAAAATGCCTGTTCAAAGTTAGGAATATGAAAGTTGTCCATACGTTTGGTGTGTTTGAGCTTTTGGTTTTACCAACTAATTCGGGACTTTCCGTTTTGAATTTTCCTCAGAGTTCAGTTATTTTGTGATTTTACCTTTTTCAAACCTTCTACAAGTGCAAGCTCTGTCTACCCATTGTGCAGGTATGTATCGTATTCTGTATTAATATTCATACCATAGAAATTTTTATAACAACGCATTAGTAAGTTACAGGTTTCGTCAATGTGTTTGATATCAATCATACAAAACAGACTTCGATTGAGAATGTTCGATTTTCATTGTATGCAAATGAAAATGACAAAAAAGAGGTAGCCTTTAAATTAAATCCATTTTAGACCACAACGCAAACTAAATTAAGCACAGTAAGGAAACTTGAATATTTTTTGTGAGTCTATTTCCGCGACGATTTGAAGCTAATTTGATTCAAACAAATACACATATTTTCAACTTCTCGTCCAATCAAATTGTTTCATATTACATTTTTTTCCCGTAAACTAAATCACAATGTATGAATGACCACAAGTGAAGATTGCATTGTATCGATATCAATATATTTAAAACCTTAATTGTTAATGGCTATTTGGAAAACAACTGGGTGTCGAAAATTAGAAAACAAAATGCTATTTTACTAGTCGTTGAAATATATTATGGTATATCTTTAGTGTAACAATGATTTTCCTGTGATATTCTAACAGACGGATGATATTTTACCTACATACACAGTCGGTATTCAAGAGCTTGAAACTGCAATTCAGACTATATAAAGCGTCACTAGTGTCTGAACAGATAGTTTATGAACCAGGGTTATGTCAAAGAAAGTATCATCATTTTTCTTATAATTTTCATTGAAGATATCAATTCTTATTGATAAATACTAGTTTTCCATATCAACTTCACAAATGTGTAAATTATTACTTTTACCACTCGGTCTATTTTTGGTAATATCCATTTGAAGTGGCTTGGTATTTATACATCCCGTCATAATATTATTTTGCTTTGGTAAATGTTTGTATTCCTGTCTTTCGTTTTTACTTATGTGCTTTGTCTATTGGATTTTTTGGTTTTCTTTGTTGACTCATGTATCCCTATCAATAACTTGGTAAGCACCTCAAAAGGAACAGTCATGCCATGTTTGGTTTCATTCCATTCAGTGGTTGTCTAAAAGAGGACATTTGTATGTATTTCCCATAGGGTCCTCTGTTAAACTAAGTCCCCCTGCTGGCGGCCATTTTTGATGATGGATCGGCTTCAAATTAACAATACTTTGTCAGCATCCATAAGGAAATTCATGCAATGTTTGGTTGTATTATATTTAATGGTTGTCAAACAGAAGACATTTTTATGAATTTTCTGTAGGGTCCTATGTTAAACTAAGTCCCCCGGTGGCAACCATCTTGGATGATGGATCAGCTTCAAAGTAATATCACTTGGTCTGCACTTCATAAGGAACATTCATGCCATGTGTGGTTCCATTCCATTCAGTGGTTCTCTAAAAGAAGACATATGTAAGTATTTCCCATAGGGTCCTATATTTAACTAAGTCCCGCGTTGGCGGCTATCTTTGATGATGTATCGGCTTCAAATTAACAATACTTCGTCAGCATCCATAAGGAAATTCATGCCATGTTTTGTTTTGTTATATTTAATGGTTGTCTTAAAGAAGATATTTTTAAGTATTTTCCGTAGGGTCCTGTGTTACACTAAGTCTCCCGCTGGCGATCATCTTGGATGATGGATCAGCTTCAAATTAAAATCACTTGGTCAGCACCTCATAAGGAACCTTCATGACATGTTTGGTTCCATTCCATTTAGTAGTTATCTAAAAGAAGTTCTCTAGACGATGCCGAACGACGGACGCCAAGTGATGGAAATAGTTCACTTAGCTATTCGGGTCAGATAAGCCAAAAAAGGAATATTATGCGATTGAAATACAAGTAAAAGGTTTAGCTTGCTATACAAAAGACCAAAATCACAAAAATACTGAACTCCGGGGAAAATTCAAAGCGGAAAGTCCCTAATCAAATGACAAAATTAAACCCTCAAACACATCAAACGGACGGATAACAACTGTCATATTTCTTACATGGTACAGATATTTTCTTGTGTAGAAAATGATGGATTAAACCTGGTTTTACAGCTAGCTTAACCGCTCACTTGTATAAGAGTCGCATTAAATTCCATTATATTGACAATGGTGTGTGAACAACAGACATAATAAGTAAAAATGTCAAAATTAAGGGTACAGCAGTCAGCATTGTGTTATAATTTAATCACTACAAAAAGTAATAAATATGTAACAAAGAAGCACAAAAAGACATATAAACAAAGAAAATTAGCAAAAATAAAAGGCAAATATCCAAAAAATTACAATAGCGCAATAACACAATGACGGGGTGTATAAGTACAGCGCCACGTCATTATGTACTAATGTATCAATCCACCAAATGTAGTACTAGGTTCAATCCAACATTTTCTACATAAGAACATGCATATACCAAGTCAGGATTATGACAGTTGTCATACATTCGTTTAATGTGTTTCAGCTTTTGATATTCCAATTTGATAAGGGACTTTCGGTTTTAAATTTGAGTTTTGAGTTTGGTATTGTAGTTATTTTACTTTTTACCTGTGACTAATGGTCAAACATAAGTGAACTTATGATTCGCATGTTATTTCCTCCATTTATTTAAACATGTTATGGTATACATATAGTGATATTAGTATTTTTGATGTAATTCATGAATCAACGTTTTCTTTTTATCTCTCAACTGATTTAGTCACATGACATACATCATTCATGGAGGATATTGTTTCAGTCATTTATTTGCTCCAATATGCTCGAAAAAAACAGATTACTAAAAGTTACAACGTATATACATAAAAATAAAAATGGTATCATTTCAGTTACCTTGAAAAACAAAATAACTATGATCATTCTTCTGAGTTTCAGTGTGGATTGGTTCGCAAATAAATGATAAGGTATGAGGTTCAAAAGAAATAAAACACATGCATTATGTATTAAAAAAATTAAAAACAATAAAAACATAAGAACTTGTTCTCTTAAGTCTATCACTCCTGAGTCCACTGTGAGTGTGCCATGTGTACCATTATAACTAGTAATGTTTGGGATAGTACGACATTGTACAGAGAAATCTACACCATTCTTATAGGTAATATTATTAGCTAAACTTATACATGAAATATCTACATAACTAAATTCCGTACAATTGAAAGCTGTAATGATCAGTGTATTTTGATTGTGAACGGTATACAAATTGTCGTATTGTTTACCCATAAATTCACAAAAACAACACAATCCACTTAACACACCCAAAACCGACATTATGATAACCATCATATGCAGAGATATCTTTTCGTATTCTACATGTAGTGTGACTACAGCAAAATGTTGTATACATGTCATCCATTTTGTTAAAAAAATACACAGCATGACACCGTAAACCAAAACCAACATAAATCTGTATATTGTTTGAATGTATACCAATTCACCAAATAATATGTATAAACCACACGTTAATATAACGACATATAACAACAAAAATGATCCCCGCAGTAGATTGGAACACCTCATATTAAATATTATTATTGATGATATCCAAAGCATACCAACAGTGGGAATTACAACTTTCAAATTTCTACTCACCTGCACCAAAGTTATAATACCTGATTTTTCGATGGTTTGTCCAACGCAATTATATACATTATCACTTTCCGTCGTAAATTCGTAACTTATATGTACAATAAGTCCCATGGTCACTGCAAATAAGAACATCGTGACTATTGTAAAGTAAAAATAAGACTTCATAATTGATTGTCTATATTTTTCATCATTGTTTATGTAATTCACAGTTTCACAATTATGAATTAACTTCAATGCATCAATGTTACTTTCGTTAACAATATAAGGATTGGCCCCATTCTGTAGTAATGTTTTCCTACACTCGATTGTTTTCTCTTTCGAAAGACTCCTAATAACAAGAGAATGTAAGGGTGTATTACCGTAAATGTCTGGCATATTTACAAAGTCACGACCAACATTTCTTAACCATGTTTTAAGTGCAATATTAAAACACATGACCTTGAAAGCCGACTTTGATGACTGATCATACTCTCTACCATCCTCTGCGTTTCCATTAGTTTTACTTTGTTGATTCCGGGAACTATGGATAATCAATAACCGTGTTGTACTTTCGTCCATTATGTAATGTAAAGGTGTTCTATCGAAAACATCACGAACCTTTACTTTACCTTTATTACGAAGCAGAATAGACAGTATTTCGATGTTACTTTTCATAACTGCTAGATGGACAGCAGTAAGTCCATTATTGTCCGCTATGTTAACTTTAGGTGTCGGCTTATTACACAAAAGTTTTCCTTGGTAATCGTTTTGTGGCATTTTTTTATGGAATAAAACCTCCACAGCTTCTAGATTATCTAATAATACAGCGTAATGTAGAACTGTCCATCCGCTCTTTGTTCGAGAATTTATATTCTCTGATCGAATTTTTGATTCCAAATATTTTAAATCGTTCTGTCGTACAGCTTCATGAAGCTCTGTCTGGTTTAAATCCTTCGCAAGAATGCAACTAGTTAGTTCGTGCTTGGTTGAAATAGCCACACTTGGGATTTGTATTTCAAACCATCCTCTTTTATTTAGCTGTGCTCGATTTTCCACCAATAAGCATACAATATCACAGCTACCTGCCTTGGCCGCTATATATAAAGGTGTTTCCCAAAATTCGGAAAAGCAGTTAACATCTGCACCAGACAAAATTAATTCTTTTACAATTTCTAAACTACCACCAAGAACAGCCAGCGGAAAGAACGGTTTTACGGAGGGTATAAATATACAATCTTTACCCAGAATGGAACTACGATCTATAGCTGACATTTTACTCCATGCATATTTAAAAAGCTCATAGCAACCGAATGCCAGAATCCAATACATAAGTGTACTTCTGAAGGGAATAGCATGTATAACTCGACTAATGGCATCTTTTTTATCTTGTAAGTTTTTATTAGACATCGCCGTTAAAATGTTTTTAAAGATTGATCGATCTCTGTGTTTTCTCCGTTCAGAACTTACAGTTTTAAAAAATGTATTTTTCAATTTCAGTTTGTTATATTTGTTTTCAAGATGAATTCCAAATATACGAACAAAGTTACTATTTTCAAAAAGATGACTCATCAACATACTGGAAAATCTTCCATTGTTTAATTCAGTCCACACTCTAGTATATAAAGGCGTTAAACGATCGACATCCAATTCATTTGCCAGAATTATAACAGTATTTTCATCATCGTTTCCTTTGTCGTTTTCATTGGAATGAACCTTGACTCGATCCCTTATAAACAAGATATCACATTCAAAAATCATTACTTTGGGATGAAACGTATAGAAATGATAACTGATAGTCTCTTCAAGAGTATCGTGAATAAACCGGAAATTGTAACTGTCCTTGTTAAAATAAGATCCTACAGCAGAAATAGCGCTATCCTCAAGTTCTTTTTTATGCATATTTCTTTGAAGTCCGCAAGTTTGCATTATTTTGTAAATTTTTGCATCATATTCGTCTGAGTCAATATCAAATATTTTTTTACTAAACGAACCATTGTTTAACATACAAATCACTAAAATGCAGTATAGCTTCTTATTTTCATGACTTATCATATCAAGTTCTTTCCTTAACAGTGATACAGGTTGCTTAAAGAATGCAATTCTTCTTTTGAATCTTTCTTTATCATCTGAAACTAATTTGCAAAGGAGAGGAAATGCATAAATCGTTTCACACATAATCTCAACCTCCTCTCTTTTTATTTCCTTCTCTAAGTTATTTCTCTGAAGATTTTTCATCAGTATTCTCATCTTTTCCTTCTTTGACAGAGCAAAAGACTCTAAATTTATGACTTCTTTGTTTAAAATTGTCGATGCATTTTTAAATCTATTATTGAGTACTATTTGTGATCTCATTGTACACAATATTTTGCTTGAACCTGTTTTAAAGCAACTTAGTAGCTTTTCGTTTATTCTTACCCATTTGTTTAACAGGGTCGGATTTAAATCATATCTACCAAGGACATCATCCATTAGAAACACTTGTTTTTCATGTGTTTTGAATTTGATTATATCCTTTGGAGACTCTATTGGAACAATTCCAAAGCCTTCCACTTTAAACTTTAATGCGATATGCCGAATGTTAGCTGTCTTTCCTATTCCCGAACTTGATGTGACCATAATACAGCTACATTCCTTTACTTTGTCATAAACAAGTTTTGTTCCTCTTGTCTCATAAAAACTTTCGTCATCTTTTAGCCATGTATTAACCAAAGCTGCATTCGCATCTGTAAACATTAATACATCTGATCACTATAACTGTTATAACTGTTATTGGTGTATTGAGCAAACACTCCAAAATAAGAACATTTTTCATCTTATCTAGGGTAATAAATCCTATAACACAAATTAGTAAATGCCATAAAGTAAAAGCTTTAAAAACTAGAATGGCTATACTTAAATATAAAATATACGTAAAACAGTCAAAAAAGTTGAGACACGGCTGAGGGTACAGGGCAAAATATCAGCCATAGAAATTACTAATAATACTGAATAATATTGACTTAAATTGACCTAAACACAAAGTTATAAAATGATCGAACCAGGATGAGGGGTTGTGGTCATATAATCTTTATGGACATGATCTGCACAAACGTTAATGCATCTGCATACCAAAAAGCATTGCTGTACCACGAGTGGTATATCTTAAACTAGCAAAATCACAACCTTTAACGTGTTAAAAGATATATCAGTGCAATATATCTGAATAAAAAAATGAAATGTGATTGCTGATTAAATAAGATGTATAAAAACTAAAGAGAGTTCTCATCATGATTTAGAACAGCTATTGAAATTCAACTTACTCCCTCCTCGGAATAATTAATCATATCAGAGAGATACAAAAAAAGAATGTTATAAAGAACTGGAAATAGGTCTTCAAATTAGTCTTGATTCACATTGAACAACAAGCTATAACGTGCATCACATTGATCAGTGTAAAACAACTGAAACAGGAAAACCAAACTCTATATTTACATGATTCAAACGAGAAACGAGTAACACGTATAAACCACATCTACAAACGGCAACAAACAGGTGCCTAACTTAGAACAGGTGCAAACAATACAGTGGGATTTATGTTTTAACAGGCGCCAACATATGCATAGATTTCTGAACTTGATTCAATATTTTGTAATAAATTCATCATATTTGTTTATGTATTCTATAAATCCGTCCGTTAGTCTTCTAGTTTAATTGTTTAATTGTTTTACATGCATTATGTCACAGCCTTTTATGCTTTATATTACTGAATAAACGAAATAGATTTCTCTCATAGTTGAAGGATTATGGTGACTAGAATTGATTATCCCTATCTTTAGAAGGTTTTTTGGTGGTTATTTTACTCATTATCCTTCTATCAAAATATTTAAAAAAAAAACCAGATCTATAATATGTATAACAGAACAACATTCCAAGGTCCCCCTCGTTAAATACATTTGTCTTTCGATAGGCAATAACTAACAAAACAAACTTTTATTTTAACATGTTTAATACATATATTAATGTAGTTCAAATGTCACGCCCCGCATTATTGTCGACCTACTTTGCAGAAACTTCATTTATTTATTATCAAATTGTCCTTGTGCTGAAGTTGTATGAAATATTTGCCAATTGACTTAAATCAAAAACAACACAATCGACCATTCTTATAAATTGGTTCGATCATAATTGTTTATAAACATATGTGGCACGGACGGACTGACTCACATCTAAAAATAAGAAGATGTGACATGTTTACAATGAAAGAACTTTTCACAAGATACCTAACGGCAAAGACATTTTTAACTATAGGTCATTGTACAGGCTTCATCGATGAGCAAAGCCCATACCACATAGTCAGCGATAAAAGTCCACGGAATGACAAATTTAAAGCAATCCTACAAAACAACTGCCTAACTTATGTACAAAATAATGAAACAAAATCAAGAGCAACAAACAACAAAAACACAGAATTTCAAGTAGGATTTAAACTTATTTGGAGGCACCAACCCTCTCCTAACCTTTAACAACGGTATATCAGTACAACATAAAAAAAACTCTAATATATAAAAAAGAAGTGATATGTCTGCAAATCAAAAAACTCTCCCTAAGAGACATGTCAAAAAACTCTCCACAAGTGACCAAACGACACAGAAATTAACAACTATCGGTATAAAAAAACAGACAGTTTTAAAAATGTTGTTAGAATAGATAGAATCAAACCTGCAATGTATTTCGGAATATTTCCTTCCCTGTAATGAGAGAAATCATTTTCTATCTGTATTTTCTCCATTTCACATTCCATGTATTCATTTTTTATCTGATTAATTTCTTCTTTATGTTCCTTTTCACAATCCATATATTCTTTTTTTAACTGCATTAGTTCTGCGTTTGCTAATGTTTTTGCTTGTTCCCCTCCAAGGTCGTAGTTCACGATGTCATTGATCTCCTGTGGTATTTGACCTCCATTTAAGACTGTCAATGCCTATAATGAGAATAATGTACAATGAAGTTAGCAGCTGATTCGTTATTCGATATTCAATATCCAATCAGCTGCTAGCTGTCGGTTTGATATTCATATTTAAATCATATAAACATATAATATTTTATAAACATTAAAAGCATGATTTTCATAGTTGAAAGAAGTGTAAAGATACGTAGAAATGTTTATGACCCCTTCAAGTTCTCGTAAACTGTTGTTGTTCTCGAAGATAAACCCTTATCAATGCTTATGTAAGTTCCATATTTTTCTTTACGTAATACAGATTGTTATTCATGAAACGACATCAAAACTGTAATTCTATATCTCATATTTCTGAAAAAAAAACCAAAAAAAAACCAAGCAGGTGTCCAAAGGATACGGATGCCCCGCTATCATTTTCCATGTTCAATGTTACGTGAAATTGGGTATTACAATTAGAAAGATCATATTATAAGGAACATGTGTACTGAGTTGCAAGTTGATTGGACTTCAAATTCATTTAACACTACCTTGACCAAAAACTTTAACCTCAAACTCTCACTTTCATTTTCTATGTTCATTGGACTGTAAAATTGGGGTCAAACGTCTAATTTGGCTATACATTAGAAATATGTTATCTTATCAAGGAAACAAATATACATATCTAACATTTTTGGGTTGATGTTAAGACGAGTTGTATATATATAAAAAAATAAGGGTACTTTTTATATGGCCTTCCAAATACCGTTTCGATCCCTTACATCACTGAAGATACATTCATTGTCAAAATCCGGATCTGGTGTACTAAAAAAATATTGACACCGTATGTTTGTGTCATAACATCGTGGCCACAAGTTAATTTTTATGCCCCGCCTACGATAGTAGAGGGGCATAATGTTTTCTGGTCTTTGCGTCCGTCCGTCCGTCCGTCCGTTCGTTCGTTCGTTCGTTCGTTCAGGTTAAAGTTTTTGGTCAAGGTAGTTTTTGATTTAGTTGAAGTCCAATCAACTTTAAACTTTGTACACATGATCTTTAGGTTATGATCTTTCTAATTTGATTGCCAGATTAGACTTTTGACCCCAATTTCACGGTCCACTGAACATAGAAAATAATAATGGAAGTGGGGCATCCGTGTACTATGGACACATTCTTGTTTTTTTCTGTTTATTATTAAATTTATATTAAGATCCATTTTGTTACATCTTGTGATAAATTTTATTTGGCAATCGCCAATGGTAGTCAGCAGGGTTAAAGAACATCAGTTGTTCGACCTTTTAGTCAAATGCGTTTTGTTTAAATATACTTTTTCACTTTTTTGGTCTTTTGGAAAATGTTGTTTGTGCTGTTATTAGACCCTTCTACAACGAAATTTGTTTTACATGCACACGTATAAAAAATGCGGTTTTTATCCAACGCAATCATAGGTTTGAAAGTAGTTTTCAATTTAGACTTGTTTATATATATATATATTGGTGTTGTTATGTACACTTCTTAGGCGTTGATATAATTTATTTTATTGTGTACATGTATCGGTACTTGTAACGATCCAGCGCCCTCGTGAAAAAATCGTTGACTATTATTCAGACGTTTTATATATATATATATATATATATATCACTGAGACGAAATCTAGATCTGGTGTACAAAAAATATTGACACCTTGTGTTTGTGGCATAACATCTTGTTCGTAAGTTCATTGTTTTCTGTTTAGTTTAAAATTGATATTAAGATCCATTTTGTTACATCTCGTGATCAATTTTATTTGGCAATCGCCAATGGCAGTTAGCAGGGTTAAAGAACATCAGTTGTTCGACCTGTTAGTCAAATGCGTTTTGTTTAAATATACTTTTTCACTTTTTTGGTCTTTTGGAAAATGTTGTTTGTGCAGTATTTAGACCCTTCTACAACGAAATTTGTTTTACATGCACACGTATAAAAATTGCGGTTTTTATCCAACGCAATCATAGGTTTGAACGTAGTTTTCAATTTAGACTTGTTTATTTTGTATCGTTTGGGCTTGTATCATATTTTCCCTCCGGTTTATATAATCCGTTCATCCTATATTGACTCTTGAAATTCAAGAGTCAATCTTAAATTGAGGGTACATTATATGGCCTTCCAAATACCGTTTCGATCCCTAACATCACTGAAGAGACATATATTGTCGAAATCTAGATCTGGTGTACAAAAAATATTGACACCTTGTGTTTGTGGCATAATATCTTGTTCACAAATTCATTGTTTTCTGTTTAGTTTAAAATTTATATTAAGATCCATTTTGTTACATCTGATGATCAATTTTATTTGGCAATCGCCAATGGCAGTTAGCAGGGTTAAAGAACATCAGTTGTTCGACCTGTTAGTCAAATGCGTTTTGTTTAAATATACTTTTTCACTTTTTTGGTCTTTTGGAAAATGTTGTTTGTGCAGTATTTAGACCCTTCTACAACGAAATTTGTTTTACATGCACACGTATAAAAATTGCGGTTTTTATCCAACGCAATCATAGGTTTGAACGCAGTTTTCAATTTAGACTTGTTTATATTTTATCGTTTGGACTTGTATCATATTTTCCCTCCGGTTTATATGATCCGTTCATCCTATATTGACTCTTGAAATTCAAGAGTCAATCTTAAATTGAGGGTAAATTATATGGCCTTCCAAATACCGTTTCGATCCCTAACATCACTGAAGAGACATATATTGTCGAAATCTAGATCTGGTGTAAAAAAATATTGACACCTTGTGTTTGTGGCATAACATCTTGTTCACAAGTTCATTGTTTTCTGTTTAGTTTAAAATTTCTATTAAGATCCATTTGGTTACATCTCGTGATCAATTTTATTTGGCAATCGCCAATGGCAGCTAGCAGGGTTAAAGAACATCAGTTGTTCTTCCTGTTAGTCAAATGCGTTTTGTTTAAATATACTTTTTCACTTTTTTGGTGTTTTGGAAAATGTTGTTTGTGCAGTATTTAGACCCTTCTACAACGAAATTTGTTTTACATGCACACGTATAAAAATTGCGGTTTTTATCCAACGCATTCATAGGTTTGAACGTAGTTTTCAAATTAGACTTGTTTCTATTTTATCGTTTGGGCTTGTATCATATTTTCCTTCCAGTTTATATGATCCGTTCATCCTATATTGACTCTTGAAATTCAAGAGTCAAATCTTAAATTGAAGGGTAATTATATGACCTTCCAAAAACCGTTTCGATCCCTAACATCACTGAAGAGACATATATTGTCGAAATCTAGATCTGGTGTACAAAAAATATTGACACCTTGTGTTTGTGGCATAATATCTTGTTCACAAGTTCATTGTTTTCTGTTTAGGTTAAAATTCATATTAGGATCCATTTTTTTACATCTCGTGATCAATTTTATTTGGCAATCGCCAATGGCAGTTAGCAGAGTTAAATAACATCAGTTGTTCGACCTGTTAGTCAAATTAGTTTTGTTTAAATATACTTTTTCACTTTTATGGTCTTTTGGAAAATGTTGTTTGTGCAGTATTTAGACCCTTCTACAAAGAAATTTGTTTTACATGCACACGTATAAAAATTGCGGTTTTTATCCAACGCAATCATAGGTTTGAACGCAGTTTTCAATTTAGACTTGTTTATATTTTATCGTTTGGGCTTGTATCATATTTTCCCTCCGGTTTATATGATTCATTCATCCTATATTGACTCTTGAAATTCAAGAGCCAATTTTAAATTGAGGGTAAATTACATGGCCTTCCAAATACCGTTTCGATCCCTTACATCACTGAAGAGACATATATTGTCGAAATCCAGATCTGGTGTACGAAAATTATTGACACCTTGTGTTTGTGGCATAACATCTTGTTCACAAGTTCATTGTTTTCTGTTTAGTTTAAAATTTATATTAAGATCCATTTTGTTACATCTCGCGATCAATTTTTTTTGGCAATCGCCAATGGCAGTTAGCAGGGTTAGAGAACATCTGTTGTTCGACCTGTTAGTCAAATGCGTTTTGTTTAAATATACTTTTTCACTTTTTTGGTCTTTGGAAAATGTTGTTTGTGCAGTATTTAGACCCTTCTACAACGAAATTTGTTTTACATGCACACGTATAAAAATGGCGGTTTTTATCCAACGCAATCATAGGTTGGACTGCAGTTTTCAAATTAGACTTGTTTCTATTTTATCGTTTGGGCTTGACTCATATTTTCCCTCCGGTTTATATGATCCGTTCATCCTATATTGACTCTTGAAATTCAAGAGTCAATCTTAAATTGAGGGTAAATAATATGGCCTTCCAAATACCGTTTCGATCCCTAACATCACTGAAGAAACATATATTGTCGAAATCTAGATCTGGTGTACAAAAATTATTGACACCTTGTGTTTGTGGCATAACATCTTGTTCACAAGTTCATTGTTTTCTGTTTAGTTTAAAATTTATATTAAGATCCATTTTGTTACATCTGGTGATCAATTTTATTTGGCAATCGCCAATGGAAGTTAGCAGGGTTACAGAAAATCAGTTGTTCGACCTGTTAGTCAAATGCGTTTTGTTTAAATATACTTTTTCACCTTTTTGGTCTTTTGGAAAATGTTGTGTGTGCAGTATTTAAACCCTTCTACAACGAAATTTGTTTTACATGCACACGTATAAAAAAAAATGCGGTTTTTATCCAACGCAATCATAGGTTTGGACGAAATTTACAATTTAGACTTGTTTATATTTTATCGTTTGGGCTTGTATCATATTTTCCCTCCGGTTTATATGATCCGTTCTTCCTATATTGACTCTTGAAATTCAAGAGTCAATCTTGAATTGAGGGTAAATTACATGGCCTTCCAAATACCGTTTCGATCCCTAACATCACTGAAGAGACATATATTGTCGAAATCTAGATCTGGTGTAAAAAAAATATTGACACCTTGTGTTTGTGGCATAACATCTTGTTCACAAGTTCATTGTTTTCTGTTTAGTTTAAAATTTATATTAAGATCCATTTTGTTACATCTCGTGATCAATTTTATTTGGCAATCGCCAATGGCAGTTAGCAGGGTTAAAGAACATCAGTTGTTCGACCTGTTAGTCAAATGCGTTTTGTTTAAATATACTTTTTCACTTTTTGGTCTTTTGGAAAATGTTGTTTGTACAGTATTTAGACCCTTCTACAACGAAATTTGTTTTACATGCACACGTATAAAAATTGCGGTTTTTATCCAACGCAATCATAGGTTTGAACGTAGTTTTCAAATTAGACTTGTTTCTATTTCATCGTTTGGGCTTGTATCATATTTTCCCTCCGGTTTATATCATCCTATATTGACTCTTGAAATTCAAGAGTCAAATCTTAAATTCAGGGTAAATTTTATGGCCTTCCAAAAACCGTTTCGATCCCTAACATCACTGAAATTTGTTTTACATGCACACGTTTAAAAGTTTTTTTCAATTTAGACTTGTTTATATTTTATGGTTTGGGCTTGTATCATATTTTTCCTCCGGTGTATATGGGACAATACCCCTAATGCACCTTGAAATGAGTAACACAAAAGTCACGTGTAATCCAAAAATCTCCGTGTAGTGATATTTGACACATTTCTATGATAAACAAATGACTGAGCTGAACCATTAGTGTTAATTCTAAGAAAAGATCCAGGGTTATCTTAAGATAATTTCACCTTGTACACCACAGAAAATTGTGAAAATGATGGTAAGTAGTTTTTTATTTATAACTAGTTATCATAAATGATTTAAGATAAATATTATTGATACAGAACAGCAAAAAATCAATGAAATTTTTGCTTTTTAAATGCATTGCTGGCAAGGGGCTGAACATTTTTTTTAGGCACAATCATAACTTTGTTTACTCTCGAGAGATCCGAAAGGAATTGTTTATTCAATTGAAAGAGACAAGAAAAAACTTTCATGTAATATAAATAAAGTGTAAGTAAAAATGACACAATATAGTCTTTGTTATGTAATTATCACTCTGGTCTACAGAAATAGCTGATTATCAAGGGAGACAACACAAATCACACATCTGCTTTTATCCAATGATTTGACCCTGGTCAGTAGATATCATATGCAAATAAACAGAAAAAAATCATGTACATGTATTCAGAAAATCATGAATTACAAGTGTTAATGCACACGAGCAAAACACAAGATATTGTCATTTCTCAGTGAAAAAGGGGGAGGGTCAAACCTTCTTGAAAACAATATTGCTATTCAACTTCATGTATTAAGCTAGTTAGCTACTACTCATTGCTTCTAATATAAACAGTTTAAATGAAGGTGGCTAAGCCACAAGGGAGAAGCATTTTTCTTTCTTTGTGATAAAACTTTCAAGAATTAGATTTCTCTCTCTCAATAATACTTATGTACTTAAATTAAATGATAACACAGCCTGAATAATTTTTTGTCTTATTTCAGTTCCAGACATATCATTACTTTCAAACATGAGATGGCAAACTAAAGGTTTTAAAAAGTCCTGAATAACTGGTAAGCATTTTGATTTATTAGGTAAGCTCTAAATTATTTATTTATGGTATTTGTGCAAATGAAATTACAGTCGGTATGTTAGAAATATGCTCATATGAAAACTGTTGCTATGATCTTGATATTAAATGAAAAGGCTTGGTTACTGATCTTTTCGACTCAACATTTCGAGTTAAATCTTGCGGCAACTGATTCTCATGTAACACTACAAACTCTATTTAGCACTATTTTGATCTGTCGTTATTTAACGACACCATAATACGTGTGATGTCACAATGTTTCCTTTAATACCTCATGTGGATTTCTCACTGATAAAGGGTTTTCACTGAAATACATGTAAAGAGCCTTTTTTTCTCGAATAGAATTATGCGAATGGACAAGTTTTGAATATTTGCACTTCATTGCACTCTAATTACATGATAAGAATGACTTTCCCAGTAGTTTTGAGGGGTTTCCACAGTATTATATACCAGATGTCCACTAGTAAGAATAGTTATTTTGGTGTTTTTCTTTTTATGAAATCTACATTTTTGCATAATTTCTCTGTGAAAATGCACTTTAAGACACAAGAAAATGTTATGGAATGCTTTAATAGGGTCTGTGTATTGTAATTTAAGGTTATCATCAGAAGTTTTGTCCTTGTTTTGACTAGTAAATGTATACTAGAAGAAATTAATTATACATATACATTGTATTAAAAATAAATGAATATAGCGATAAAAGTGTCATTGCCATATAGTGCTGAAACGATTTTTTTTTCAGAAATGGACAAAAATACACAGATTTATTCAGAATGTCGTACAGATGAAGATCACCTAAAAATATTCAGAAAAATCAGAACTATGGATTTCAATATGGGACAATACCCCTAATGCGCCTTGAAATGAGGAACACAAAAGTCACGTGTAAACAAAAAATCTCTGTGTAGTGATATTTGACACATTTCTATGATAAACAAATGACTGAGCTGAACCATTAGTGTTAATTTAGAAAGTAAGGGAACACAGAATAAATGTGTTAAAACCATGGAGCTATTAAATGTGTTCAAAGTATTAAAATTTCAAAGAACTTATTGTGTTAAAAATGGGATTTTTTACCATGAGGAGCCACATCGCAAAGGGATACTCGGGGTTTGTTAATTACGGAAAAATGAATCACACTTCGTACCCGAAAATTTAACCACATATGTAAAAATGTCTCAGCTTCGAAACAAGCCATCATATATACACACGTTTACGATATCGGCTGAGCAACAGAAGAAAACCTTACCATTACGGCCTATGGAGAAACAATTGCGCATATTGCCCCATATGATCCGTTTATCCTATATTGACTCTTGAAATTCAAGAGTCAATCTTAAATTGAGGGTAAATTATATGGCCTTCCAAATACCGTTTCGATCCCTTTCATCACTGAAGAGACATATATTGTCGAAATCTAGATCTGGTGTACAAGAAATATTGACACCTTGTGTTTGTGGCATAACATCTTGTTCACAAGTTCATTGTTTTCTGTTTAGTTTAAAATTTATATTAAGATCCATTTTGTTACATCTGATGATCAATTTTATTTGGCAATCGCCAATGGCAGTTAGCAGGGTTAAAGAACATCAGTTGTTCGACCTGTTAGTCAAATGCGTTTTGTTTAAAAATACTTTTTCACTTTTTTGGTCTTTTGGAAAATGTTGTTTGTGCAGTATTTAGACCCTTCTACAACGAAATTTGTTTTACATGCACACGTATAAAAATTGCGGTTTTTATCCAACGCAATCATAGGTTTGAACGCAGTTTTCAATTTAGACTTCTTTATATTTTATCGTTTGGGCTCGTATCATATTTTCCCTCCGGTTTATATGATCCATTCATCCTATATTGACTCTTGAAATTCAAGAGCCAATTTTAAATTGAGGGTAAATTACATGGCCTTCCAAATACCGTTTCGATCCCTTACATCACTGAAGAGACATATATTGTCGAAATCTAGATCTGGTGTACGAAAATTATTGACACCTTGTGTTTGTGGCATAACATCTTGTTCACAAGTTCATTGCTTTCTGTTTAGTTTAAAATTAATATTAAGATCCATTTTGTTACATCTCGCGATCAATTTTTTTTTGGCAATCGCCAATGGCAGTTAGCAGGGTTAGAGAACATCAGTTGTTCGACCTGTTAGTCAAATGCGTTTTGTTTAAATATACTTTTTCACTTTTTTGGTCTTTTGGAAAATGTTGTTTGTGCAGTATTTAGACCCTTCTACAACGAAATTTGTTTTACATGCACACGTATAAAAATTGCGGTTTTTACCCAACGCTATCATAGGTTTGAACGTAGTTTTCAAATTAGACTTGTTTCTATTTCATCGTTTGGGCTTGTATCATATTTTCCCTCCGGTTTATATCATCCTATATTGACTCTTGAAATTCAAGAGTCAAATCTTAAATTCAGGGTAAATTTTATGGCCTTCCAAATACCGTTTCGATCCCTAACATCACTGAAATTTGTTTTACATGCACACGTTTAAAAGTGTTTTTTCAATTGAGACTTATTTATATTTTATGGTTTGGGCTTGTATCATATTTTTCCTCCGGTGTATATGGGACAATACCCCTAATGCACCTTGAAATGTGTAACACAAAAGTCACGTGTAATCCAAAAATCTCCGTGTAGTGATATTTGACACATTTCTATGATAAACAAATGACTGAGCTGAACCATTAGTGTTAATTCTAAGAAAAGATCCAGGGATATCTTAAGATAATTTCACCTTGTACACCACAGAAAATTGTGAAAATGATGGTAAGTAGTTTTTTATTTATAACTAGTTATCATAAATGATTTAAGATAAATATTATTGATACAGAACAGCAAAAAATCAATGAAATTTTTGCTTTTTAAATGCATTGCTGGCAAGGGGCTGAACACTTTTTTTAGGCACAATCATAACTTTGTTTACTCCCGAGAGATCCGAAAGGAATTGTTTATTCAATTGAAAGAGACAAGAAAAAACTTTCATGTAATACAAATAAAGTGTAAGTAAAAATGACACAATATAGTCTTTGTTATGTAATTATCACTCTGGTCTACAGAAATAGCTGATTATCAAGGGAGACAACACAAATCACACATCTGCTTTTATCCAATGATTTGACCCTGGTCAGTAGATATCATATGCAAATAAACAGAAAAAAATCATGTACATGTATTCAGAAAATCATGAATTACAATTGTTAATGCACACGAGCAAAACACAAGATATTGTCATTTCTCAGTGAAAAAGGGGGAGGGTCAAACCTTCTTGAAAACAATATTGCTATTCAACTTCATGTATTAAGCTAGTTAGCTACTACTCATTGCTTCTAATATAAACAGTTTAAATGAAGGTGGCTAAGCCACAAGGGAGAAGCATTTTTCTTTCTTTGTGATAAAACTTTCAAGAATTAGATTTCTCTCTCTCAATAATACTTATGTACTTAAATTAAATGATAACACAGCCTGAATAATTTTTTGTCTTATTTCAGTTCCAGACATATCATTACTTTCAAACATGAGATGGCAAACTAAAGGTTTTAAAAAGTCCTGAATAACTGGTAAGCATTTTGATTTATTAGGTAAGCTCTAAATTATTTATTTATGGTATTTGTGCAAATGAAATTACAGTCGGTATGTTAGAAATATGCTCATATGAAAACTGTTGCTATGATCTTGATATTAAATGAAAAGGCTTGGTTACTGATCTTTTCGACTCAACATTTCGAGTTAAATCTTGCGGCAACTGATTCTCATGTAACACTACAAACTCTATTTAGCACTATTTTGATCTGTCGTTATTTAACGACACCATAATACGTGTGATGTCACAATGTTTCCTTTAATACCTCATGTGGATTTCTCACTGATAAAGGGTTTTCACTGAAATACATGTAAAGAGCCTTTTTTTCTCGAATAGAATTATGCGAATGGACAAGTTTTGAATATTTGCACTTCATTGCACTCTAATTACATGATAAGAATGACTTTCCCAGTAGTTTTGAGGGGTTTCCACAGTATTATATACCAGATGTCCACTAGTAAGAATAGTTATTTTGGTGTTTTTCTTTTTATGAAATCTACATTTTTGCATAATTTCTCTGTGAAAATGCACTTTAAGACACAAGAAAATGTTATGGAATGCTTTAATAGGGTCTGTGTATTGTAATTTAAGGTTATCATCAGAAGTTTTGTCCTTGTTTTGACTAGTAAATGTATACTAGAAGAAATTAATTATACATATACATTGTATTAAAAATAAATGAATATAGCGATAAAAGTGTCATTGCCATATAGTGCTGAAACGACTTTTTTTTTTTTCAGAAATGGACAAAAATACACAGATTTATTCAGAATGTCGTACAGATGAAGATCACCTAAAAATATTTAGAAAAATCAGAACTATGGATTTCAATATGGGACAATACCCCTAATGCGCCTTGAAATGAGGAACACAAAAGTCACGTGTAAACAAAAAATCTCTGTGTAGTGATATTTGACACATTTCTATGATAAACAAATGACTGAGCTGAACCATTAGTGTTAATTTAGAAAGTAAGGGAACACAGAATAAATGTGTTAAAACCATGGAGCTATTAAATGTGTTCAAAGTATTAAAATTTCAAAGAACTTATTGTGTTAAAAATGGGATTTTTTACCATGAGGAGCCACATCGCAAAGGGATACTCGGGGTTTGTTAATTACGGAAAAATGAATCACACTTCGTACCCGAAAATTTAACCACATATGTAAAAATGTCTCAGCTTCGAAACAAGCCATCATATATACACACGTTTACGATATCGGCTGAGCAACAGAAGAAAACCTTACCATTACGGCCTATGGAGAAACAATTGCGCATATTGCCCCATATGATCCGTTTATCCTATATTGACTCTTGAAATTCAAGAGTCAATCTTAAATTGAGGGTAAATTATATGGCCTTCCAAATACCGTTTCGATCCCTTACATCACTGAAGAGACATATATTGTCGAAATCTAGATCTGGTGTACAAAAAATATTGACACCTTGTGTTTGTGGCATAACATCTTGTTCACAAGTTCATTGTTTTCTGTTTAGTTTAAAATTTATATTAAGATCCATTTTGTTACATCTGATGATCAATTTTATTTGGCAATCGCCAATGGCAGTTAGCAGGGTTAAAGAACATCAGTTGTTCGACCTGTTAGTCAAATGCGTTTTGTTTAAATATACTTTTTTCACTTTTTTGGTCTTTTGGAAAATGTTGTTTGTGCAGTATTTAGACCCTTCTACAACGAAATTTGTTTTACATGCACACGTATACAAATTGCGGTTTTTATCCAACGCAATCATAGGTTTGAACGCAGTTTTCGATTTAGACTTGTTTATATTTTATCGTTTGGGCTCGTATCATATTTTCCCTCCGGTTTATATGATCCATTCATCCTATATTGACTCTTGAAATTCAAGAGCCAATTTTAAATTTAGGGTAAATTACATGGCCTTCCAAATACCGTTTCGATCCCTTACATCACTGAAGAGACATATATTGTCGAAATCTAGATCTGGTGTACGAAAATTATTGACACCTTGTGTTTGTGGCATAATATCTTGTCCACAAGTTCATTGCTTTCTGTTTAGTTTAAAATTAATATTAAGATCCATTTTGTTACATCTCGCGATCAATTTTTTTTTGGCAATCGCCAATGGCAGTTAGCAGGGTTAGAGAACATCAGTTGTTCGACCTGTTAGTCAAATGCGTTTTGTTTAAATATACTTTTTCACTTTTTTGGTCTTTTGGAAAATGTTGTTTGTGCAGTATTTAGACCCTTCTACAACGAAATTTGTTTTACATGCACACGTATAAAAATGACGGTTTTTATCCAACGCAATCATAAGGTTGGAACGCAGTTTTCAATTTAGACTTGTTTATATTTTATCGTTTGGACTTGTATCATATTTTCCCTCCGGTTTATATGAACCGTTCATCCTATATTGACTCTTGAAATTCAAGAGTCAATCTTAAATTAAGGGTAAATTATATGGCCTTCCAAATACCGTTTCGATCCCTAACATCACTGAAGAGACATATATTGTCGAAATCTATATCTGGTGTGCAAAAATTATTGACACCTTGTGTTTGTGGCATAACATCTTGTTCACAAGTTCATTGTTTTCTGTTTAGTTTAAAATTTATATTACGATCCATTTTGTTACATCTCGTGATCAATTTTATTTGGCAATCGCCAATGGAAGTTAGCAGGGTTACAGAAAATCAGTTGTTCGACCTGTTAGTCAAATGCGTTTTGTTTAAATATACTTTTTCACTTTTTTGGTCTTTTGGAAAATGTTGTTTGTGCAGTATTTAGACCCTTCTACAACGAAATTTGTTTTACATGCACACGTATAAAAAAATGCGGTTTTTATCCAACGCAATCATAGGTTTGAACGAAATTTACAATTAAGACTTGTTTATATTTTATAGTTTGGGCTTGTATCATATTTTCCCTCCGGTTTATATGATCCGTTCATCCTATATTGACTGTTGAAATTCAAGAGTCAATCTTAAATTGAGGGTAAATTATATGGCCTTCCAAATACCGTTTCGATCCCTAACATCACTGAAGAGACATATATTGTCGAAATCTAGATCTGGTGTACAAAAAATATTGACACCTTGTGTTTGTGGCATAACATCTTGTTCACAAGTTCATTGTTTTCTGTTTAGTTTAAAATTTATATTAAGATCCATTTGGTTACATCTCGTGATCAATTTTATTTGGCAATCGCCAATGGCAGTTAGCAGGGTTAAAGAACATCAGTTGTTCGACCTGTTAGTCAAATGCGTTTTGTTTAAATATACTTTTTTCACTTTTTTGGTCTTTTGGAAAATGTTGTTTGTGCAGTATTTAGACCCTTCTACAACGAAATTTGTTTTACATGCACACGTATACAAATTGCGGTTTTTATCCAACGCAATCATAGGTTTGAACGCAGTTTTCGATTTAGACTTGTTTATATTTTATCGTTTGGGCTCGTATCATATTTTCCCTCCGGTTTATATGATCCATTCATCCTATATTGACTCTTGAAATTCAAGAGCCAATTTTAAATTTAGGGTAAATTACATGGCCTTCCAAATACCGTTTCGATCCCTTACATCACTGAAGAGACATATATTGTCGATATCTAGATCTGGTGTACGAAAATTATTGACACCTTGTGTTTGTGGCATAATATCTTGTTCACAAGTTCATTGCTTTCTGTTTAGTTTAAAATTAATATTAAGATCCATTTTGGTACATCTCGCGATCAATTTTTTTTTGGCAATCGCCAATGGCAGTTAGCAGGGTTAGAGAACATCAGTTGTTCGACCTGTTAGTCAAATGCGTTTTGTTTAAATATACTTTTTCACTTTTTCGGTCTTTTGGAAAATGTTGTTTGTGCAGTATTTAGACCCTTCTACAACGAAATTTGTTTTACATGCACACGTATAAAAATGACGGTTTTTATCCAACGCAATCATGAGGTTGGAACGCAGTTTTCAATTTAGACTTGTTTATATTTTATCGTTTGGACATGTATCATATTTTCCCTCCGGTTTATATGATCCGTTCATCCTATATTGACTCTTGAAATTCAAGAGTCAATCTTAAATTAAGGGTAAATTATATGGCCTTCCAAATACCGTTTCGATCCCTAACATCACTGAAGAGACATATATTGTCGAAATCTATATCTGGTGTGCAAAAATTATTGACACCTTGTGTTTGTGGCATAACATCTTGTTCACAAGTTCATTGTTTTCTGTTTAGTTTAAAATTTATATTACGATCCATTTTGTTACATCTCGTGATCAATTTTATTTGGCAATCGCCAATGGAAGTTAGCAGGGTTACAGAAAATCAGTTGTTCGACCTGTTAGTCAAATGCGTTTTGTTTAAATATACTTTTTCACTTTTTTGGTCTTTTGGAAAATGTTGTTTGTGCAGTATTTAGACCCTTCTACAACGAAATTTGTTTTACATGCACACGTATAAAAAAATGCGGTTTTTATCCAACGCAATCATAGGTTTGAACGAAATTTACAATTAAGACTTGTTTATATTTTATAGTTTGGGCTTGTATCATATTTTCCCTCCGGTTTATATGATCCGTTCATCCTATATTGACTCTTGAAATTCAAGAGTCAATCTTAAATTGAGGGTAAATTATATGGCCTTCCAAATACCGTTTCGATCCCTAACATCACTGAAGAGACATATATTGTCGAAATCTAGATCTGGTGTAAAAAAATATTGACACCTTGTGTTTGTGGCATAACATCTTGTTCACAAGTTCATTGTTTTCTGTTTAGTTTAAAATTTATATTAAGATCCATTTGGTTACATCTCGTGATCAATTTTATTTGGCAATCGCCAATGGCAGTTAGCAGGGTTAAAGAACATCAGTTGTTCTACCTGTTAGTCAAATGCGTTTCGTTTAAATATACTTTTTCACTTTTTTGGTCTTTTGGAAAATGTTGTTTGTGCAGTATTTAGACCCTTCTACAACGAAATTTGTTTTACATGCACACGTATAAAAAATGCGGTTTTTATCCAACGCAATCATAGGTTTGAACGTAGTTTTCAATTTAGACTTGTTTATTTTTTATCGTTTGGGCTTGTATCATATTTTCCCTCCGGTTTATATGATCCGTTCATCCTATATTGACTCTTGAAATTCAAGAGTCAATCTTAAATTGAGGGTAAATTATATGGCCTTCCAAATACCGTTTCGATCCCTAACATCACTGAAGAGACATATATTGTCGAAATCTAGATCTGGTGTAAAAAAATATTGACACCTTGTGTTTGTGGCATAACATCTTGTTCACAAGTTCATTGTTTTCTGTTTAGTTTAAAATTTATATTAAGATCCATTTGGTTACATCTCGTGATCAATTTTATTTGGCAATCGCCAATGGCAGCTAGCAGGGTTAAAGAACATCAGTTGTTCGACCTGTTAGTCAAATGCGTTTTGTTTAAATATACTTTTTCACTTTTTTGGTCTTTTGGAAAATAATGTTTGTGCAGTATTTAGACCCTTCTACAACGAAATTTGTTTTACATGCACACGTAAAAAAATTGCGGTTTTTATCCAACGCATTCATAGGTTTGAACGTAGTTTACAAATTAGACTTGTTTCTATTTTATCGTTTGGGCTTGTATCATATTTTCCCTCCAGTTTATATGATCCGTTCATCCTATATTGACTCTTGAAATTCAAGAGTCAAATCTTAAATTGAGGGTAATTATATGGCCTTCCAAAAACTGTTTCGATCCCTAACATCACTGAAGAGACATATATTGTCGAAATCTAGATCTGGTGTACAAAAAATATTGACACCTTGTGTTTGTGGCATAACATCTTGTTCACAAGTTCATTGTTTTCTGTTTAGTTTAAAATTAATATTAAGATCCATTTTGTTACATCTCGCGATCATTTTTGTTTGGCAATCGCCAATGGCAGTTAGCAGGGTTAAAGAACATCAGTTGTTCGACCTGTTAGTCAAATGCGTTTTGTTTAAATATACTTTTTCACTTTTTTGGTCTTTTGGAAAATGTTGTTTGTGCAGTATTTAGACCCTTTACAACGAAATTTGTTTTACATGCACACGTATAAAAATTGCGGTTTTTATCCAACGCAATCATAGGTTTGAACGCAGTTTTCAATTTAGACTTGTTTATATTTTATCGTTTGGGCTCGTATCATATTTTCCCTCCGGTTTATATGATCCATTCATCCTATATTGACTCTTGAAATTCAAGAGCCAATTTTAAATTGAGGGTAAATTACATGGCCTTCCAAATACCGTTTCGATCCCTTACATCACTGAAGAGACATATATTGTCGAAATCTAGATCTGGTGTACGAAAATTATTGACACCTTGTGTTTGTGGCATAACATCTTGTTCACAAGTTCATTGCTTTCTGTTTAGTTTAAAATTAATATTAAGATCCATTTTGTTACATCTCGCGATCATTTTTGTTTGGCAATCGCCAATGGCAGTTAGCAGGGTTAGAGAACATCCGTTGTTCGACCTGTTAGTCAAATGCGTTTTGTTTAAATATACGTTTTCACTTTTTTGGTCTTTTGGAAAAATGTTGTTTGTGCAGTATTTAAACCCTTCTACAACGAAATTTGTTTTACATGCACACGTATAAAAATATGCGGTTTTTATCCAACGCAATCATAGGTTTGGACGAAATTTACAATTTAGACTTGTTAATATTTTATCGTTTGGGCTTGTATCATATTTTCCCTCCGGTTTATATGATCCGTTCATCCTATATTGACTCTTGAAATTCAAGAGTCAATCTTGAATTGAGGGTAAATTATATGGCCTTCCAAATACCGTTTCGATCCCTAACATCACTGAAGAGACATATATTGTCGAAATCTAGATCTGGTGTACAAAAAATATTGACACCTTGTGTTTGTGGCATAACATCTTGTTCACAAGTTCATTGTTTTCTGTTTAGTTTAAAATTTATATTAAGATCCATTTTGTTACATCTCGTGATCAATTTTATTTGGCAATCGCCAATGGCAGTTAGCAGGGTTAAAGAACATCAGTTGTTCGACCTGTTAGTCAAATGCGTTTTGTTAAAATATACTTTTTCACTTTTTTGGTCTTTTGGACTTATATATATATATATTTATATACAACTCGTCTAAACATCAACCAAACAATGTTAGATCTGTAAATTTGCTTTCGCTAGTTTTTGGTTCTTCCCTCGCCGGGATTCGAACCCATGCTACTGTGATATCGTGACACCAAATCGCCTGCACTGCAGCCGTCCCGATAGACCACACGACCACCTGGGCTCTACAAAAATAGAGCTTTCGCTGGCCGTATGTTACCTTTCCTCGTCAGTTTTAATCTAGCGGCGTACTACAGTACATGATATATAAGGCATGAAGATGTTATTGTTACAGATCAGCTAAATTATCTATAGTAAAGGATCCTACAAATTAATGTAAGATACAGTCACAGAAAAAAATTATATCCATAAGTACGTCTGAGTCAGTGACAACTCTACACCAGATGTATCCATCGGATCGCCATCAATGATGGTGATACATGGCTGTGTACATAATGTATATACAACTCGTCTAAACATCAACCCAACAATGTTAGATCTGTAAATTTGCTTTAATATATACAAGTCTAAATTGAAAACTACGTTCAAACCTATGATTGCATTGGATAAAAACCGCAATTTTTATACGTGTGCATGTGAAACAAATTTCGTTGTAGAAGGGTCTAAATACTGCACAAACAACATTTTCCAAAAGACCAAAAAAAGTGAAAAAGTATATTTAAACAAAACGCATTTGACTAACAGGTCGAACAACTGATGTCCTTTAACCGTGCTGACTGCCATTGGCGATTGCCAAATAAAATTGATCACAAGATGTAACAAAATGGATCTTAATAGAAATTTAATACTAAGCACTAAACAATTTATATATATATATATATATATAGTGAAAACCTACCTTAGACCGCTTAAATGACGATGAGACCACGTTTTTTTTTTCAAAGAAGAATTTACATTAGGAGTCAAACTAATTCGAATTAGTTAATGCGAATCGAATTCGAATTCCATGTACGTGTGAACTCAGCATAATCATGCAAACGGACTTTCTTCTTTTGTACATTAATTGCAGCACACAAATTAGGCCGTTACTTTTCTCGTTTAAATTGTTTTACATTCAGTTGTCATTTAGTGACCTTTCATAGCTGACTATGCTATATGAGGTTTGCTTATTGCTGAAAACCGTACGGTGACATATAGTTATTAATTTCTGTGTCATGTTTGTCTCTTAATGTTTAGAGTTGTCTCATTGGCAATTATACCACATCTTCTGCTGTATGTGGTCAAAAAACAAAAGCAGAATCTTCAATTTGCTAAAAAAATGCTTTTGTCCAAACAATTAAACTATAACTTTGATTTTTTTGATTTGGTAAAAACGATTGGATTAATTGCGACTAAATTCCTTCTCTCATAGCGTAATTTCATTGGTCAATAACTATATTTTCACCATATACCGCGTTTATAAAATATAGCACGTCCATTCTTCTGTCTGTCCTTCCTGTCTTTCTGTTTAATTGTACAATTCTTGCCAACTTTCTATAAAACTGATAACGTATGGACACATAATACATGTTTTTAGAATAACACGAGGGTTGTTCAAGAAGTCATGCTAAGTATATCTTGACTCATTCAGTATTCTTGCTCAGTAGGAAGTTCGTATATCACAACATGTTTTATATGATCCCCAAATTGAAGCTCAATAAAAATTCAAGAACTCAAAAAACGATTTAAAGACTCATCACTCAAAAGTATACAGATCTATAGAAAAATTTATTATTAATAACTGAAAAGTATGTGAAGTTTCATGCAATAATTATAAATAGTTTCTGAGATACGGAGCGACATGTGAAAACCCCCTCTTTTTGACATAAACTCAATAACTCTAAAATCAAATTTTGAATCATTCTCAGAAATAAAATTGAGAATGGAAATGGGGAATGTGTCAAAGAGACAACAACCCGACCAAATAAAAAAACAACAGCAGAAGGTCACCAACAGGTCTTCAATGTAGCGGGAAATTCCCGCACCCGGAGGCGTCCTTCAGCTGGCCCCTAAACAAATATATACTAGTTCAGTGATAATGAACGCCATACTAATTTCCAAATTGTACACAAGAAACTAAAATTAAAATAATACAAGACTAACAAAGGCCAGAGGCTCTTGACTTGGGACAGGCGCAAAAATGCGGCGGGGTTAAACATGTTTGTGAGATCCCAACCCTCCCCCTATACCTCTAACCAATGTAGAAAAGTAAACGAAAAACAATACGCACATTAAAATTCAGTTCAAGAGAAGTACGAGTCTGATGTCAGAAGATGTAACCAAAGAAAATAAACAAAATGACAATAATACATAAATAACAACAGACTACTAGCAGTTAACTGACATGCCAGCTCCAGACTTTAATAAAACTGACTGAAAGATTATGATTTCATCATATGAACATCAGGCACAATCTTGCCCGTTAGGGGTTTAGTATCATACCATCATAACATATATGAGAAGAACATAACCCGTGTCATGCCAACAACTGTTTTTAGAATAAATGTGTTTAGTTCCGACGCAAAGACCTTATCAGTGACTCAATATTAACGCCAAAATATGCAATCGTTAATGACTTGACAACAGTATCGTAATTATATCCTTTATTAATAAGTCTATTCAAAGGTTTTGTAAGTTTCTGAGGTGAATACTGACACCTTTGTGCTTTATAAAGAATATTTCCATAAAAAATCGGATGTGAAATACCTGAACGTATAAGAAGTCTGCATGCTGAGCTATATTTACGAATGATGTCTTTATACCGATGATAAAATTTAGTAAATGTTTTGACTAGTTTGTGATATCGAAAACCCTGGTGTAATAATTTTTCAGTAATACATAAATTTCTCTCGTTAAAATCTAAAACATTGTTACATACACGAGCGAATCGTACAAGTTGAAATATATAAACACCGTAAGATGGTGACAAAGGAACGTCACCATCTAAAAACGGATAATTAACGATAGGAAATGAAAAATCATCACTTTTATCTTAAATTTTAGTATTCAGCTTTCCGTTAGTGATATAGATATCAAGATCGAGGAAAGGGCAGTGGTCATTGTTAGGATTAGCTTTATTTAAAGTAAGTTCAGCAGGATAAATTTCATAAATATACATACTGAAGTCGTCATTATTGAGAGCCAAAATATCATCCAAATATCTAAAAGTATTATTAAATTTGTTTATTAGATGTTGTTTTGATGGGTCTTTGCTTATTTTTGTCATAAATTGTAACTCATAACAATACAAAAAGAGGTCCGCAATAAGTGGTCCACAGTTAGTCCCCATTGAAATTCCGATAATCTGACGATATACTGAATCCCCAAAGCGAACAAAAATGTTATCTAGTAAAAATTCAAGGGCATATATAGTATCAAAGCATGTCCAATTAACATAGTTTTTTTTATTGCTACTAAAAAATGACATAAAAGAGTTTGAACATATATATTCACATTCTGATTTTTTGAATGCCCATTTAATTAGGTGTGTGAATTTTTTCTTAATGAGAATGTGAGGCAATGTGGTATACAGGGTAGAAAAATCAAAACTTTGAACAGATTCAAAATCACCAATATAAGCATGCAATTTATCAAGTACTTCCAACGAGTTCTTGACACTCCAAAAGTAATTTATTCCACTATTTTCGAAGGCCTTATTTGAACAATTTATAATAAGGTTTTTAATTGTACCAAATGTGCTGGTAAGAAGAATAGACAATTTAGAAGTTGAACAATGGCTTGAAGACGAAATAAATCTATATTTGTAAGGGGTTTTGTGTAGCTTCGGAAGCCAATACATAGTTGGGACTTTCATTGTATTTGGCTCTGCTTGTAAAGCGTTGGCTAAAAGTTTATGTTTGTTACAGATTTCGTTTTCTGAAAATGGAGTCAGTTGGAATGTTGGTGAGTTGGTGATTTCCTTTTTCAGAACCTCAATGTAAAGTTTACGTCAAACAATAATAATATTATTAGCAGCTTTATCGGCCGGGACAAAAACAAATTCCTTGGCTAGTTCTTTTAGTTTATGTTTGATACGAGAAATAGGTTTATTGTGGTTATTGTTAATAGTGAAATGTTCTTTAAAATGTTGAATACGTATATCAACTATCTTCATTACTGAATTAAAAAAAGAGTCTAAAGATTTTTTGTCAGCTTTTTGCCGTTTTATCCATTTCATACAATAAGTATGGAGTGAGTCGTGGATGATATTACGACACTCATTCCAATTAATAATTGACGGGGGACGATATTTAGGTCCTTTACTAAGGAATGATTTTAACTCTCGGTCTTGAACGATGGTAAGATCTCCTGTTATAACATGGGAAATGGGTCCATAAATATATTCGGAATTACTGCAATTACATGAAATAGGTGTGTTTTCACTGATATTAACATCTTTACACAATTGACTATAATTAAACACAAATTTCCGGGTAGATTTCTTGTAAATATAACAAATAAGAGGTAGCTCAGTATTGTCAAAATATCCAGGAATTTATTCTTTAACAGAATGGTCGTTAAATATACCGGCAATATTTACAAAATCAAAGCCTTTATTGACATACTTAATTTTAATAAAATGTTTTTTATGATCTTCAGGGCGATCAATTTTGGGAAATAATGTAAAATAACAATATGCCATAATAATTTGAACAATTTCATACTTAGGACTGCTATATGAAATTGTGTTGCAATCCACCAAAATTTTTATTTAACTTATTAACCGGTAAAGAACAGAGTTTTGTTAACAGATAATGTCTGCCGTTGTTTTTTGAAATAGAAATTAGGTCCGAAATATTGGTACATGTATGATTGACCCGAAATTTTCTTTTATTGCGATTTGTTCTACGACTGTGAGAACGGTTTTTACGAACAGTTTTAGAAACTATATCCAAAATGTTAACGGAATTGGTTCTAGATATATTCAGATCTTCAGATTAATATAACTAAGAAGTGTGTAAATATAGTCATAAATCGTACTTGAGATACAGCGCGAACTGTAAAAGAAACCTGTTTTAGTTACAATGTTTCACTAAACAGATTGTTTGACCTTCATGACTGAAAAAAGAACCATGTTCAGTTCGATGAAATTTGGATAATATGCTGTACCATGTTTACGACGGACAGACGGATGCGGGCATTTGTATACCATAATACGTCCTGTCAAATTTGTTTACGGGTGTTTAAACTATTGTTGGCTATTGCCTTTTGATAGATAAAATACGTGCAACGTGGAAGAAATAAGAACGTTGTTCTTTTATAAAAGTTGATTATATTTTCGGTATTAGTTTTAGAATATCATTGGTTTCATGTGCTGTAATAAAATGCCATGGATGATGAATGATGATAAAAATGATAATTGGCATGCACCAAAAGGGTCAGTCGTCTTCAAATTGCTCACTACACGATATTTTGTTAAAGATCTCAAAGAAACAGTAATTTGTTTTATTTCTTATGATGTTATCAGACTCATATCTTGTTCGAAACAAATGCACTAATATTATTCGCGTGGAAGTTAGCATGCGGGAGGAACAGAAATTGGAGCATCGAAATTCCACATCACGTTTCTTATTACGGAAAACTACACGCATTACGTCCCGCAAAAAGTTACGTTTTGTTGAAATTTCAACGCTTAACGTCGCGCAAAGAGTTAACTTCCTTGAAACTGTATCGGATGCCCTTAATGACAGCTAGTTAAAGCATATAACAATTGGGAAAAAAACCAGCAACTGCTCTTTGGTCGGGTTGTTGTGTCTTCGACATATTCCCAATTTTCATTCTTAGTTTTATCTAAGACTAAGACAAATAAATTGAAGCCATTAGTGAGGCGTCAGTCAGTTTTTTACCATGTTCACTATTCTTTTTGCTGTGGTGTTATAAGGAAGACCATCCAACTTTTTATGTTTTATGCTTTTCACCATCAAATTCCGTTCATAAAAAAGAACGTTTCATAGACCTATCTTTTTTCATAAAGTGGTCGGTCTATAAGTTTGGATTTTTACTTTCAGTAACGAATTATAACGAAACATTTTTGTTTATCAATCCATTACTTACTACAAGGTGTAAAATCAACAAGAAATGTTATCATCAGATATTTTTTTCAAAATCTATCATATTCAAAAGAATTTTACACATTTTGTTTATAGTCCTGAGCCTAAGCTGTACGAAGAATATAACATATTTCATTTTCAATGGACCTTATTAAACCGTGAACCACTGGTTCACCAGCTTTAGCACAAAGTGTATCACTAAACACATTTTTTTTAAATTTAAAATATGCTTTGGTTGTCATGCAGTACCTTTTTGACCTGTGTCCATTTGAATTTATATTCGTTGGAATCCATGGAAGTTCCTGTCGTATGGGCCAACTGATTTCTGTACCACCTCAGTGTAGCCAAGTTCGCTCCAGGCATAACTTCAATCGGATCTGGAAGCTGATCCCAACCATTGACGGGTGAAACTAAACCTCCTAGATTACGTAACAGACATATCATCATTGTTAGATCAAAGTCCTTGGAACAGGTTGCTAGAAAAAAGAGGTCAGTTTTACCTGAATTTATCCGTACTTCTTATATTTACAAAAGCTCTTCAATCTTTTGAATACAATATAATCCACTCTTTCAAATGAGGCAGAAATAGCATTATGGCATATATCTGAATATTTAGTTAATATCATATGAGATGCGTCGGATAGATATCGACCTTATGCAAGTTCATGTTTACATGTACATGTACCTGCATATTGATCGTATTAAGCCTGCTTAATATAATTTGTGACGGTCTTGTATACATTGATTATAGTTTATATTGGTCATTGTTTTTATTTTGTTATAAAAGTTTCTTAGATCAAATTTGTCAAAATATAACGAAGTAACTTTCTTCCTTCTGAAAAAAATCTCATTTATTGATTCGGAACCTCCATCACTGTCTTATTGAAAGAAACTACTTAACAGGGGCATTATCTATATTAAGATCTAAGGTATGAATTTTTTGTTCAAACATTAATGAAAGTGAAAAAGTGAAATAATAATTTGTTTTCATCAGCCAGTATTTATCAATTTTGCCAAATTTAACTAAGAAACATTGATGATCAATTATTGACTTGCAAGTGAATATTTCTATCTCATTCAATCCGTATTCATGTGAACTTCAATTTAACCCCTTAGCTAGAGATGGATAACGCAAGAATTGCATTTAAAGGAAAAGAATGTCAACATTGAAAGTGAATTGAAGGTAAATTATTTGATTGACTGCTTCGATACAGAAAATATTATTCTTTTACAGGTTAAAACAATTATTAACCTATATATCTAATCTATTAAATATGAAATTAAACAGACCTAGAAAATCCAATTGCACGACTTCATATTCTATATTTATGTGGATATTGCTTATATGATCACCGGAGGTCTACGGAAGACAAATAGAGAGTTAATTAGATGGCGTCAAGACTGAAATATATACGAGTAAAGCTACATATTATCGATCTCATGCCATGTAAATTATGTACCATGAAAATGAGGCGAAGGTCGTATGATACCTGCCGGACATACATATACACCTTACAATCCTTCCTCATAACAAGTACAGTTTATATAGAACAAATATACCATAACTTAATCACTTAACTTTGATTTCTGAACCATGAAAATGAGGTCACGGTCAGATGACACATGTCAATTCGTAATATACACCTTTTTTGCCATTCATAAATTCTTTATTGAACTGTTTTCTGTTTTAACAAAATGCTTAATGTACAGCATTCCACCAAGTAATGTACACCTTACAAGTATTCCATACACCAAAAACAGTAGACCTATTGCTTATATTTTATGATGTATGGACCTGACCACGGAAACTTATTATAACCTAGTTCACTGATCCATAAAATAAAATCGAGTTCACAAGATAATTGTCTGACGGACATCAGGACCTTACAAGGTACGCACATACTGAATATAGTTAGCCATGTACTCATAATAAGAATGAAATTGACGTTACAAAAAAATCTTAACTTTCTTTTCAAGTATTCAATGAACCATGAAATCGAACTTTGTCACACTTGTTTTGTTAAAATTTGCATTAACTATTGTCTTGTCGACTTATAGGCAAAAGATAAGAAAAAAATCAATTTGTGTTTCTTTTTTATTTTCTGAAATATTAATAGTTGAAAATAGATGAAGATTTGTAAGAAAAAGACAAAAAATAAGCGTAAAACTTTTAATAATGTGTCTTCAAATCATCAAATCTCAAGATTCTACTCATAAAATATATACGTTGCTGGTAAACCAATCATGATCACCGTATAAATGTGAACATTAAGGCAAATCATCTTGTACATATGCCGTCAACAAATACAATGATACTCCACTTACTGCATGCAGAGTCGATATATATGGTTCTTCACGAAGGAGTATGGGTTAGTTACACACAAATACATACACTTGGAAAATATACATCACCTCGTATTAACAAATTAAAACAGAAGTCAGTGGTCTTGATTCACTTGCTTTAATATTTCAAAGCTAAAAGTGGTTAATTTGGTCCGTGGTTTATTGTGACCCAATTGACTATCAGTGCATCTTTTACAATTGGTATAACAGGATATTATATAGTCTTCAAAAATATCGAATCTTTAGCATGGTTCAAAAACAAAAATACCTGTGAATGCATAAGAAACACTTACTGTGTAGTAAATTGTACTTACATTTTGTTCCCACAGGCATCGGAGGAAGATTGGAAGGCCATACCGTTCCAAGGACACTCCTTAATATTTTTAATTGAGCTGAATTGATTATTTTTGATTTGTTCAACTGAATGATGGTTTTCATACCATTTTTGATAGTCTGAGATAAGTGTGCTGGTGGAAAAACTCCATCAAAGTATTGCCTCACAATGTCTGGAGATACTTTAAAGTTGAGCAAGAAAAATCTGGTGAAGTTTATCTCTTCTTCTGAAAGTTGTGACGTCGACGTCATGATTACACTTTAAAGCATCTAGGGAACAACTGTGGTTCAATAAATTCAGTTAAGAAAACTGTCTGCCTTCTTTGCCAACATCGATTATCTGTTAAAAATATAAACATGTTTTACTTGTATACAAAGTAAGTAACGAACATACCGAACTCAGAGGAAAATTTAAAATAAAAAGTCCCTAATCTGGCGGCAAAAATAAACTCATAACATTCTTCAAGTTTTCATAAAAGTCTAGATTGTTTTTATGCTATGCCTTACTCTTTCAGCTTATTATGCTTTGTCGTTATTGTCTTGACATTTTATTTATATTTACAAACGAACTATTGAATTAGGCGTACATAAACGACTACAACACTTCTAGTGTCTTTGAGTTAAGGCCTAGCCTTTGTCACATAATTCATTGAAAAAGAGGCGAATAATACCAAAAGAATATTTAAAATCATCAGCCGATAACACGCTGAAAATGCCATGGTAAAAGATAGGTGCCGCTATTATTATGACAATTCGGTTATGCAGCACATTCCTAATCTTCAATGACACTGCACAATAAACATGTTAAGTGTTTTGCCCAGTATATCATTATTATATTTTATACCATCGTAATAGTGTTGGAGCAAATTAATAAGTTTATCAACAACAAAAAAACAATGATAGCTTGGAAATCTGAAAATTTATGTCATAAAAGAAAACTCTTTTTTGTAACCATGTAACTTTATTTAATAATCAACACAATGATATTATACAAAGAAGTTGATATTTTTTTCTCACAAGAAATAGTTATTTAGAACTAATAAACTGATATCATGTTTATCATAAAATATTCGAAAACAGGAAACCCGGAAAAATTTTATCTATTTGAAATATCAAAATTATTCAAGGAAAATCGATAGACGTTGATGACACATCACAAATCACAAATGGATGTCATTACATTCGGTATAAAACAATGCAGTGTCAAATACTGCGTACACAATAATAACAACAACAACAACAAAGAAATCACGCATAGTGTCCAATACTATGCAGAAAAAACCAAGATCTGCAAAAAATCTTCTTTGAAAAACAAAATCCTATTTAACGTTTTATATTGTATTGTTTTTTCCTTGCCTTCAATTCGTTTAAAAACTCAAACAGAGGGCTTTAATCTACCAATGATATCATAGTAATCTCAAACTGACAACACTGATCTCAAAATATTTTACAAAAAAAACACTTTAAATAATTCTGGACCATTCGTTTTTGATACTTTTTGTTATTTGATTTTGCCATGTGATTATGTACTTTCCGAATTGATTTTCCTCTAAGTTCAGTATTTTTGTGATTTTACATTTTTAATTTTTTCATAAAGTAATATTTTATTAATTTTTTAAATGATTCATATAAAATGACATAATTAATTATATTGGACGATACAACAACACGTTTACATTGTGGTCTTAATTCATTCTAGTGAACTCATATATGATCTACTACATAGTATTCTACAACTTGTGTTAGCTTTGAACCATATGTTCTAAAATTCAAACGGAAGAAATATTTTGTAAAAGAGAGGCAAAGGATACCAAAGGGACATTCACACTCATAATTCGGAAATAAACAGACAACGCCACGAGTAAAAAAAACCAGACAGATTTACAAATAAAATAAACAAAACCCAACACATAAAACCCACAGACTGTGCAACACCAACCCCTTCAAAATTTTGGGATGATTTCATGTGCTTTGGAAGGGTACACAGATCCTTGTCCACATATGAAACACATAATATTGCTCATGGCATGATAAGCTCTAAATCTAAAGAATCAAAAAGCGTGGGAAATACATAAACTCTGATAATTGTTTGGGATTAAAAAGAAAACCACTTGACTGAAAACTAAGTGAATATATGGGTAGTAACGACAGACGGAAACAAAACTACGTATTTTCTCCTTTTCGATTACAAAACGGAAATCCTATTAAGATACTTTAAAGTCAAGTATGACACACATGGGTGTATAATTAACTTAATCTTTAAACAAAGCACAAATCAAATTGTATATGAAATTTTCTGTCTATAATAACGAGGAGTTATTATTATGGTTGTAAAATATGAAATCACAAATATACTGAATTCAGAGGAAAATTAAAAACAGAAATTCCTTCATTAATTTGCAAAATAAAAAGATAAAACACATCTACTTTATACCAAAATAGTAGAGGGTTGGACATTGCGTTTTCTAAGTTTGTCTGTCCGTTATCATATAGTTCATGTTGTTAATTATGAAGAAATAAAACAAAAACATGACAATTATTCATTACACACTGTTTGCTATATGTAGTGTAGTTGTTCACCTCTTATATTTAATGCGTTTCCCTCAGTTTTAGTTTGTTACCCCGATTTTGTTTTTTTGTCCATAGATTTACGAGTTTTGAACAGCGGTATACTACTGTTGCCTTTATTTTGCATTATACCGCAGATTACTATTTAAGACATCATTTAGAAATGTGATATGTACATTTGAACAATAAAAGATTGTTTGATTGAAGGTTTTGATTGAGTAAGTTTACCATGAAGAATTTGTAACAACGACTTGAAACTCCATACTTTTTACCAATCGTGTGAGAGGTGAATGTAAGAAAATGTTTGTTTCTTTGTTGCCTTACAGTGATTTCTAATGTTTTTATTTGATCTCGTTTAATGTTTTGGCTTCAACCGAATTTTTACCTGTAATTTAATCACACCAGCAATATGCTATCCTAGCTCCTAGCAACTTTAATATGTGTGTTAATTAACTAAACTTGAAATGATCAGAATAAATTTCTTAATATGAAATATTTAAATTAATTCAACTTCTTGTGTTAATTGAAAATGTTTTAATGACTTTTTGCTTCAATTGTTGATCAATATTTATAATAGCTGTAAACATATTTATTATGGCAGTAAACATATTTACTAAAGTTGTAGAATACATTTCCTGTGTTAAAGAATTTTACTTTTTTTTTGGCAACTATTTGACATTTTTTTTTATAGAAGTTATAATTATTAATATTATCATTACAACATTTATGGTACATGTACCAATTGTTACTGCACTAATAAACTTCAAGTTATTTAAATATTTTTTAAGGGGCAGTTGTAACTTATTTATAAAAACTCTTAAGATAGACATGATCAATGACATTAATAAGATGGTACCATAATAAAAAATAAAAATTAAATACTACAATTTCATTGGTCGAGAGCACATTGATTTATTCAAACTTTTTTTAAACATCAAGTTCTAAAATTTTATTGCCTAGAGCATTGTTATGTTTCAAAAGACAATTGGTTATGTTTATTTTCCTGTTCATTACATATTCTTTTAGTTATTTCCAAATGTTAAGTTTCATGTGGATTCTTTTTCAAACTTTGCTCCATCAAAGTATTTTTTTAAATATAAATACAGACTTAAAAGACGACCATATCAGGTACTTTAGGATTGAACGCATTTTTAAAGGACTTTATTGGTATATAAACTCGACCAATTTACTCCCAACCAAATGAAAGGACTTTTATGATATGCTTGTGAGTGACTAGGTCTAATTTTTACACCATTATATATCGATGTGGAGTTTGTTTTCTCTTTCAGAACGATAGGTCAATCTTTTGAATAACCTACTGGACGATACGGTTTATTCCTTGAATGCCAACATCCTTTGTTCTACCGACAATTTATCTGTAAAATTATGTTGGCGTTCAAGGAATAGGCGCAAGTAGTAATCACAACAAAAGTGCATGCTTATCAAAACAATCATACTAATCATACTAATTAAACAAATAGGTAAATACATGTACAGGTAGCTAAATCTAGTTCACGTTTGTTAAGTTGAACAAATAGGGATTCTCTTGAAATGAAACTTTCAAAAGTGTTGCATCACAAAGTCAGGACTGTAAGGATTCCAGTTTGCACAAATTCTACAATAGACTCTTTGGACTTTGATTTTTTTTTTTCAATATTTCTATAGTTGTATGTGCTGTAATATCTTACCATATTACTGATTAAATTTCTTGAAACTTTGTATATGTGTTAGATTACTATTTTGCTTATTTCAGTTTGTTCAGGATATTTTTCTTGGTTATACAATTACACCTTTTTTTTATTGTAAGTGATAATTCCTAAAAAAAAAACATTGTTTAGTTGTCTGTCATGTTCCCAACTCATCTGAATTCTTTTTACCATATTTCATGAAATTTCTTGAAACTTTTGTAAAGTTTCCCGGTTAGAAGTTACCAAATTTACTTAATTATTTTTTAAATTTCATTAATTGTACAACTGAAATCTTCATATTGTTTATAGTAACTAATAAAATATTTAAATTGATATGGAACTAAACAAATATCTTACATCCTTTATTTAGTTTGAAATAATTGTATTAACTAACATTTCATTCAATATTTTAATGTTTCTTATGTTATTAACATATTCATTCCAAACATATTTTTTTGATAAAAAGTAATGAAAGGTTTTAATTTTCTTTATTTATTTAAATTCATAATAATTTTACCCCTAAAATCTTCTATTTTTCCTTATAAGAGAGTGATAAAATGCTGCATTTCTATAAAGTTCATTCATTATTTTTAACAGTTAAATACTTATAAAAACACCTATTGTTATTATATAAACATCTATTGAAATATTTTTGTTGGCATTCAAGGAATAGGTACCATATAAAATGTTGGCATTCGAGGAAGACACCGACGATACTCTGTTTCAATGAAATATGCTCCAAGGCATAAAATAATTACCTGTGTGAGGTCATTATAATTCTTGATAAAAGTGCACTCTATAATTTACTTCAAAATTTTATTCGTCTGATAGTTGTTTTGCTGTCGATTTGGGGTTTTATTTTTCAAATTTCAATCTATTATAGGTGTAAAATAAATCTTCATTGCCAGCATTTTAATTTGAGAAAAAAATACTGTGAAGTTTTGTTTATTTATCGCTACCATACAGATACATTATCATATATGTGAGATAAATTGTAATGTAAAAATTTGGTAAAAAATATGATTTGACATTTCCGTGCGTAAGATTTTGAAAAATTTATTAATTCATACTGAATATAAAATCATACTGTTACTTGTACATGTATCACAATTTCGTGCTTAGTTCGTATCAGTTCTTAACCTTTTTACATTTTATTTCTACCATTTACTCAAATGATTCAATTTAAATTGTTGAAACGATTATTTCTTTTCCTCGATAGTACTGTCATTACAAATAGAAAAAAATATAGCATCCCTCCCTTTTCCATAAACTAAGTTGGAACAATAAATTAAATACAAAGAGTCTTGTGTTTTTCATACACCGTTTTTGGATGGTAACAATTCAATTGTGTTTTACTTCATGCAGTTACAATAATATTTGTATTGCGTATGGCTAATAATTGCCGAGATTTATATCTTTCAATGAACCGAAGGACGTATTTAAACATGAACGCATTAGAAAGGAATATCCAACTTTAGTGTGATCGGGAAAATATAATGGAAAGTTTTGCAAATCTTTATAAAAAATTCAAAAAAAATAGGGTTGAAAAAAGGATTACTTTTCCGCGATAGTACTTTCATTACAAATAGAAAAAAATATAGCAACTCTCCCTTTTCATAAACTAAGTTGGTACAATAAATTACTAACAAAGCCTCTTGTGTTTTTCATACACCATTTTTGGATTGTAACAATTCAATTGTGTTTTACTTCATGCAGTTACAATAATATTTGTATTGCGTATGGATAATAATTGCCGAGGTTTATATTTTTCAATGAACCGTAGGGCGTATAAAAACCTGAACGCATAAGAAAGGAATATCCAAAAGAAGAACGGTATATAAGAGGAGGGTATAGAACTATATCCTGTTTATCTGTTAAAACAAATGTTTGGCTATTCAAAAAAAAGATATTCTTAATATTTCATTCGATTCAACAATGGTTTAAAAATTAAACACTTAAATATAAAATAAGAAGATGTGGTACGATTGCAAATGAGACAATTCTAGTCTCAATTTAACTAATACATATAGTCAGTCAGATAAAATCGTTAATAGTGTGCTAGGGACCTAATACGATATATATGGGGATAGTAAATTCCATATGGGGTGAGTGCGAAAACACTAATTGACTAATAATCATTGTCTGATCTCAATGATACAAGTCATATACCTCATTTCTCGAAGAAAGAAATATTTATTAAAGTTTAATCTGATAAACATACATGTATATCTTACTTTAGAGAACACCTGATTCCATAATATCCACAGTTGACCAGAAGGAAATTGTACAGAGTCTAGTTTTCGTGTTTACGTCTCCACTGACCAAACCCATGTATCGGGAGATATTTCAAGAGATATCTTTAAGAAAAAGCCAAGTTTTGCTACTCTCTATACTATCATTTGAATACAAAATCTCCAGTGAACCACTTAGTTTGCGAATTGTTTGTACTTTCAAACCACAACGTTCAATATAGCAAAGAATCTCTTTAGATATTGTTAAAGTTTCTTAATGTAGGTGAATAAGTCACGCATGTAACAGTCATAAATAAAACAGTCTGCTTGAGGTATATATATACTGGTACAGAAGAAAGGAAATAATTATCGGAAATGACACAAGTGTGTTTACATGTGATAGCGTCATCAACCTCACTTGAGTTAGTATACACAACATTATGTCGTTTTAAGTTATCGAACATAGAATGTTTATAGATGACTAAAAGCTTCAATTTTAAATGATATTAAGAAGTTTCGAATATATATCCAAACAAATGAATGCGGAAGACACCAAAACAATTATTTTGAATTAGAAGTTACATGTAAGCTATATGTATTGTCTTTCGTGTACTAATTTATTCATTTTTCAGGGTATTTTCTCCAATGCAAAATTTTCTACACGGCACCTTTTTGTTATCAAATTTGTTTTCACCCTCAATGAGACGGGGATACAAGCCTGTTAATGTTACGCACACACAAACATTTAGGTTCAATTCTTTGAATATATTATTTTAGGAACTTCATTTTTAGTCCATTTTCTGGTTTTAAACCAACTATTGAAACGAATTCAATAAATATTGACATTACCTTTTTTAAATCAAATTTAAGCTTGATGCATTTGGGGAAACGATATCGCTTGTACGTTTTAATCTAACTTATCTCACATACATATTACGAATCTCCATTAGTTTTTTTCGTGATGAAAGAGAGATAATCCAATATAACAATCAGGAGATGAGATATGATTGACAATGAGACAACTATCGACGTAAGTTCTATTTAAAAGTCGGATGTTAGAAGTATCTTCAACCGTATGGCCTTCAATAATGAGAAGAACCTATACGGTATACTTGGTTATACATATAAAATGAAGGTACGATTGCCAATTAGACAAATCTTCACAAGAAACCAAATGAAACAGACATTAACAATTATAGGTCACCACATGACCTTTTACAATGAGTGAAGCCAATACCGCATAGTCCCATAAAAAGACAAATGTTAAACATTTCTAACGAGACAACCTAACAGCCTAATGAAAATAATAATAATCGAAACACAAAAATGTTATAAAGCAACAAATGACAACCACTGAATGACAGGCTCCTGACTTAGGACAGACAACACTGTTTACCTTTTTACAAATGCTTCTATAACTTGAAGTATGTAAATAACTGCTCCACAGGCTTTTATGCAGAATAACTGATCATGAAATTGTTAAATAATAAAAGGCCACACAGAACATTTTTATGTACATTTCATGTATGTATTAATACCACGAAGAGTAAAATGTAATGAAGACCTGAAGTCAAAATTATTTTTTTGGTACTTTCTGTTTCTAATTTTAATTGACCGCACCACTTCTAGTAATCATCATATTTCCCGACATTTCTTCTTTTATACACACTATTATCAAAGAAAATGAAAACGAAAACAAACTAAATAAATACAGCAAAACTTAAAAGAAAAAAGAAAAACCCAGAAAAGATGAGTATTTTATTTTACTCCCTGTAATTCAGAAACTAGAGTAGTAAAAACTGGACTGCCGCCTATAGGATCCTTTGAAGATGGCAACTTTTGTCGCATGGTCATTTACCTATTTTGCTTTAATAAAATACTGACAACAATCATGTTTCTCGTTTCTGTTTTTTCTATATAGATAAGACAGTTGGTTCTCGTTTGAATGGTTTTACACTAGTAATTTTTTTTGGGTCCCTTTAAAGCTTGCTGTTCGGTGTGACCCAAAGCTCCGTTTTGCAGATCGTACTTTGACCTACTTTTATTGATTGTGACTTGGACGGAGAGTAATCTCATTGGCACTGATACCACATCTTCCTATATATATCCATAGTCACATAAATTGCGACTAATGTTTTCGGGTTGACATTTTTAACACCACTTGGATCCTATGGTGAATGCATTAAATATTTATGCGCTCTTGTAACTCTAGTGAAAGGATTCAGGACGTTATTGAAAACATTTAAAAAAATTGAATTAGAATACATTTTATTACAGCAAAATTTTATATTTCTAATTAATGAACATTTCATTTTCAGCTCACCTGGCTCGAAGGGCCAAGTGAGCTTTTCTCATCACTTGGCGTCCGTCGTTCGTCGGTCGTCGTCGTCGATAACTTTTTAAATTTTGAACTTCTTCTAGAGAACCACTGAATGGAATGAATCCAAACATAGCATGAATGTTTCTTATGAGGTGCTGACTAAGTGTTGTTACTTTGTAGCTGATCTGTCCCCCAAGATGGCCGCCAGCGGAGGACTTAGTTTAACATAGGACCCTATGGGAAATGCATACAAATGACTTCTTTTTGAGAACCGATGAATGGAATGAAACCAAGCATAGCATGCATGTTCTTTATGAGGTGATGACCAAGTGTTGTTTCTTTGTAGCTGATCTATCATCCAAGATGTCCGCCAGCAACGGACTTAGTTTGACATAGGATCCTGCGGGAAATGCATACAAATGACTTCTTTTAGAGAACCACTGAATGGAATGAAACCAAACATAGCATTGGTGTTCCTTATGAGGTGATGACCAAGTGTTGATACTTTGTAGCCGATCCATTATCCAAGTAGCAGCCAACAGGGGACTTAGTTTAGCATAGGACCCTATGGAAAATACATACAAATTTCTTCTTTAGAGAACCACTGCATTGAATGAAACCAAACATGTTTGTTCCTTTCCTTTAGAGGTGCTTGCAAAGTGTGTTACTTTGTAGACACACTTTATCTCTTTTTTTATGATTTCAAAAACCCAAGTAAAGTCAGGTGAGCGATACAGGCTCTTGAGAGCCACTAGTTAATTACATCAATGTAATAATGTAGGAAAATACAATTATATTACTAACTTTCTCTATTGTACGATATAATGAACAAGACAATAACCTCTTTAAAGTATTTATTTAGAACGAGTACGACAGGTTGAAGGTTGCAGGACAGATGTATAGCGAATTGATATTACATTCAAAGTTATAAATATTTTCACATATTAAAGAATAAGCTTCAGACACTCGTGAAAATTCAGTAATACTCCAAACAGCACACTAATGCATAGAACAACTAATTAAAAAGCTAAGATAAATGATAAATGATATAACTAAATAAATTAAATAACAACCATAAGAGAAAACAAATTCAAACATCTTTTATTTTTAAGATCAGCAGTTCAAATTCTTTTCGAAATATAATTTTATTTGATTTAAAGAATGCATATCATGAAACAATAAATGTTTTGGAACAAATTCGACCGTTTGTAAAAGTAACATAATTTCGACTGGGGAAGAAAATGTGTGTAGTCAATACTGACTATAAAAGCAAATATAAGTCTACTGCCCGTTATCCTTGTATCTACCAGCAAATTGAGTTGTACTTTATTAAAATGGTCGGAAGGGCGCGAATTCCACTTTTGCAATTAAAAGTAAATTCACAAAAGTTAGGAACTTCGAGCCAACCCAAAACACCGACAGGTAGTCCCCAGATATTTACACAGCTTTCTGCCTTCAAGAACCACAGGCGTACTTGGCAAACAAGAAGAGGAAAAGTACCATGATCATGTTTATCAATATAGAATCCTAAAGCACAGCCAAAGTTGTTATCTATCAAGGTGTCCTCTTGAGAGGTTTCCCTTACAAACAACGATAAATTGTGTCACAACATTATCTTATATATACGTCTGTAACTTACTTTACCAGTATTTACAGTGAAATGGTACAGATATCTCAATGTTAGTAACAAATCAATATATATAAGATTAGACCGATGTCAAACCGGATTAAACAACTCCTTATTAAAATATTTAGATAAAATTAGAGATTTTCGAAATTTCAACAATATCGATTTTCTTTGACAAGTAATATCTGCGAACTCAAGTGTATCAGGAATAATTAATGACCTAGTGGTGTGTCGCAAGCATACACACACTAGTATCAAAGATATACAAAACAAATAATAACCAATGGAAACAATAATTCCGTATAACAAACTGCATCGAAATCAGTCCACGAAAAATCGTTTAAAAAAAGCCCAAATACCATGCTATCTTTATACATTTGACACACAGCTACAGATTAAAAAAAAGTTGCTTCCCTTGCAACATGTATAATACTATAATAGTTGTCAGTGCTTTTCAACTTACTTTTTGATTGATTGTTGAATTATCTTAAATCGAGTCTGATGTCTAGCATATCAAATTATATATAGCTCATTTTATAATGTGCAGTGGCAAATATTTGAATGTACATTGAGGGCGACCTTTAAATAACAAATAAACGACAACTTCAATGGGCAAACCTTGAAGGTTTGCAAATTATGTCATCCGGAATAATGAAGGGCACAGAATAACGATTTCAATTTAAACAAGAGGATATGTTGCATAGGGGTACACATTTTGCCCTTGTTACTGACCACTTGTAATGGTTCGTATAGTTGAAGAAATATGATATCAATGTTGTACAGCTGCAGCGCTTTTATGATTTATGTTTCTCAGAAAAGCTCAAACTAAGCAGAAATTTGAGAACCTATATACCAAAATAGGATGAAAAATAATAGCCAATTAAGCCTTGGTAATTTTTGCTTGAGGGAATTGGAAGCCGGATGACGTTCAATATCCCAAAGCGATGTATATGGTGTAATGCCTATATTATGTCAGTGTATGACTGGTTATTCAGATAATAGACAGCGTACGTAATGTCCGAAATCCCTATAAAGAATTTTAGTTTTAGATGCCTGATTTTTTTTTAAAGTTGTTATTGACTTTGAACTGGCTGTCAGTAACTTTGAGTATACTTATATTTCTTTATCTGAAAACAGTGGATTAAATCTTGTTTTATAGGTAGCCAAACCTCTTACTTGTTTGATGGTCGCTTTCAATGCATGATTGTAACACACGATGAGGTCAATAATTGTTCCATAAACAACAAATTATGTTCCTACAGTCGCATACAAATCAATTTTATTAACAAATATGTGTACATGTAAGTAAAAGAAACATTTACTATGGATACAAAACAAAATGCCAAAGGAGTAGGTTCAGTAAGATCCCTTTTTGGTCCCAAAATATAGCAGCTTTACAATATTGTGAAAATGTAATCTTTTAGCTATTTATTGGAAAGCAGAATGCTTCTGCTACACAAATATGGCCTGTTTTTGACAATACAATGCACAAATATCGGGTACTACTATCATTAAGTCATGCTTAATTACTGAAATCTTCACAGTTTTGCATATTTGATAGATTTTCCATATTCAAGCTTGAATCGGAGCGTTTGTAATGACTTATTCACTTAAAATATTTCATATAAACGAATTGAATCAAGTAAAATAGACACCAAAGTGTTAAAAAAGTGTTCAAAAAGTGTCCAAAATATTTCGTTAGATGAATCTGAAATTTAACGCCAAAATCGGCCCTTACCGGACCTACTCCTTTCTAGGTACAGCAGTCAAAATTGTCAAAATTGTCTTATTACATCAATCTCTTTAAAAACAATTAACTATAATGACGAAGTTAAACAAAGGCTTTGTTATCGATCATTGTTTTTTAAATATAGTGCTCGTTTTCTTGATTGAATTGTTTTACATTTCAAGGCCTTTTGTTGTCTATTGTAACGGACAATCAGGTATTAGAATGTCAGTGTTTCAATTAAGGGCCCTTGGTGGACAGCATAACATTTTTACATAAAAAACAATACATTATGATTTGTAGAAACAACGGAAAAGACAATATCAAAATCATCTCCATACCGTAAGTGCAAAACCCGAGTTCACATTGTTTGAAAGAAAGTATGGTGAATATAGTTATCAAAGGAACAAGGATTATAATTTAGTACGCCAGACTCATCAGTGGCGCTCATATCAAAATATCAAGTTTTCGCGTTGTTGTTTAATATAATTATAAATAGTATTAACATCATTTGTTTTGACGTTGATGATATTTCCAAACAATTTATATAAGACTGTTTGTATCTGTATGTTTTGAACATGCTTGATGTATTCTGTCAACCTATAAAACATAAAAAAGATGGCTGTTATGTCACTCTGGTCGGTTTAACCTGGGTTAACATGAAAGCCATAAATCGTATAGGTGAAGTGTGAACTCTCGTGCGTTTTGGTGCCTGTTGTTTTTTAAAAGAGTTATTTGAGATAGTACGCAGCTCACACCGTAATTGTTGCGAAAATCGAATTCAGGATGATACATTTTAAGATAAGACTGCAACAGTTTAAATCGACAAACCATAACGTTTTAGTGACGCTTCACTTTTCTGATAAACCGTAATAAATAGATTGATTATTTGTTGGTTGCTTAACTTTCAGTGGCAAATAGTGTATGCATATTTAAGACGAGAACAAATAAACAATAAATACAATAAGAAGGTTTTGTAGTAGAGGTGTCTGAGATTAATGTTGGAGAAGTTACAGGAAATGAGAGGACAGATATTAAGCCTTGAAACAGGTTACACACGAACCACTTAAAAGTTGTTGCAATGCTTCATGTTCTTGACCACATTTAATCACTATCTCCGTTTTTGGTGAAGATATTAGTTCTCAGTTTTTCTATGTCGTGTTTTGTAACTGTCGTTTTTATACTCATCGATTTATATTATTGCCATGGCATTGTCATTTTTCTTTTGACAGCTGAATTTGATATTACTTTGATATATTTTGTGTCTCCTTTGCATATTTATATTATAAATTTGATAAAATCACTCGATCTGCCTTGTTCGTCTTTTCCAATAACACATCCTTCTTTTCATCAATCAATAGTAGAAGTCAGAAGGACAGATAATAATACACACACGACAATCAAAAGAATAATTTACACACCGCCATTATTTTTTTTAATTAAGAACCGTGTTAGCATTTAGTTGGATGGGGAAAGGGATAATAGGAGATTATATTTAAAAAAAGTAAAATTAATAGAAGAATATAAAAAATTGGCAAAATATAATTTATTGTTTGATTGGTTTCAAAAATATACTTGAAAGTAGTTAAAAGTTTTTGGGTAACAGAGTCTTTTTCTAGCTTTACTGGTAGAGCAAAACTGTCAGATTGTGTATCGAATATGCCTGGCAAAAAAATGTTGTGTTATTAAAAGATCTAAAAAACATGTTTAACCCAGCAGTATTTTTGCGCCTGTCCCATGTCAGAAGTCTCTGGTCATTTTTAGTCTTGTATGATTTCTAAGTTAAGTTTCTTTCATATATTTCGGAGTTTAGTATGACGTCCATTAAAACTAAACTACTACACATTTTTTATTAGAGGCCAACTGAAGAATGCCTCCGGTTGCGGAATTTTCTCGTTGTATTGAAAACCTTTATGACTGTGCTCTTTGGGACTGAATCCCACCAAGAACCTTATAGCACCTGTCGTATTGCTCATATAAGTATATACCAGGTGATAAGTCTTATTTGCTTGGTCTCAATCGAGGAAACGAGGACGCAATTAAGGTTATATATGACAACTGGAACAAAGGCGTCGTCATCTGAATAAAAAATACTGACACAAAGGTGATAAACTTGGGGGAAAGCGTTGCTGCTTAATGCAACCCTTCCATCATGGGATGGCTATGACTGTTTTATTTATATTTTTATTTGTATTGTTTAACACATATAATCTTAGACATGAATATATGAACGAGATCGAATGGTGCTTGTTCTGAATCTGTTTCTCTTTGTCCTTCTTTCCTGGTGTCTCACTGTAAATGGATAGTTCATGAAGTCAAAAGCTTTATAATTTCAAAATGAATTGCATCCCTAATACCAGATTGTTAAATAATAGGAAACCAATAAAACATTGCTGTCATAATTGTAAAATAACATTACAAAATAGTCTTAAATTAATGAATGCAGATACTTAGGCAGTAACCATTTGATTTTTTTTTGGGGGGGGGTGATTTTTTTTTCCGGACAATTTTTTTTTCGCCTTCGGAGAAAAACAATCAATTTTTTTGGCGACAAGTCGAAAACGTTTTTTTTTCCTTTCAATTTTAGCATTACATATAGTGGCAGCTGAGGGCGAAACAAACACATTTTTTTCTCAGGGTCAAAAACAATTTTTTTTTCTCCAAAAACTGGAAACAAACTTTTTTTCCATACAAATCCATACCCCCAGAAAATCAAATGGTTGCTGCCTTAGGCGATACTTTTAATAACAAAGTGTTACTCTATCACCTGATAATTCAAATGTATTTTAGTTGAGGGAGAAAATAACAGTACTAATTAGATAACGGAGTAGGTTCGGAAAGACCCCTTTTTGGCCCCAAAATATAGCAGTTTTACAAAATTGTTAAACAGTAAACTTTTAGTTATTTATTGGACAGTAGAATGATTCTCCTACATAAATATGGACTGTTTTTGACAATACAGTGCACATATATCGGGTACTAGCACCATTAAGTCATGCTAAATCACTGAAATCTTCACAATTCAGGCATTTTAGTTAAATTTTAGACGGTTTTCGTGTAAAACGAAAGTGGCCGCATTCGTGTTCATCCTTAATATTAATATGTTAGTTGTATTTGATCATAAACCATAACATATATAAAGGTTGAGGATGAACACGGATGCGGCCACTTTCATTTTTGACAAAAACCATCTGAAAAGTTACATTTTTCGGCATATTTTGTAGATTTTTCAAAGTTGTGCTTGAATCGAATCGTTTTTAATGACAAAACCAGTTAAAATCTTTAACATAAACTAATAGAATCAAATAAAATAGACACTTACGTGTTTAAAAAGTGGTCAAAATCTTTCGTCAGATGAACCTGAAATTTGAGGCCAAAATCGGTCCTTACCGGACCTACTCCTTTGATGACTTTTGTCATAACTCTTTAACAAAATGAGTAAACAAAAACTATAAATATTTACCTCAGTAATGATTAAGGATAACAGGTAGATTTCATCGTACTAGGTTGCTCCCTTGTGTACCCTACTTAGCTGAATTTTGATGAACAGTGTGCTAAGACATTACAATGTTTTATCAATAACCATAATAACGTACTTTTTTTCAGTTTAAAATTTGTCTTTATGACATAGCAATATCACATAATAGTTTAGTTAAATAACAAATCAGTATGAAAATGTAGGTCCGTGTTATATCAAGATGTCTTCATAGTATAAACTATTATCTTCATAACAAAGAAAAATGACAGAATATTATGAAAAGGTAGCTCCATATTGTATAAAAGTGTCTGTATAGTATATAAATTTATCTTAGTGGTATAGCAAATTGACAGAGTATCATAGTCAAATGTCGTTATAGTATAGAACATTTGCTTCATGATGTATCTTCGCCCTTAATGATATGGTTATAGTTATCATAAGGCAGCTGTGGCGTTCCATAGTTTTTGAAAATTTTGAAATGTCAATTACATTGATAGTTTGCATTACACATTTGGCTTAAATTTAGTAAACATTTCCCCAACTAATTATCCCGTCCTTATCTCGTCCTTTCTGCGGTCTAAACTGGGATTGAATTTCCAAAAAAATATGTTTTCTTCATGTTTTTTCTTTGCATGATTGTCTGAGAAATGTGTTTTTTAATGGTATTATTTTTTAAATAATATGTTTTTTTCTTATTCATATACAGATGCCAATTTATCAGCTGCTTTATGTACATTGCTGCTAATATCTTTATTTCATAGCTAGAACCTGCAGGCTTTTGACCTTCGTTTGTTATCCCTTACTGACAAAATGAACCTCCTGCAAACATTTGCTGCAAGTCTGCTGCGAACTTTAGTGTTTGCTGCAGACCTGCTAGCAATCAAGGATGAAAAGCTGTTTTTGCTTATGTAGTAGAATTGTAGATGAATATCATAACTGTGAAATGTTACTGTCCTTGTTTGATACTTATGTATCTAATATACTTAATTATAGATGTGACGTGTGGGGTTATCATAAATCTGATGATATATAGAGAAAATACATTTATTTTATTTAAACGAATTCTTAAGGTTAGAAAAACTGCTGTTAATAACATGGTTTACTGTGAATTTAGGACGTTATCCAATGTGCTAAAATTATAATTTTGGCTTCAAGAACACAAAAAAATGCTTCTGATAATGTGGAAAGACTCAGTTGCTTGATATTACTATACGTTGGCTAGGAAAATAGTCTTTTCTTATAAAAGAACTTTTAAAGACAAAAAAGGTATTGAGATGGTTCCATTTATATCAAAAGATGGTGCAATCCCCTTATAAAAGTCTCATAGAAGTTTTCGATATAACACTTCATTTAGGATTTTTTTTAATTTTAGGGCAATCATAATTATAATACTTTATTCAGAAGCAATACAGTTTAAAGAATATACAATTTTACAATATATTTTTTAATGCATCAGTGAAATATAAATACAATAATTATACACGATACATGTATATCGGAGAATGAAAATAAATTCATATGATAAATAAGTAATACAACTACATAGATCTTTTACGATTTTTTTTCCATATTAAACAAAAATTTACCTAAATTATTAAGTTCTTTCACATTGTGAACTGATAACTATATAAGTTTAAAAGTGTATAGATATTGTCATTTATATTTCTTAATGTATAGTTTTCGTACATTACTATATCTATTACATTCTAGAATAACATGGTATTCATCTTCTACAATATTGTTATTGCACATAGTACATAATCTATTTTCTCTATCTACATCGTAATATCTGCTTGTTTCTATATTGAGGCTATGTGCGGAGATACGATATTTACATATAAAAGGTTTATATATTTCGTTAAGAGGTGTATTTAAATAAAAATGCAGTTTATCTGTGTCATATAAATATAAGTAAAGTATACATTTTGATGAATTAATAGAAAAAACATTAACATCAGCAATAAAGGTATCTTTCGTTCTTTGTTTTAATTTGTCATTGGGTTTTTTAAATTAACTCTTCAACATTCTGATTCAGTTTTGGTTCAAATTATTAAATACTGATAACGGTATAATTATAGCATGTTATGAAGATATTTTACTTCAAAGGGATGGATATTTGCCCCCTTTTAAACAATTCTGATCCCAAATTTGGTAAAAATAAATATTCTTTGTAAGCAGAGGTCAAAAACTGTTTTAAATCCAGATTTACCTCCCCTTTTAGTGTTAAATTTTGAACCAAATAAATTGATTTACAGCGTTAAATAAAATTGTTCGTGCTCAGCTCAAAAAGAAATTTTGACCATAAACCCTACCTTTCCCCCTTTTGACGTTAAATGGTTGCTCCCTTATACAATGTTTGGACGGATGCTTGTAAAAAGTATATGCATTTATCATATATGTAGCTCCGTTAGACTTCCTAGATCCGCCATTGTTTTTAAATAGCAAATAACAGGAAACGGGATATTTGTGTATTGAGGGATACATGTAGTTTCGTATATGTAATTCTTATTTGTGCATTTTTTAAGTTATCACACTATAATCAACTTTCAGCGAAGTAAATGTATACAGCGAAGTATTTGGCATGACATATGTTCTTCTCATATATGTTCTGATGGTATGATACTAAACTCCTCACGGGAAGGATTGTGCCTGATATTCATACGATGAAGACATAATCTTTCAATCAGTTTAGTTGAAGTCTAGCGCTGACATGTCAGTTAACTGCTAGTAGTCTGGTGTTGTTTATGTATTATTTTCATTTTGTTTATTTTCTTTGGTTACATATCCTGACATCAGACTCGGACTTCTCTTGAACTGAATGTTAATGTGCGTATTGTTATGCGTTTACTTTTCTGCATTCGCTAGAGGTAAAGGGGGAGGGTTGAGAGCTCATAAACATGTTTAACCCCGCCGCATTTTTGCGCCTGTCCCAAGTCAGGAGCCTCTGGCCTTTGTTAGTCTTTTATAATTTTTAATTTTAGTTTCTGGTGTACAATTTGGAGTTTACATGTAGTATGGCGTTCATTATCACTAAACTAGTATATATATATGTTTAGGGGCCAGCTGCAGGACGCCTCCGGGTGCGGGAATTTCTTGCTGCATTGAAGACCTGTTGGTGACCTTCTGCTGTTGTCTTCTCTATGGTCGGGTTGTTGTCTCTTCGACACATTCCCTATTTCCATTCTCAATTTTTATGAAATATGTATCACTGGCAACCAACAATCAATCTTTTAAAATAGGTCATTTATATACAAATTACAAAGAAACTTAGGCTTCAACTCCCTCGGGCAAAGATGCCCTAAGATGGATATGTTTAACTTACCTTTTGCCAAACACCTCTTCAATGGTTTTGGTTTTCTGATATTTACTTGACTTTCAAATATTCCAAATGGTAAGAGTTCCGTAGGTAAATGCTTTACTTCAGCGGTTTACATTGTCTCGAGAATGGTGTATGGCCAAAATGGCTAAATCCATCATGCAGAAGGCGTGAGAGTCTCTTTGCAAGCCACATTCTGACTGGAAGTAGCTGAGTACTTGAACATTGCTAAAGTTGATTGCCGTACATGTACGATAATTTAAAAATGGACAAGTAACAAATACGAAATTATCCCTTGATACAAAAATATCCCGTTTCCTTTAAGTTGCTATTTGAAAACATACGTGAATTAATGGAGGCAACCAACACCAAACGGAGCTACATATACCCTTTTTTCAAACATCGGTCATAACGTGCAATAATTAGGTCCTCGCATTTTCAAATACCTGGATCCACACCTCAAAAATGTACCATTATTGAAGCCCCGCATTGACAATATATATATTTCCGATTCACAAAAAGATGACCATCTCACTACAACTTGATCATATGTTTATCGTTGATATGAACTTTTAATAATTATTTCAAATTACTATTTCGAAATACCGACACCTTACAAGGGACATATGGACGCTTAATGTATAGCGACAACTATTACATGAATATGCAGGCTAATAAAAATGTTGATATGATATGAATGTATTTAGCTTTTGGAAAACCTGTGCAATCAGTTTGATGTTAACGCTAGATACATTTAAATAGTATCCTGGCTCCAAGCTACTAATATTTCATCTTACTCTTAATTACAGCGTATAAAGCGGGTAGAAGTTTAAAATAGATTTCAACCTCCAACAATCGTGGCTTACACAACTTTCATTGCGACACTATATATTCAGAATGCCTCACGTATCAATACTTTGAACTGGAATCAATGATATTACAGGATATTGTTATCTTATTTATTATTGTTCAATTTCTTTTATAAAAAAAAAAACTTCTTCTTTTAATTATTTATTTTGCAATTAAAAATGATTTGATATATTTCATGCCGTTAATTTCTAACTAAGCATGATAATAATCAGAGCCGTGTTTTTTGCTTTAAATTGAGAAACATTTAGTTTGTTATCCTATTCTTCACCGCTTGCAACTTTCTGGCTCTGGCCTTATTTTATACATTTACTTTTAAAAGTAACAGTAACTTACTTATTTCGTTTTTTTAAGTTTTGTTTCGTTTCGCTTTTATTCCGTTTTGCACTTTATAAGTACCCCTCTTTTCGCCCTTTTTGTGTTTTTGAGATCTTCATCAAAATTTAAAAAAATTAAACTTTCAAAAGAGAAATAATTGAAACTGCAATGTAAGTTTAATATTTTTAAAGTTTGATAAAATATCTAAAATATAAATTTAAAAAAACGATATTTAAAATTTTAAAGTTTTTAATATTTGGTGAAGATTTCCAAATTTCAAAACTAATAAAAAAAAATGGAATATTCCTATTTTGAAACTTTGATTAAAATTCCAAAATCTACAATTTAAAAACTCTTTAAAATTTTGAATTGATAAGTGTAACACGGACCTGTTTGGTAATCGTCTGTTCAATTTCAGTGTTTGTAATTCGAATCCTCATCCTTTGGTTTCCCTTTTGAATCAAAGTCTGAGAGAAAAAATACAACAAGAACATTTTGAATAACTAACATTCATCTTTTATTTTATTGAAGTATCAATTTTTATTTTTTTTATTACTGTTGCTTTTTTTCCCCTTCGCCTTCGTATTTTTCATGGTTTTCTTATCTTTCTTATTCTTCTTATTTTTCGTATTAACTGTGTCTTTGATCCAATCTAAGTATCTAGAAATTCTTGTATGAACACTTGGTGTAGTCTGATTACATCCTAGCCCAAATGATTGTGTTCCTGCTAACTTTTTATCGTTATTGCAAATCACTGGTCCACCACTATCACCCTGTATATATAAGAGAAACTTTAAATATCATCTTATCTTGCTTTTTTCGTGTCATTTGAATTATTCATTTATATCTGAAAAATAATTGAAAAGTTATAAAAAGCAACAACACGATACCAAAAAGAAAAATCACAAAAATACTGAACTTAGAGGAAAATCAATTCGGAATGTCCATAATCACATGGCAAAATCAAATAACAAAACGCATCAAAAACGAACGAACAAGAACTGTCGTATTCCTGACTTGGTACAGGCATTACGTGCTATCACGTCTGTTTGTGATATCAGGTCAAACAAAGGCTAGTTTTCCCATTATTTTTAAAAGCCTATCAAAATAAATCATGAAATATTCTTGTGTCATATTTTGCATGCTGGGGCCTTTTTTTTTTATAGACGACCATACATTATTGGTAGTTCCCATTATTGATGACCGTACGATTGCCAACATTCACTTCATTTGAATGTAGGTGGAACATTGTCTCTTTTGCTATCAACCCACATCTCCTAATTTTTACATGACTCAAAAAGTTTACCCAAACAACGTTAAATCTACAAATTTGCGTTTATAATTATGAATGATAGATTTTGGTCAAATAAAATGTAGTTACAGTACATGAATCCTTTCCAATCTCCTGAAGACAAATAATGTTATTCCAATACGTCTCAGCAAAGAAATTAGCAGTTCCACAGTATAAAATTGAGAATGGAAATGGGGAATGTGTCAAAGAGACAACAACCCGACCAAATAAAAAACTACAGCAGAGGGTCACCAACAGGTCTTCAATGTAGCGAGAAATTCCCGCACCCGGAGGCGTCCTTCAGCTAGCCCCTAAACAAATATATACTAGTCCAGTGATAATGAACGCCATACTAATTTCCAAATTGTACACAAGAAACTAAAATTAAAATAATACAAGACTAACAAAGGCCAGAGGCTCCTGACTTGGGACAGGCGCAAAAATGCGGCGGGGTTAAACATGTTTGTGAGATGTCAACCCTCCCCCTATACCTCTAACCAATGTAGAAAAGTAAACGCATAACAATACGCACATTAAAATTCAGTTCAAGAGAAGTCCGAGTCTGATGTCAGAAGATGTAACTAAAGAAAATAAACAAAATGATAATAATACATAAATAACAACAGACTACTAGCAGTTAACTGACATGCCAGCTCCAGACTTCAATTAAACTGACTGAAAGATTATGATTTCATCATATGAACATCAGGCACAATCCTTCCCGTTAGGGGTTTAGTATCATACCATCATAACATATATGAGAAGAACATAACCCGTGTCATGCCAACAACTGTTTTTAGAATAAATGTGTTTAGTTCCGATGCAAAGACCTCATCAGTGACTCAATATTAGCGCCAAAATATGCAATCTTTAATGACTTGACAACAGTATCGTAATTATATCACTTCTTAATAAGTCTATTCAAAGGTTTTGTAAGTTTCTGAGGTGAATACTGACATCTTTGTGCTTTATAAAGAATATTTCCATAAAAAATTGGATGTGAAATACCTGAACGTATTAGAAGTCTGCATGTTGAGCTATATTTACGAATGATGTCTTTATACCGATGATAAAATTTAGTAAATGTTTTGACTAGTTTGTGATATCGAAAACCCTGGTGTAATATTTTTTTCAGTAAAACATAAATTTCTCTCGTTAAAATCTAAAACATTGTTACATACACGAGCGAATCGTACAAGTTGAGATATATAAACACCGTAAGATGGTGACAAGGGAACGTCACCATCTAAAAACGGATAATTAACGATAGGAAATGAAAAATCATCCCTTTTATCATAAATTTTAGTATTCAGCTTTCCATTAGTGATATAGTTATCAAGATCGAGAAAAGGGCAGTGGTCATTGTTAGTATTAGCTTTATTTAAAGTAAGTTCAACAGGATAAATTTCATTAATATACATACTGAAGTCGTCATTATTGAGAGCCAAAATATCATCCAAATATCTAAAAGTATTATTAAATTTGTTTATCAGATGTTGTTTCGATGGGTCTTTGCTTATTTTTGTCATAAATTGTAACTCATAACAATACAAAAACAGGTCCGCAATAAGTGGTGCACAGTTAGTCCCCATTGGAATTCCGATAATCTGACGATATACGGAATCCCCAAAGCGAACAAAAATGTTATCTAGTAAAAATTCAAGGGCATATATAGTATCAAAGCATGTCCAATTAACATAGTTTTTTTGTTTATTGCTTCTAAAAAATGTATATGCATTATTGACTGCAGGCATAGACAGTATTTGCAGACGATCGGGTAAATTCCCCTCTGTAATCAAATAATTTTTTTTAAATCTTGTTGGTTCATATCTATCATATTTATTTTCTAGTTAATCGATACGATAAAAACAAGATCGAATGTTTTCTCGTTTTAATTATTTCCCACTTTTCATGATCGGGTCTTTTATAGCTGACCAAAAAGTTTTGCTGTTTCTCTTTGCTAATGGTCATATGCTTTAATTGTTTACGTTCATGCAGTTTTAACACTTGGGAATACAAAATGTAGCTATCGTATTTCCAATAATTTATATATATCGTAAGACCTTTGAAAATTCAGAAAAACGTTTTAAACGTGTATTCAAAGATAAGCATAAGTGGTTCATTGACACTTGTATACTTATTTTTTTACTTTCGTCCTATTTACTTCAGCCACCATTGGTGGAGAAGCCACATCAATTAACTATTTGAAAGAGCTTTCAAATAAAACATTATCAAAATAACAGCTGTTAATGTTTGGTTGGAAGCTCCCTTGAGAGCAGCTATACCTTTTCAAGGAAATCATGATAGGAAATACAAGGCCGGCAATATCGTATCAATTGGGGGATATATACTCCGCATGCAAGCGCTACTGGAATGTTGTTACATAGAAATGGAAATGGGAAACTGAAATCATCTCTTCTGTCGTAAAGTTTTGTATCGACCGACCCTCATTGTCAATTTCTAGATGTAAGTCAAGATATGAGGCAGATTTAACTGTATCGATAGTATCTTTTTATCTGTAGTTCGATGGGATAGATTTGTTCAACAAAGTCACTAAATTTTGTATCATTTAGAGAGAGAACATCATCCAACAGACTGTAGGCATTCCAATGAGAACAAATTGTGCCCCTCTTCTTGCCGACTTGTTTCATTATTATCATGAGGCTGATTTCATACAGAAACTTCTCAGGAAGAAAAAAAGGAATTTAGCAATAACTCTACTTTCCGCCATTAAGATGGTGTTCTTTCACAAAATAATTCAAAATTTGGTGACTAATCACACATCTATCAAACCTTGACCTAAATTATTTTTGGTATTCTGCTACCAATGTCGGAACAGTAATTCCTATATCATGTATATCGAATGAAACAATCAGACTCAGCAAACCAAACTTGGACAGTATATCTATATCAACATGTACCCACATTGAATATGATGATATTAATTATCTTTATAAATGTTGAACAGACATCAATTAGTCATTTGATGAACCCCTACCGACCTTGTAAGCAGTCGTTCAAACAAAAGACACTCATATTATTAAGAAGCAATTAATTTAAATAATAAGCTATTATATTTTTAGAAACAATTGTTCAACCATACACGAAAAGTCAAAGGTGCTATTTTATTGTTCAAAACAAATTTGTGCATTTTGTTTTAAAGTGTTAAATAATCGTATTACAATTTCAGTCATTTGAGTTTGCGACCTCGTTCTTCAATTTAATTTATGTGTGTAAATTAAAAATCTGACAGAAATAAGTCAACAACAACATATTAAATTAATAGCATTCTTTATTCAAATTCATTGTATTCACGTTTCAATTTTAAAGTATGTTATTTTTTCTGTTTTTCTTTCTCTTTCCCTTGGTATTGTTCTTGCTTTTCTTATCTTTTTTATCTTTCTCATCCTTGTTATTTGTTTTATTCCCATTTGTATTAATTGTGGTTTTAATCCAGTCTAAGTATGCAGAAGTTCTAGTGTTAACACTTGGTGTGCTTCCATCGCATTCAAGCCCAAATGATAGTGTTCCGACGAGCTTTTTTACGTTATTGCAAATTACAGGTCCACCACTATCACCCTGATGAAAAACAATGTACAATTTAAGATAAAAAAAGACAGTATACAGAGCAACAATCTTTAAAAGCAAATTGATCAGTTTAACTCTTATTTCTATCACCAAATGGAAGTCAACTCTGCTTAAAAGAAATACCAAAAGAGACATGCAAACATCGGAGTCAAATTAACTGACAACACCATGTAAACAACAACATGTGAAGACCGCAAAACACAACATAGAAACCTAAAGACTGTGATTTTCGCTGCAAGTGCATAATGTTTTCTTAAAAAAAGTAAACTAGTGTAGAGGAAACAAGCCCAAATAATGTCAAATAATAAAACAACGAAACAAATAATGTTTCTTGGTGGAAAACATTGAATTTGATCAAACACCGCACCAAATGGTACACTCAATATGTCCAAACAGCAGACAATTAACACAAATATAAAATATTGTCGTTATTGCAACTAATTAACTTAGACTATAAGGTCTGATGACACAACTATCGTCCTTTATGTATCATTGTCTAAGAATATAGTCCCTTGTGTAAACAGTGAATAAATTGCAAACATTTTTATTCACTTACCAAAGTTTTTTCTAAATATTTTTCGCAATAACATATGTTAAAAAATTGGGACCGGAATCTTGATGTTCAGCAGTGATTTGTATTCAAAATGTCACAATTAGTATGTATGAAGCTATCAAACTTAATAGTTTGCACCCTTAAGGTAGAATGTTTTATAATTTTGAAATATGGTGTACCAAAAGTAATACGCTACACTGTAAAAATATGTTTGAGATAAAGCAGTTGCGATTTTGTTTTATTAAAAAATCTTGTCTTAAAGAAATGCAATACGAAATTACAGAGTAATGGGACCAAATCATTATCACGATTGAATTGGAAATAAATCACACACATAACGATTTACTTTTGAGTCAGTCATTCAAAATATTCAGTAATAAAAAATCACGCTACAATGTTGGTCATGACATTGACAAGAGTACTAAATTCTTATTAGACTGAGGTGTGATGGTAGATATGTCGGTAGTTCATAACATGGTCATACCAAAAGTTTCATTATTTCATGACTTTTTTTTGAATTTTAGTGTCTAGATTATCACATTACACTATCACACAAAAACCTTAATTAAACTTGTTTTGACCAAAAACAAACAAACTAATGTAGGAAAAGAGAAAAATAAGTGCATGCTATGAAGTTTCGAAACTTTTGAAATATGTATATGTATGTTTCCTGGCGTCTTAGAAGTATTATTTAAACGCCATGTACCAGAATAATGTTGTATTTGAAAATTGGCGTGCAGTATAATGAATGTAGTTCCTTGACATGAATCCTTTCCCTCCTCCTGAAGACAAATGATGTTGTTCTTCCAATATGTCTCTGCGAAGAAACTGTATTTAGCTCCACATTTTGCATTAATGATAGCAGGCAAAGTAACTATCTGCAAACGATCAGGTTTTTTCCTCGCTGTAAGCAAATAAATAATAGTGCTAGACATTAATATGGTTGTGTTTACTCATCTCTTTGGAAAATGCGTATAGAATACGGTTGCCTGTGTTGAGCAAAAAGAAATTTCATTGATGATTATGTTTTCAACACAAATTGTAATGTTCGACTAAAACAAACTAATTTGTCAAATATTAATGTACCTTGATATCTTTTAATCTATGAATAAAAAACCTCCTGAGGTCTCTGTATTCATATATTCGTACTTGATTTCAGAAGATTTATTTTTGATTGTAAACGTAAAAAATTGAACGCCAAAACATTCTCGTTTTGTAAGATGCACAGTTAATAATTTGTCGATAATTTTAGGTTTCAATCATATCAATCATACAACCTGTGATATTTGTTTTTCCCCATCCTGTAATAGTGCACAAGTTTCCTGTATATTTTTTTCCTATATCAGTGTCAAGGTCGATTTTATTGATGGTAGACCCGAATTTAAGCGGCGTTTTGAGCTGCAGTAGCATAATGTCATGCTCGAGATTTCTATCGTAGTTATCGGGCTGAAATATATTTAATACAGTTCATTTATTATATGCATGAAATGTAGTTCACATATTTACAAATATATCTATCATGTGTGATGTCTAAGACTGCATCAAATGCTAAGTTCTTTAAGCTGCACATGGTAAGTTAATTAATTTTCTTTTATAGGCACGATGATGTTTCTTTTGTATTTGTACAGGCATTTTATGATATTTTTGAACGCGAAATGTTCTCGTAATGTAAATATTATGGAATCCATATACGTCGTAAAATTCCCTCAATATGTATTTGGTATTATATCTTTCAAAGCCGGAACCTACAGATGGGTGCACTCCTAACCTGTACAGCAAGTTAACTTGATAACCAGTCATTTGGACTGGTCAAAGTTAACCTGTGACCGAATATAGGACTGCTCTGACCAGTCCTAGGACCAAAATCTAGTTAACTTGAAAAGCGGACTTGGTCGTAGGACTGTTTTTATGTCTGCCAAAAAGTTAACTTGGAAACAGGTCCGCTATTGATATAAGTTAACTTCGAACCAGTCCTGTCATAAAGTTAACATAAGTTAACTTCGGAACCAGTCCTGTCATAAAGTTAACATAAGTTAACTTGGAAACCGGTCCTGCCACAAAGTTAACTTCTGCTTGGACAAATCCGATCAAAACCAGACCTGTTCCCAAGTTAACTTTTGACTGGTCTGCTCAACACTAAGTTAACTTGTAACCAGGACCGCTCTTCGTTGATTTAAAAACAAATATTTTTAATATCTTTGTTTCGTAGTATAAACATCGAAAATAAAGTAATTTGAAAATTAATACTTCCGTTTTATGAACAGGATTAAATACAAATATTTGAAAATAAGTACGCACAGAACGTAACACAAATTTATCTGTGATCTGACAATCTATCTATTATAAAAACGATCTCGGTTACAATGATAACAGGCACTGAATATATATATATATTCCGAGATCAAATTCAATCATATTATGTATATTTTTGAAAAGAAGTATATTTAATGTTAGGTGTATACGTCCTTGTTAGTTATACATCCTTGAACTATGCAGCCACAATCAGCAATAGTTTAATTCATTTAAATAGTGACTACAAATTTTTGTTCGCCTAAATTAAGGGTGCAAGCATGTCCTCTTTTTACTCAAAATACTGATACGTAATATAATTTCAGTAGTTTTAATGCCTCCAGTTGACTTGTATAACAAAATTATTTGACCGCATCCACCAAAACTGACCATATAATTATGCACTTTAATTTGTAAATCTATATACCCGCATAGTAAATCAGCCATATTTTTTATGTCAGGATTCAATGTATAATACAATCATGACAATGGACAGCAAAATTGCAATATAATAACAAAAAATTTTGGTTCGCTTAAATTTAAGATACCAGCATGTCCTAATTTTATTCAAAATATTGATACGTAACAGAATTTCAGTAGTTTTGATACCTCCAGCTGACTTGTACAACAAAATTATTTGACCGCATTACCAAAACTGACCATATGTGAACTTTAAATTGTAAATCTATATACCAGCATAGTAAATCAGCCTTATTTTTTAATGTCAGGATTCAATGTATAATACAATCATGACAATGGACAGCAATATTGCAATATAATAACAACAAATTTGTGTATTTAATTTGTGAATCTATATACACCATGACGTACCCGCATAGTATTAATCAGCCATATTTTTTATGTCAGGAATTAATGTATAATATAATCATGACAATGGACAGCAATATTGCAATTTAATAGCAACAAATTTTTGTTCGCATAAATTTAGGATACCAGCGTGTCCTCCTTTTATTCAAAATATTGATACGTAACAAAATTTCAGTAGTTTTAATACCTCATGCTGACTTGGAAAACAAAACTAGTTGACCAAAACTGATCATATGTGCACTTTTATTTGCAAATCTTTATACCCGCATACCATTGTAAAGAGCGCCTTAATGTCTCTCCTGGCGCTCCTGTTCACATTTAGTAGGACCGTAAATGTACACGTAATCAATAATATTGGAAAACTATTAATGCAAAAAATATTCTGATTAAATTGAGAATGTCAGTATTTCATCTCTTTATTAATTATAACAGTCAGATCATATATATAGGAGTTCATGATGGTGTACGTGTAAAACAAAACTACTATGCCACATCATCAAAGTACCAACACTGACATGTCTGAATTCATTTGTACTATTTACAATGATTTAATAAAAAAAAAGTATACGAGGTTCTCTTCTTGGAATCTATTATGTCGGTTGATTGATTTTGTTTATAGTTAAACGTCAAGTGGCAACTCTCGTGGCAACTATTTCATTAGAGTGCGCATTGAGTATAATTTTAGGATGTCCCATATAAATATCGGCAATGACAATTCTCTCGATAAATCTGACGAATTTGACGAGATTGTTGATAGTTTTACCACACCGTATGCTTACGGACACTGTACAATTTCTGTTAGAATATTCTGCGGGAAATAGAATAGTAAATCCAATGCAAACAAGTTGAATATCAATGAAATATCCATGCAAGTATAAATTTATGCATACATTAAAATTTAGGAAGGGACAGGTAAACAACGGGGAACGAAGTAACGTAGACAATGTTGCCGATATCCCGTGATATAAGAATATTGATCCGATGCGTTGGATAACCTTTCTATCCGCCTTGTAATAAAAAAAACTCTGTGTGATCGTATAGCCATTTTTTATTTATATAAGAATACAAGTATATCAAATAAAAGAGAGCATTTATATAATATCTAGTAGAGTCTAGCGAGTAAATAATAAATGATATCTGTGGAAAAACAATGCGAATGTTGTTTACATATTTTAATCATGCGGAAAGCTCAAGGCTGATATGAAAACTCTTATAACGATAATCTGTCATAAGCAGACCTGTCCTCAGGACTGGTCAATAGCAGACTTGTCCACAGGTCTGGTCAATAGCAGACTTGTCCTGAGGTCTGGTCAAAAGCAGACCTGTCCTCAGGTCTGGTCAGGAGCAGACCTGTCCGCAGGTCTGGTCTGAGGCAGACCTGTCCTCAGGACTGATCAAAAGCAGACTTGTCCACAGGTCTGGTCTGGGGCAGACCTGTCCTCAGGACTGGTCAAAAGCAGACTTGTCCACAGGTCTGGTCTGGAGCAGACTTGTCGATAGGTCTGCAGCAGTCCTAAAAAAGCAGACCGTAGGTCTGGTCCACCAACGACGAAGTTAACTTGCTTGACTGCTTAAAAATTCTCAAGTTAACTTAGAAAGCAGTCAACAAGTTAACTCTAAGTTAACTTTTGTCAAGGTTAGGACCGCACCCATCTGTACTTTGTAAATGTTTATTAAAATTACATTCCCGAAAAAATTAAACAATATATAGAAATAATCGTGTTTCTGCATTCGGAAAGTGTTATGTAATCGTAATTTTTTGAAATCCACTGAAAATTATTGACACATATAAGTGAGAGGTTTAACCATTATGAAACAACAAAATCTGCTAAAAATGGCTAATCATTTTTGAATTGACATTTAGAAGACACAAAACAAAAATGAAAAGAAATCAATTTAAATTATATTTTTGTCTTCGAATAGCACTTTTGAAATTAAATAAAGCATTTTGATCTCAAAGATATCTGGAAGCTTAGGCAGCATCATGTACTGATCAAATTATTATATTACTTTTACGTTGTTTTGTAAACAAGACGTAACTTTTGAATAATTAATGCTCACTAGAGCTGGATTTGTTCACCTGTCAACAGGTTGAGGTACAAAGTTCTATCTATCATGAGGTATTAATTGACTGTTATTAACGTTATATTCAAATTATCGTGATCTGTTATAGTTTTCTGCAATAACATGAAAATGCTTTCAACAAAAAACAATGTCTGATAGGAGGAGGCGAAATATTCATATCAACTCCTGAAATGTAAACAAACTTGTTATGATATTGTAATTATTATGTTTATTTATGTTGGCCTAATTTGTGTTGTATGGCCTGATAGATGTTTACCAAATAATCTTATAATTGTGCAGTTTAGGAATCACTGGAACAATCACAGAATGATTGGAACTTTCTAGAATGATCCTTATAAAAGATGCGTAATTTAAACTTCTACGTTATTCCAGAAACTTCCGTTGTAACTTTCCAGGATTTTCCACAATGTTCCATTATAGAGTGTTCTAGAATTTTCCATGACAACACTATATATACAGACACTAAAGTTAAACTCTCATAATTAAACTTGGACATAGACATTGATAGACATTAGTATTCACAGCATTTGGATTGACACTTTTATTCTACAAACAACATCATACTGGATTGTGACCTTAGTAGTGAACATAATATTCAGATTGGATTCCGAAAGATTTCCGGATACAGATAAAAGAGTGGACTCATATTTTGACAGTTAAGTTAACATTTATATTTGTAAAATACTTCTTGTAAACTTTTGTATAATAAATATTGTTAAATTTTACTATTGATTTGTGTCTTTTGTTGGCTACAATTTAAAGGCGATTTCTGGCCGTAACAGAAATTGGGGGCTCGTCCGGGAGACTGAACATATTTTATTCAAAATTTGTTTAGTATTTTTATTATTACTAGCCAACAAAATTCTACAAAATGGCATTTGATGCTGGTAAATTTTTGAAAACGCCAGACCTGGAGAGTTTTGATAATTTAAAGAAAGAGGAATTAGTGTTGCTTGCTAAAGAACTGAAATTAGTTTTTAAAGTATCTATGAGAAAACAAATTATAAAAAATTTGGTTATAGACAAATTAGTTGACGCAGAAATTTTAGGTGAAGAGGCTCTTGATCTTAAGGTCGAAAATGTTGACACCTTTAAATTAAAGCAGCTTGAATTAGAACATGAGTTTAAATTAAAACAATTACAAGCAGAATTGGAAATGAAGGAAAGGTTAGAAATTGAGAAAAAAGAAAAAGAAGATGAATTTAAATTAAAAGAATTGGAAATGAAGGAGAGGGAAAAAATAAAAGCAGATGAATTAAAATTAAAAGAACTAGAAATGAGAGAAAGGCTAGAGATGGAAAAACTGAAAATTGAAATGGTCAAAGAAGAAAGCAACACTAAAGTTCACTTGAAATCAGATTATTTTGATGCAGCAAAAAAATATACGTTTGGTTCCGAAATTTTGTGAAAAAACAGTTGATAAATATTTTCCACAGTTTGAGAAAATTGCAAATAATTTGAAATGGCCGAAGCCATATTGGACTACGATGCTGCAAAGTGTTTTTGAGGGTAAGGCCGCTGAAATTTATTCCGCACTTCCATCAGAAAAAAGTTCTGATTATGATATGGTAAAACAGGAAGTTTTGAAAGCTTATGAACTAGTACCAGAAGCATATAGACAGAAATTTAGATCTTATAAAAAGTTTGATTCACAAACTTATGTGGAATTTGCTCGGGAAAAAGAAGATCTATTTGATAAATGGCTTACGTCAAAGAAAACAGATAACAATTTTGATAACCTTAGACAATTGATGTTATTAGAAGAGTTCAAACAATGCGTTCATTTAGACTTAAAAACACATTTAGACGACAAAACTGTTGAGTCAATACATGATGCAGCTGTTATTTCAGATAATTATACTCTTTCACATAAAAGAAGTTTCAGGAGTCAAAATGTTAATACTTCCAGTGGAAATTACAAAAATCAAAGCACTGAGCGTACTGATAGTAAGCCTGTTCCACAGAATAAGAGTCAGTCCAGTTATAATATGTCTAGTCCAAAATTTGATACTTTTGAGAAGAAGTCACTGACTTGTGCTTATTGTAAGAAGATTGGTCACCTGATGGCTGATTGTTTTAGACTCCAGAAGAAGAATGAACGAGATAATAAGCCGAAGACCAGTGCTTGTACGACACCTTATATTACCAGTACATTGGAATGTCCTGCGAGTCAGGCTTTTAAGTCCAGTTTTTGTGATTATATGGAGGAATATAAACCCTTTATGTCTGATGGGTTGTTGCTATTGTTGATGATATCACTCTTCAGCCTATTAAGATTTTACGGGACACTGGAGCGTCTCAGTCTTTATTGTTAGAAGGTGTGTTACCTTTGTCTGAGAAGACTTCTGTTGGTGCCTCCGTTTTGTTACAAGGTGTAGAGTTACGTTGTATAGATGTTCCTCTCCATCGTATTTATCTGAAGTCAGATTTAATAACTGGACCAGTTATTGTGGGTGTTCGTCCTAATCTCCCTGTTGAGGGTGTTAC